>NC_081413.1:596293618-596619481 GCF_030272615.1 Cryptomeria japonica
ACGGTTTACCGACTAGGTTCTTTGCTCAGTGACATAGTATAGTATTAACCTCACAATTAATAACATATGTAGGATATCACAACAATCTAAACATCATGATCTCATCATTATCTAACTCGGTAATAGTTGCCCATTGAATAACTTATTTCTCCCCTTTCTTATCACATTCTTTCTGTGTCTTTTACCGACATCTTAATTCTCTTCAAATCAATCTTCTTAAGATATGGCAACATCATACTGAATCAAAAAATCAATTTCTTGACATCAATGACAAAATAATGCTATAAAGATAGTTATCATCCTTTTTCAGTTATATCAATAATCTCCAACAACCTTCTCAATATCCTTAATGAGTATCAACAATATCCTTTTATTGAAATGCCAACATTCTAGACTTCATGAAGAACTCCAAGGGATGAAGACCCTCTCTTGGGCAGATATGAGAATCACATCATGGAATGTTAGGGGCTTAGTGGCCCCTGACAAAAGACGCTTGGTCAAAAGATCTTTGGCCAAGCTAGAGTCCGAAATGGTCTTACTTCGGGAAACTAAATTGAATGGCGATAAGGTTTCTAAATTCATCAAATTTTGCAATAAGTGGGAGGGATTGTTTCAAGATGCCAGAGGAACTGCTAGAGGTCTTGGTATCCTATGGAACCCAGAAGTCTTTTAGGTGCTCCCATTAGCATCCAATGACTTTTGGATGGCTTGCAACATTGTATACAAACCAGGAGGTTTTGGTTTTCCCCTATTTAACATCTATGGGCCGATTAAGACATAAGAGAAGCTAAGAGCATGGGCAAAGATATATGAGCAATTGCAGCTACTGGATATGCATAAGGTAATTTTGGCTGGGGACTTCAATGTTATCTTAGATATTGATGACAAGGAAGGAGGGTTGAGAAAGAGCACAAGAGTTATGGAAGACTTAAGAGAGTTCATTTCGAACTGTCACGTAGTGGATTTTATTCCAAAAAATGGTAAGTTCACTTGGACCAATAGAAGACTGAACTTATCAAAAATTTCTGAAAGATTGGACCGCTTCTTTGTGGGGGAATGGTGGATCAATGGCAACTTCACAAGCAACACTAACATCATTTCGCAAGCTGGATCAAATCACCTTCCTGTTACCTTTTCTATCAACCATGATGCTCCTAAGAACATAAACTACTTCAAGTTCCAGAGTATGTGGTGGAGGGATCCTAAATTTAGTGATCTACTAAAAACATGGTGGACAGAAAGAAACACATTTTCGAGCTCTCCTAACTTTTGCTTCATAGAAAGAATTCAATATATCAAGAACAAAATTAAGCACTGGAACAAATTCTCATTCAAAAATATCTTCTTTGAAAAACTCAGAATAGAAGAAGAATTGGAAGAAATAAATAATAGAGGAGTGCTGGTAGGGATGGTCAGGGAAGACTATCTGAAAGAAAAACTCCTTAAAGAATAGTATGTGGAGCTGCTAAACAGAGAAGAAGTCTATTGGCGAGATAAATCAAGAGTGTTATGGATTACTGAGGGCAATCGTAATACAAATTTTTTCCGTGCGACTTCAAAAGCTAGAAGGAACCAAAACAAAATCACTGCAATTTTGGATGGTGGTGGGACTTTGAGAAGTACTGAGGCGGAGTTAGAACAAGCGGCACTAGATCATTTTGTTAAATTATTGGGAAATGATTGTCAGACAGGGGATGGGTCAGCTAATAGGCTCTCTAAACTCATGCATAAGTTAGTTTCTGTGGATGAGGCTAAAATGCTTTGCGAACCTTATTCTTTGGAAGAAGTTAAAAGGACTACATTCAAGCTTCACCCTCATAAAGCTCCGGGCCTGGATGGTATGACTGCTTAGTTCTTTCAGAAAGGTTGGGACTTTCTGGCACAGGATGTCTGGTTGGTCGTAGAAGAATTTAGAAGAAGAGGGAAGTTTGTAAAAGAAATGAATAATACAAACATTGCTCTGATTCCCAAAAAATAGGAATGCACTTCATTGAACGACCTCAGGCCCATATCGCTATGCAATACCATATATAAAATCATCTCAAAAGCTATGACCAACAGATTGAAGTAGCTCTTACCTCACCTCATCTTAGAAAATCAGAATGGGTTTACCCTCGGAAGAGAGTTAGTAGATAGTATTATTTTAGTATCTAAGGTCATGCACTCCATTCATAAAGAGAAATTAAAAGGTATGATGGGTAAGTGCACAAAGATGGTGGTCAAAAAGGGGGGTATAAGTGGACACTTTTTTTCTGAAATCAGGTGAACTTGAACTTGGAGGCAAAATTTTAAAGTCATCCACTCTAGATATGAAGATAATCAAAGAACAAATATTGTAGTACTCTGAATCTAGTTTCCAAACTACTAAAAATTTTCAAAATTGGATAAGATTAAGGGGGTTAAATCCTTCACGCATGAAAAACTGACCGTGTTTTTTTTTTGAAAAACATAACATAGTGTCTGATGTGTGCATCAAAAAAGTCATAGTTAGATTTAGTATTTTGACAAATCCTTTGGCAGAAAGATAGTTAAGAGTGAGAACTAGAAGATGTGTATTTTTTTGTAATTTTTTGTTGAGTATTTTTTTTTTAACATTTGATTTTTCCAATCGAGCACATCTTGAAAATTCGGTACCTGTTCATGCGCGAAGCATAAGTTGCACTGAAGAAATCGAAAATACAAAATTTGTTTTTTAAAATTGTAAAGAATCAAGTGCACTACAATAATATATAAAGTTTTTTAAATTTGGATAAGTATATCAAAAGTTATTCAAAAAATGGTGCACCTATGTCTGTGAGAACTATGGAGACACTAGTAAAAGAAATTCAATAATAATATGTTATTGTTGTTCAAATTGAAAACAAATTATATAGTTAGAAAGCTCAGAAAATGGGTGAAAATATGGTGGCAATTTTAGAAATACCCACTTTATGAAGTGTAAATCCGATGATGACAAAGTCGATAAACCAAGTTGATAAAATAAAACACATCAAAAATGAGAGAAATGGAGGGAAATCAAACTTCCAATCCATAGGTTTGTCATCTAGGCCTAGTTCCAAGCCTAAACAGTCAAAAGCACGTACGGGGTACTTATGGTTTAAAAAGTGCGTACGGGGTACTTATAGTGTAAGCAACGCGTACACTCTTGTTTCCCTATAAACAGTGTGTATGCACTACCTTTACTATAAACAACAAGTATGCGCTATTGTATAATATGATATTCTATGTATAATATGACATTGTATATATAATATGTTTATATACATATAATATATTAAACATATATATACACATGCAAGTGTATCGTCTCTCCCTCTCAAACGCATACAAGGTGTCTCTCTCTCTCTCTCTCTCTCTCTCACCCTCTTTCTCTTCTTCTCTCCCTCCATACCCCACTACAACTGTGTCTGCACTTCTATAGAAGTAAGTGAATTTATTTCTTGTCTGCAACTTCCTCTTTGATTTTTATCATGTATCCTCTCCTAAAAAATTTGACTGATGGATTTTTGTGTGTATATTGAATAGGAGGAATAGGGTTTGAAATTGAACCACAGGTCTATTACTGTGACAAACAAGGAAACTTGTAACAATATTCTTCTCGAATGTGTTTTTAATGAGCAGAGCAGATGTGGGAAATAGTGTCAACAAAGCAACATGATAATTCAGAGAACCTGCAATATGTTTTTCAAAAGAAAACAACAGGTAGGAAGAGAAAGAGGGAGAGTAACACAGATGATGTCCTATAGAGTGATACTGGTGGGTATGCGAGAGTTCCCATGTTGTTACACAATGCCTGTCACTTAAAGAAATTAAAGTTTGTTTTATGCATGGTAGTGGTAGTATATGATTATCATCACTTGTCACACAACTTGGAACGGTACATACCCATGAAAGAAATCAAGTGTGTAATTCTATAGTCACAATCGAGATTAGTCTTATAACCTTGAAAATTTAATAGCATCATATGTTTTAGAACTTAGGAAGTACTCTTAGGGTTAGGTCAAGCTCTTACACTTGCTTTTTAGTGAAGCCTCATTGTTTGTTCACTTGGAGTCTCGTTGTATGATGTTTTATTCATAACTTTAAATTTAATATATCATTTTATTAGCCCACCATATGACCCCTTAGGTGTCATTAGAGGTCGTATTATTTCCTAAGAGGTCATATGGTATCCTGTGACCCCTTAAGACCCCTCCTCTTTCCCTCCCCCCTACTCTCCCTCTCTCTCTCTCTCTCTCTCTCTCTCTCTCTCTCTCTCTCTCTCTCTCCCTCTCCCTCCCTCTACCTCTCTCCCTCTGTCTACCTTCCCTCCTCTCTCTCTCTCTCTCTCTCTCTCTACCTCTCTCCCTCTCTCTACCTTCCCTCCCCCATCTCTCTCTCCCTCTCTCTCTACCTGAAATATATTTTTCAAAAGAAAACAACATGTAGGAAGAGAAAGAGGGAGAGTAACATAGATGATGTCCTACAAAATGATAGTGGTGGGTATGCAAGAGTTCCCATGTTGTTACACAACGCCTGTCACCTAAAGAAATTAAATTTTGTCACCTCTCTCTCTCTCTCTCTCTCTCTACCTTCCCTCCCCCCTCTTCTCTCCCTCTACCTCTCCCTTCCCCCCATCTTCTCTCTCTCTCTCTCTCTCTCTCTCTCTCTCCATACCCCTTCTTCTCTCCCACCCCCTTCTATCTCCCTCTCCCTCCCTCTACCTCTCTCCCTCTCCTCTCCCTCTCCCCTCCCCTCTCCCTCTCTCTCCCTCTCCCTCTCCTCTCCCCTCTCTCTCCCTCTCCCTCCCTTCCCCCCTCTTCTCTCCTTCTCTCCCTCTCTCCCTCTCTCTCCCTCTCCCTCCTTCCCTCTCTCCCTCTCCCACCTCCCCTCTTCTCTCCCTCTCTCCCTCCCTCTATCTCCCTTCCCCCCATCTTCTCTCCCTTTCTCCCTCTCTCTCCCTCTCCCCTCTCCTCTCCCTCTCTCTCTCTCTCCCTCTCCCCTCTCCTCTCCCTCTCTCCCTCTCTCTCCCTCTCCCCTCTCCTCTCCCTCTCTCTCCCTCTCCCACCCCCCTCTTCTCTCTCTCTCTCTCTCTCTCAAGAGCACATACGAGGTACTGAAACTATTAGTTCCCTGCCCTACCATAAATTTTTTAAGGCTTAGTAGCGCATACGCGGTACTTATTACTCATAAGTGCGTACGGGGTACTATTCCCATTATTCATTACCCTGCGATAAATTTTTTAGGCTTAGTAGCACGTATGCGCTACTTATCAACCCAGAATGGGAAAAAAGAATATCATTGGGCTTGTCAAAATTTTATGGTCTAACAGCGTGTACGTGGTTATTAATGTAGCGCGTACGCAGTTTATAGACATAGTTTTAGTTGCCCAAGAGCCTCAATGGACTCAAAAGAAGTTTTTGAGGTCGTTGAAGGCCCCACTAGAACTATGTCTACACTTCTATCACTGTTGTATACATAAAAGTAAGTGAATTTTTTGTTTTTGCATGATTTCAAATGATTGAATTGTTGTTTTTATTAGTTTTTTGTTTTTGCATGGTTTCAAATGATTGAATTGTGATTGTTTAATAGTTTGATTCCAAAAAATAGTGATAAGATGCATATTTATGGTTATTTATTTATTTTTGAACTTTTCTTTACATATATATGTAATATGATTCTATTTAGGTCAACCGATCTCAACCATGGGAAAGAACAAGCGAGGAATGATGGAACAACGAGAGGCTCAAAAGGAAAGACAAAGGAAGCGTATGAAGAAATTGCGTGACATAAGAACAATGGGAAAAGAAGGTATGTCAACCTCAACATCTCAATTTGATTTACCAAATGAATATAATGCACCTAATGCAATTGAAGAAGAAACATTTGATAATTTACCGTTTGAACCTAATGCAATTGAAGAAGATATTGCATTGAATAATCAATTAAATGATGAACATATTACACCTTCTCTACTTGATTAATTGAATGTACATAATGCACCGATGTTAACACCTCCTAGAATCATTCGTAGGAAACCAAAGTATCTAATTGACATTGATGAGAATATATTGAAGCCAATGCCCAATAAAATGAATGAATGAATTTGTAGGAGAATGGTTAAAATAATATGGCAAAACTATTTTAAAAACTTAAATCAAACTGCAAGATGTCAATTAATTGTTCAAATGATTAAAAATTTGAATTTTAGAGAGACAATGAAAATTCTAGGCCTAAGATCGTCTGAAAGTAATAGTGAAAGAACTATTGTCAGAAATCTATTTGATGCATATCAATCTATTGGTTCAAAATCACATAGTAAAGATTCTAATGCTAATCGACGTGTCATTACATCAACCATAATGAGCAAGAAAATAAAAAAAGATCGTTTGATAAGCAAAACAAGTAAGTCATTAAACGTTAGTAGAACAACATTAAGTAAAGAATTAAAGAGGCGAGAACAAATAGAGGAACCTAACAATAATTCTCTTTGGGCATTCTCAGGTAGACTACCACATAAAGACAAGGTTGTTGTAGATGCACTAAAAACATTAATTGAAAATTTTTGGCATGACAACACAAGAGTATTTCCCAACCAAAGAGATGTTGTTAGAAGGCTAATTGGGTCTAAAAATCGTGAGCCACATGCAAAACACTATTTGGATATGACTCAAACTAAATTTTATGAAAGATTCCTTCAAAAGTTTCCTCAAATAAAAATTTCTCAACGATTTTTTGAAATGGCAAAACCTTTTTATTTTAATATTAATCATGTATGCACCACATGTTGTTGTAGGATGCATATTGAATTTTCCATGCATTATGATATTTTTCATCATATTTGTTCTACTTTGCACACTAACGATGTTTTGTAGGAATGTAATATACAAGCACCTCCTAAGTTGGCAAGAGAATTTATTTCAAGTGTGCTATGTAATAGACATGATGGTTGCATTTATTATAAGATGTTTTGTTTGGAAGGTTCTTGTGCTATATGTGGTGGTTTGCAACGTTTACCAAGATGCATACATTTGGAGAGCACACATGAAATTGGTACGAAACTAGTTTCTTTCAGAAAATACAAGACAGTCACATATGGATTTAAAGATGGAAAAGAATTGAAGAGATGTGAGCTAGTGAAAAATGATATATGTGTAGCTCAATTTATGAAAATATTTCAAGAGAAAATAGTTTATGAGTACATAATGCATACACATAGAGCTCGATGGTTAGATGAGCAATTCAAGTTATGTAAGGTACACATTTCCTATTGGCACCATTGTCTCTATCATTGATTTCACTGAAAATTATACACTATAACCTCAAAATGAAGTGCAATCCATGTATTATCACTCTACACAAGTTTCTATTTTTGTACACATAGCATTCATGCATGCAGATGATAGCACAAAGGAGGATAGAAAGGTTTTAAGAGAGTATCACTTCTACATAAGTGATGATCGTGCTCATTCATCAGAGTTTGTACAAGGATGCTTTAAAGTTTTCTATGATAGTTTAAGGGAAAGGAACATATGATACAATCGACACTTAATATGGTCAAATAATTACACCGCACAATTCAAGAATGCAAGGATGTTTTATTGGTTGACAAGGATGCATGTGACAAGCGGTGTACAACATTTTTGGAATTTCACTAAGGCTGGACATGGTAAGGGAGAGCACGATGGTGTAGGAGCATGTGTGAAAAGAGCCCTAGCCAGGGAAGAATTGAAGTATGAAGGTGGTGTTGAGTTGGTAGATGCAGAAACAATTGTGTGATGGTGTAAGTCTATGATGGGTCCAGGTAATCCAGGTACGTCATTGGTTCATAGATATTTTTGGTTGATTACTGAATCTAACATTGAAAACTATCTAGATTATTGTACAGTTGCATGATCACGTGACATGCACTCATTTATGAGTTCAAATTCAAGTTCACTAGTAATTTATATGAGACAGATGGTATGTTTTTGCTCTTCATGCATGTATTGTTTGTGGGAAGAATGTGAATCAGAGGAGTGGGTTGACAAATGGTCTTGTAGACCATTGGTTCCCATTGATTCATATCAAATTCTCAAAGCACTACAATTGAGCCAGATGGAGATATCAGTGGATTTTGACCATATATCCGACCTAGTGGATTCAAGTGATTTTTTGAGTTAATTTTTTTACAAGTATTCTTTTTGGTTCATTTTGTTGTACATCATACTTTATTTTTGGTATTAATTAACACTTTATAAAATGCAGGTCATGTGTATGCAGTTGTTGTAGAAGAGAATAATGAAGAAGGAACAGATTACTATTTGTGTCATTGTGTTGAGCCTAAAAGAAAATTGACAACCACAATCATTGATGGAGAGGGTAATGAGTACCCAATAGGGTCTATTGCCGTGACAGGAACATGGCTTCAGAGATACCCTATCAAGAATTATGATGTTTGGTTGTTTGAGGACTTTGAAACACACAGACATATTCTTCATTTCTCTAACCTTGTTGTTGCAACAAATATGCATTTGATGAAGTATCGTGGTAGAACTCATAACAAGATTTTATGGAAAGTTCGCGAATCTGACCACTTGGCAATACTTGACACAATACGGGTTAGAGCCGATCCTGAAGGCTCACTTGATTGATTCTATGGTTTAGAGTAGAATGATTTTGAGAATTTTGTATAAATCGTCGACGAATTGTTCTATATTCATTTTTTTGTATATACAAATGCCCATGAGCTGATTTTTACATGTTTAGGGGCATAATTTTGTATATTTAAGTGGCAATGAGCTGATTTGTACATATGTACATGCCAAATTTTGTATATTAAAATGGCGATGAGCTGAATCGCACATATTGTAATGCCAAATTTTGTATAAAAGCCCATGAGATGATTTATATATTAAAATGGTGATGAGCTGAATCGCACATATTGTAATGCCAAATTTTGTATAAAAGCCCATGAGATGATTTGTAAGATAATTTTTTGTATAATCAAATAGCCAAGAGTTGATTTGACCATATTTAGAGGCAAATTTTTGAATAATATGTGACAATGTTTTGTGACTATTTTGTGTGTCAATGTTTTGTGACTATGTTTTGAGTATATGTGATGTGTCCCTGGTCAATCATGAGTATTCTTGATTCTTGTATAATCATGGCTAATTATTTGAGTCATTATCGACTCATAGGGGTCATATATTGAGACTAGATACAATTTGAGCAAAAATTGTCATTGTTGTCAAAAAAATTGTCAAAAAAGTTGTCAAGCAACTTCTACATTGCGTCGGTAGGGTATGACTCTCAAAATTCTAGTGCTTTGGGATGCACAATAGGGCCATGCCTAGTGTAAACCTACCTACCCAAACGTGCTCCCGACGTTGGTTTGTGCATAAGACGAACAGAATCAATTCTAGCCAATCTTGCAACTTTTCCTTGCAAGCAACTGACGGTTTTTGGACCAGGCGAAAAAATGCTACTAATTGAAAATGGCTCCCCATTGTAGAGGAGCCTCACGTGACCCCATGGGATCAAACAAATTGACCATATGTGTCATGGATTGGAAAAAATAGTATGTCAAATTTTGACAATTTTTTGGACTCAGGGCACTTGAGAGATCGCACCGGTAGGGTATGACTCTCGACGTTCTGGTGCTTTGGGATGCATGAAAGGGCCATGCCTAGCGTAAACCTACCCACCTAGATGTGCTCGCGATGTTGGTTTGTGCACACGATGAACAAAATCAATTCTAGCCAATCTTGCAACTTTTCCTTGCAAGCAACTGACAGTTTTTTGAGCAGGCGAAAAAATGCTACTAATTGAAGAAAAATGAGATAGGCCATTGTAGAGGAGCCTCACATGAATCCATGGGATCAAACAGATCGACCGTATGTGTCGTGGATTGGAAGAAACAGTCCATCAAATTTTGATAATTTTTTGGACTCGAGGCACTTGAGAGATCGCACCGGTAGGGTATGACTCTTGACGTTCTAGTGCTTTGGGATGCACAATAGGGCCATGCCTAGCATAAACCTTCCCACCTAGATGTGCTTGCGATGTCTTTTTGTGCACACAATGAATATAATCAATTCTAGCCAATCTTGCAACTTTTCCTTGCAAGCAACTGACGGTTTTTTGAGCAGGCGAAAAAATGCTACTAATTGAAAATGGCTCCGATTCATCAAAAATTGAGATAGGCCATTGTGGAGGAGCCTCATGTGACCCCACAAGATCAAAAAAATTGACCATGTGTGTCGTGGATTGGAAGAAACAGTCCGTCAAATTTTGTCAATTTTTTGGACTCAGGGCACTTGAGAGATCGCACCAGTAGGGTATGACTCTTGATGTTCTGGTGCTTTGGGATGCATGAAAGGGCCATTCCTAGCATAAACTTGCCCACTTGGATGCACTCATGACGTCCATTTATGCAGAAGACGAGCCAAATCAATTCTAGCCAATCTTGCAACTTTTCCTTGCAAGCAACTAACGATTTTTTGAGCAGGCGAAAAAATGCTACTAATTGAAAATGGCTCCGACTCGTCAAAAACCAAGATAGGCCATTGTAGAGGAGCCTCACATGACCCCACAAGATCAAACATATCAATCGTATGTGTCATGGATTAGAAAAAATAGTCCATCAAATTTTGACAATTTTTTGGACTCAGGGCACTTGAGAGATCGCACCGGTAGGGTATGACTCTCGACGTTCTGGTGCTTTGGGATGCACAAAAAGGCCATGCCTAGTGTAAACCTACCCACCTAGATGCACTCATGATGTCTATTTGTGCACACGACGAATTGAATCAATTCTAGCCAATCTTGCAACTTTTCCTTGCAAGCAACTGATGTTTTTTTGAGTAGGCAAAAAAATGCTACTAATTGAAAATGGCTCCGAGTCATCAAAAACCAAGATAGGCCATTGTAGAGGAGCCTCATGCAACCCCATAGGATTAAACAGATCGACCGTATGTGACTTGGATTGGAAAAAATAGTGCGTCAAATTTTGACAATTTTTTGGACTCAGGGCACTTGAGAGATCGCACCGGTAGGGTATGACTCTCGACGTTCTGGTGCTTTGGGATGCACGATAGGGCAATGCCTAGCATAAAATTTCCCACCTGGATGTTCTCACGATGTCCATTTGTGCACACGACGAAAAAAATTTGACCATTGTGAGCGTGAGGGTGCTCTCGCACCAAACACATTGTTGCTTATATTCATATTGTCGATTTTTGTTGTTTATATTCATATTGTTAATTACATATGCAAATATTCATTTAAATTTATAAAAGGGCAGCCACCAAATACAATGAATACACAATAATGAACTAAAAACAAGGAGTTTTGTAGGGTTAATTCAACATTTTAGAAATTTTATCAAATCATATTCCACGATTGCAATGCTTTATATCATATATATTTTTGTTGTTTATATTCATATTCTTGATTACATATGCAAATATTCATTTAAATTTATAAAAGGACAATCACAAAATACAATGAATACAAAATAATGAACTCATTACACATTTATTGGATCGAATATCGATATTTATATATATAAAAAAGGGCATGTCTGCCAAGTCAATACAAGTATTACAAAAATGTGGCATATGCCATGTCCAAATCGATATACAATAAAAATGTAGAATATATCTACATGTATTGGCCATTCTATGACCAAAAATAACACTATATGATCCTAAACTTGTGGTGGATCATCAAAATCAAGCCTCTTCGGTGCAGTACGTGGCTCTGTAGATGGCTGCAAAACCACAATTCAAAAGCCAAGTTAGAATTCTTTTTGTAGAAAATAGTTCACATTTAACAACATAACTATGCATTTAACTTTAATTCCTTTGCAATTGAAATGTAGATTACCTCATCAGCTAATCCAAGAGCTAATGTCTTCGCTCTCCTCTCCTTGTCACTCTTAGGAGTTTTCTTGAAGACATACTTAAATGGATCCACGTTATGGTCATACCGCGAAGGAGTCTATTGTAGATTAAATGTACAATTAATACAATGTACTAACATAAATATATCAAAAACACTTAAAAGCTATAATATAGAGAACAATGACGTACCTGTGCCTGAGATGCTTCTCCAGTGGACTGAGGATGGCTCACCATCGATGTAGAAACTGTCAGTATTACCTATACAAAAAATGTACAAAGATTAAATACAATTAATATAATGATAAGTATTGAAGGTTGAAAACAATTAATTTTACATATCAAACAAAAGTGTATCGGATCCTGAGATGCTTCTCCAGTGCAAGGAGGAGGGTTCACCATTGACAAAATAGGTATGGATATTTCCTATATGAAAAAATTATAAGATTATAATATATCACAAGTTCACATGTACGCATGCATATAATCATGAAATCAAGAAAATAAAGTAGAGATACATACCTCTGCCCTCTCTTGATCCATAAGCGAATCAGGTGCATTCAACATATCCACAAAGCTCAATGACCATTGTACATGTAAAATAGACAAAAAAACACTAATCAATCTACAAACCCCAACTAATACTTGATTTCAACATTTTCAAACAATTGTACAACTAAAAATGTGTTCAATTACCTTCTTCACACGTTTTGGCGTCTTCGAGGAATTTCTTTTCTTAGGACGAGCCCTAGACACGGAGGGGGTACCCTAAAAACACAAAATTAACATGAGATATTAGTACAGATAATAAATTAAACATAATTTTAAAAATCTAAAATGAAATGACTTGCATATTCCATCAAAACAATACATAAAAAGAGTTGTACAAAATATGATATCGTATAGCCTTGTAGGCCAAAATCGATCGTTGAGAGCGTGATGTCATCAATCTGGGACATTTCGTCCCCTGTCAACACCTACAAACTAGAAATTGGACCAAGCATTAAAGATAGTTAGTATATCTTACATTTTTTTGAATTTAAAGTGTACTATTCTATTTTAACATGTTACAAAATTTATACCTCAGGCATCGAATTTGCAGCTATGGTAACTGGGGGAGGTGTATGGGATACCATTGCTGCATCCTGAAATGCATATTATTTGTCTCAATTTAAATTGATGTATAAATGAAAATTCATTTATGTAATCACAAATTTAAAGAGATTGATAAATAAAATGTTATGAATTCAAATCAACACACCTGTGTCTATGGCTCATGGGCAAACACCATGTCCATCAACTCATCTGTCAGCGCGACATCCTCAACCATGTGAGCCTGACATCTACAACCACAAATCATGCATAGATGATATGAGTATCCATCTACACCAATTGCATCATCTATCCCCGAGCATATCACCAAACAACTGACACACATATGCTCGATGGGCTCTCTATCGCCCTCTAACGCTCATCATCCAATACAATAGGGTGTGCTAATGATGTCCCATGCTGGATGATGGCACCAGTAAATGTTGTGGCCGCCTAAAGAGTATGTAGCTCCATTGACTCTTTCAGCTCTAATGGGACAGCTTGATGCACCTTGGGTTTGGGTGCCAGGGGGCAGTGACTCTCTGCGGCTAATCGCCTATGGGCTCCAGGTCTATCTTGGGTAGAGCCACCACCTCTTCCATGAAACTCTCTCATGTCAAAATAGTTTGGCCACACATTGAGCACAAACTCACAATATTTGGTTTTTGAAACAAAAAAATGAAAAAACCTAATCAAAATTAATGAAATTAAATTCAAAATGTAAAACAAATTGCATAAACCGGAAAGAAAGACAAAAATAAACAAAAACTAACCTTGATCCATAGCCCGAAGGACAAATTTAGCACCCTGTTCATGGTTTAGGTGAGAAAATGGGGAAAAAACAAAGTTAAAAATGTGATTTATGGGTAAATGAGACCCAATTTTTTTTAAAAACTTTTTTTACCAAGCACCGCGTATGTGGTTTTATTTGGATTATTAGCGCGTATGTGCTCATGTTCATATGAGTAGCGCGTACGCACTCATTTTCCTATGAGCAGCGTGTACGCGCTCATTTTCCAAGGCGTAGCATGTACGTGCTCATTTTCCTAAAAGCAGTGCGTACGCACTACCTTTTCTAGGCTCGGGAAGAACAAACCTAAGCGCGTACATGGGAATTTGAAATTTTAAAACCGCATACGCGCTACTTGTTTTTCTAATTTTTTTTTGGGTAGTGTCCACTTTTCTGACCACCATCTTTATGCACATGCCCTAATCATAAAGATTGATGTCGCAAAAGCTTACGATAAGGTGGTATGGCAATTCTTGGTTAAGGTTCTTAGATGTTATGGCTTTCCAAATGAATAGATAGACTGTGTTAATTTCTGCATCTCCACGGTTATTTTCTCTCTTCTTGTCAATGGTGCAGTTAGTGGCTTCTTCAAAGCCACCAATGGATTAAGGCAAGGGGACCCTCTATCCCTGACCCTCTTTGTTCTCATAGCAGAGGTCCTTGAAAATTTAATTAAAGCAAAGTAGTCCACCAGACATTGGAATGGTATTTGATTTCACAGATTGATAGAACCCATCACTCATTCGCAATTTGCTAATGACACAATTCTGTTTGGAGAAGCAACGATAAAAGAAGCTCAAGATATTAAAGAGGTGCTTGATGAATATTCAAAGTTATCAAGCCAAGAAATGAATGTGGATAAATCACAGATTTTCTTTTTCAACACAGGAAGATTGATACAGAGCCGCATTTCACTTTTTCTTGGCTTCAAAATTGCTGATCTTCCTATCAAGTATCTTGGGATCAGAATTAACAAGGGCAGTAGGCAATCCCAAATTTGGGAGGATTTCCTAAACTCTTGTAAGGTCAAATCGGAGCAATGGAAGAATAGATGGTTCACACAAGCTGGACGACTATTAAAGATAAAATCGGTGCTAGAAGCGGTTCCAATCTATAGTATGCAATGCTTTCAATTGTCCACTTTGGTTGGGGGGAAATTAGATGGACTTCTAGAAAAGTTTGTTTGGGATGGGGCCAAGGATCATACAAAGATACCTCTAATTAACTGGGATACCATGTGCATAAGGAAAGAGGACGGGGGTGTAGGGCTGAGGAAAATGAGTATTCAGAATAAGGCACTAGGAGCGAAACTGTCTTGGAAGATATACAAAGTCCCAACAAGCTATCGTGCAGGATCTTTCAGAAGAAGTATCTGGACTCTGATGAACCTAACCGTATTTTTACAATTGCAGATATAGATAGGGGTTCTCCTACCTAGAATTTTCTCTGGAATAGTAGGGGTATTATCACAAACCACATCTCCTGGAAGATTGGCAATAGAGCTAGGGCCAAGTTTTGGTGGGACTCATGGGATGGGAAACCACCGCTAACAGATTGCTACGAAGACCAAGGGTGGGTCAACACCATCGAAGCTTCTATAGGCAGGCAAGTTGCCATCTATTTTGAGAATGTCAAACCCATGGCATGGGGTCCTAGAAAAGGATAGCAATCGGCAACCCGCAATTGTGTAAGAAGCTTGAAGAGATACTCAGCAACATATCAGTATTAGCATCAGAGGATGATGATAGACTATTCTGGTATGCAACAAAGTCAGGGGAGTACAGTGCTAAATTGGGCTACGAAGTCCAAAGGCATAGGGCTCTCAATCCGAATTGGCCTAGCAAGTTGTGCTGGAATAGGTGGGTGTTGCCAAAGGCAGGGGCCTTCTTATGGATTGCGCTGAATGGGAGGATACTCACTAGGGATAGGCTGAAAACCATAGGTATTCATGGTCCAAGATGGTGTGTGTTATGCAACATTGGGGAAGAAACAGTGGACCATTTACTCTTCAATTGTAGGTTTGCTCATAGGTGTTGGGATTGGTTCTTAGGAATGGTTAACCTATATATAGCTAGAAGTGTGACTCTAAATGAATTCCTTGTAACATGGCCACTATTCAGTCAATCAAAATAGGGAGTCTTGTAGTTGATCGACCCAACAATGATTATTTGGGCTATCTAGAAAGAGAGAAATAAACAAATATTCAAAGAATCGTCCAAACCTGTGGATTTAGTCATAAACAAACTCAAGGCAGACATAGAAGAAGTCATTTGTGGTAAGTCATGAAATGTTAGAAATTTTAAATTCAATGATTGGGACATGGAAATGGAAAGGGTCTAGTCCTTAAAAAATGCTTTATTCCATTATCCTAAGAGAAGAATCAATAGAAAAGAGGTCAGATGGGCGAAGCCTCATAACAATTGGGTAAAACTGAACTTTGATGGGGCCTGCAGAGGCAGTCCTGGACAAGCTGACTTTGGAGCAATCATTTGAAATGAGGAGAGGAATGTGGGGAGTGGTATGTATGGTAATATTGGTTGCGTTACAAGCAATGAAGCAAAAATAAGAGCCCTTTAGGCCGGGTTATTACTCTGCAAAGAGATAGGCCTATCCAATGTACAGATTGAGGGTGATTCTCAGATAATAATAAACAGGGTGACTACCGGTAGACTACTCAATTGGAAATTGTCCAAATGGTTGCCTCGTATTTGGTCCCTACTCCAGGAAATTAAAACTTATGAAATTTCACATATACACAGGGAGGGTAATCAAGTGGCAGACCTGCTAGCTAAGATCTCAGGGTCAATTCACAGGTTGCAAAAGTGTCAGTGGATCCCAAGTCATTGAGTTGGGAGATTATAGACTTGTGCAGAAAAGACTTATTGATAAGGCATTGTGACGGAGTGGGATGATGGCCTTTGCAACTAGGCCTATGATCGTAGGACAACCAATAGAAGTATCGTGCACCCTATGCAGACTGACTCCTTGAAAGCACAGTGACAGCAGTCTGAGCTGCATATGATAGACATAAGTGATTGAATGGCAGACTCTTGCAGGCCAAGGGAGCTAGGTGATTAAGTAGGAAGAATCTTCTAAAGCCTTGCAAACCTTTTATTAACTCTTTGCATGGATGGAATGTATGGTGAGTAAGGCGCTCTGTTGGGACACATAACTCTGCTAGTGCACAATTAAGACTATGGCCTTTCTATGGATTACTTTGGCAACATTGGGTGCATGAATTGTGAAGAAATATTGGATGCACAGCTTCACAATTTGTTTGTCATAGAGGATCATGTTTTTTATGCGATAAAATGGATCATGGGGATCACACTAAACTTTGATCGCCACTGGTGTGACGCCATGGTTTATGAAGTCATTTTGATGCCCTTGGTAGACATCATTGAGTGTAGGAAAGAGAGGTGGAGATGTTGAGTGGCTTTGTCAAGCCAATCAATGGTAATAGTATTGAAAATTCCATTCTAAGTCTACTAGAGAACGAATGGTTCAACATCCTCAAAACCTACTTCTAGCTGAGCTTCTTTTTGCCATCGAACTCAGAAGAGGAGGAAGAGGAGAGTGAAAATGAAGGTAGTGATGGTTTAGAAGATAGTGAGAAAAGATGGGCAGAGCGTAGGCGCATTGAAAAGGAAGAATTAAAGGACATGATGAGATCATTTGGGGAGGATGCGTGGGAAATTTTTAGGTGTGCGGTGCAGAATGGGAACATGGCCCCGTTTTGCAGAGTAACCAACTCAGAAACATGGTGGTTCTCGACTGGAGCTAATGTCAATCTAATCAACATTGGTGAATTTGCAGGGGTTATCATGCAGACCCATAACGACAATCAGTAGTATATGAACTCAAGTTTGATCCTGTCAGGGGCAGATAGGTTTCGACTAGGTGTTTGTTGGTCATTAGGGAGGATAGGTAGTACTGACTGCAAGTAGTAATTTTTGTGTATGGTCCTGCTACCAAGCAGTGAAGGCTCATGTAACTTTGTTTTTATTAATACAAGGGTGCTATTCCCTTACTAATAGCTCTTATCATTATATATATATATATATATATATATATATATATATATATATATAAGTTAATCATTTTCCTTCTTTTTAATTATGACATATGTTTTAATTGCAAATTTAACCTTAAAACATGAATGTTCAACATGACATTTTCTTAAATTTTCTTAAACTTTTAATAAGATTATGCAATTTAGTAAAGTTGATAGTCTTGTAGTGTAAAATATGAATATTTCTCTATTGATTTTGTTAGTCATTTTATAGAGTATATATAATAACAAGGAAAAATAGTAAGAGATGAATGAATCAAATGGCAAAAGATGGGTCTATTTGATTAATGACATCATATAATATATATCATAATCAATATGAGTCAAATTATAAGAAAAATGATTGAACATAAAACATCACATGCCCATGCAACTAAAATAATAATGACTAATAATAAGAGATGAAAGGAAAAAATATGTACAAGATAACTATTATCATAATCAATACCATATAAAAGGTGGGTCTTTTACATCATATGAAATGTTTGATCAACATAGATATAAATTATTTTTTGACCCTTATAAACCTCCAAATTTACAAACCTTCAAATCTAGTTAATTTGTTGCATTGCGCTTTCATTAAAGATATAAGAGCATTAAAAGTTAAATACACATTATTGGATTTATTTTCATTTATTGAAAATAAAGTGAAAATTGATATTTAGTTTTCTAAATAAAAATTTAAATTTGTCAAAATAGAAACTAAAATTATAGACTATGTTATAGCTACGATAGCACTTCTATACAAGTTCATGCTTTCTCTTCACTAATTCCAAGTACTTGTCATAATTTTTTTATCGATTCAAAAATATTTGTGAATTCTTTATTCATTAAAAATAGTCTAATATCATTTATGACTAAGTGTAAGCATATAATTAAAGATTTGTGAATTATTTATTTATCAAAAATAGTCTAATATCATCTATGATTGAGTGTAAGAATAAAATGCAAAACCCATATCCGAGAGAATGGTGCATCTTTAAAGGGCATAAATCCTTGAAAATTGGTTATATTGATTACTATTAATAAATATTGGATATATTGTGGTGTTGGATATGTAAAAAAAAAGTTGGTCAAAATTTATTTAGAGAATTTATTTTAGATCTAATCATTTTTCAATTTATTTGTGGGTATATTTGGCTTTGAATAAGATATTAAAAGTTATGCTTTAGTGACAATTGAAAAAATTGCACTCTTTTAATTCTATCATCTTCACCATTTAATAGGGAAATACAATTTTGTACAACCCAATAACTTTACATTATTAAAATTCATTAACTATTTTGTAAACACAAAACATTGAAAATAGAATAAGCTCCAACAAGTGAAGATTTAAAATGGAGTTTGATATGTTTGATAATTTATTGAGAGAATAGTTTAGAATGACTCTACCATATATAACATTTAATGTAATCGAAGATTCAATTGAATATTTTATAGATTTTTTTTTTTTAATTTATCTTTTAATTATCCATAAGGAAATAAATTGTAAGATAAAACCTCAACTTCATTATTTATGATAATTTTAATATTATAAAATATTATGTAAAATTGAAAATAAAAAAAGTCATATATTATAATTAGTTGGATAGATTTTTTTAAAATATAGGTAAGCTAATAATAATTACACCAAGAGGCATATTAGGCTCACAGAAAGATGTAATATTCTTCATCAATAAAAATGAAACTCATTTAAGTTGACGTGCATTTGGTCGACAACCAATTTCTTAAATAAATTATAAAATCTAATTTTTAAAATTTTAAATAAATATTCCATTTCAAAATTATTATGTTTTTTAAATTTTTTTTTTTTTAAATTATTATATTTTGATTAGTAATATTTTTAAATTTATTTTAAAGAAAAATTTAAATTTAAATAAAATAATTTCAATAATATAGATATAATTTATAAATTTTAAATAAATATTCAATTAAAAAAGTAATATAAGTTTTTTTCAATTATTTTTTAAAATTTAATATTATATTTTGATTAGTAATATTATAAAACTGAATAGTAAGTTAAATTGCTTTCAAGCGGAAGGATGGTGAGCGCAGGTGGCAAATTCGGTAGTGGTGGCGGTAATAGCAGGCTTCAAACCGACAAGCAGATTATTGGGGCTCCGATCTATGGCAAGGGTTGGGGGAAGCTCAAGTCTTGGAGTGATGAAGCGGACAAAGCTTTTCCTATCGAATCAATTCGACACCTTACGATTGACAAGCAACCAGTGCTCAAAACAACAACATGGAAAGACCAATCCCCAGGCCGACCATGGAAGGTGGATGTACCTAATCTTGTGATGAGAGGTAGTAGGGTTCTTGGTCCTTAGATAAATTCTTATGCTATTCACCCCTACACAAATAGTAATCTTAAGCCAATAAACTCACAAGCATGGAAGAAAAATGGCTTCTAATGCAACAATGATGGTTGGTTTCGAAATGCAAAGCTTCCTGTTTTTGATTTGGCGTGCAATTGGATGTCAATTTTGAAACCTAATCCCTCTATATCGGAGTCAAGGAAAATTAACACCCATGATTGTCATAGGCAAGATTTTAAAGCCCCTTTCAGGTAACAACGTGAATACATTTTGAAATGGGTGGTTTAGGCAAGACAAAACCTCGTGCGTCGATCATGTTGAGGCCTAGCGATCCACTACCCCAGCAAGAAACCAGTGATCTAATCTAGATCGAGTTTGGAAAAATGAACACTGGCGAAGATACAATCCATCAGCTTATCCAGCCATCCACAAACTGGTAAGGAAAACTTTGAGACCCACTGTTATTTTGGATGATAATAAGATCAATTTGGCTTGATCAAATCTTCAAGATTTCAGTTTCTTTACCAAATGGGGTGGTGGCAAATGGTTAAGGGGAAATTTTGAGAAATGGTGTAGATCACAATGGGGGGAGAACATTAAATTTAATGTCCTTCCGAATGATAATTATTTGATTGAGTTTATGAAAAATAAGGACATGTTTAATGCTAAAAATAAAGGTCCTTATACTTTGGATGGGATTGGGGTGCATATAATTGATTGGAAACCAAATTTTAGTCCTTGGTTCCATACCCTACTGGAAAACACAATCTAGTTAAGGTTATATAACTGCCCTTCAAACTATTGGCACATTGAGATCATAAAAGATACATGCAAAGAGATTGGCACTTTTGTTTATATGGAGGATATTTTGGAGGATACGGTGTGGGGTAGCTTTACCAAGATATGTATTAACACTGGCCAAATCTCCAAAATCCCAGAAGAAGTCAAAATTATCGGGGCCAGAGAGTTATGGATACAAAGGATTGACAGGGAAGTTCAGCTGCACCTTTGTCCCAAATTCTTCTCAAGGGAGCACATAGGTCTTGATTGTGAAGTATCGGCCTCTATCCTTAAAAGTTATGCTTGTGTGCAATCTAAGTCGGTTGATATGAAGGTTGACAAGGAGAATACAAAAATTTGGGAAGCAAATGGTGTTGAGAAATCCTCGGTGGCTAGTACGAAGGAGATAGAATAGAATCATGTTGTTAATTCTCCTCTTGTTGTGTCTAGCCATCATCAGGCCCTTTCTGCCAACAGTGAAAGTGCTCAAGCTCTACTAAATCTTTTGGAAGATGCTAAAACCCTTCAAAAGGATATTATAACAGAGTTTACAACCACTCTTTCCTCAGTACCCAATAACACCGGTGATTTTAGTATAATGGAGGATGAGATGACTCCCACTCTGCCAGATGGTCCAACCACCTTTGATGATCCAGGCAAGAATGGCTTCACCATTGGCTTGGAAGAAGGAGAAATTGTTTCCTTTGTCTTGGAATGGGAAGAAGCCATTGACCAGTTGCCAACCTTATAAGAGATGATACTATAAAAGGGTTTGGGAAGTCTGAGTCAAGTATTAATGTACCAAACTTTCAACCTAAGGGTAAAAGGGGGGGCAAATCAAGGAAAACAATGCTGATAATTGCAGGTACAACTAATGGACAATCCAATCTTATCTTAGGGAAGGGAAACCCCCTTCCCTAGGCTCCATGAAACTTCTATCCTGGAATGTCAGGGGCCTTAATGCCCTTGACAAGTGGCATTTAATTAAGCGCCAGATTGATGAAACTAAGGGGGGTATTTTGGGTATTACAAGAGACTAAATGGAGTCCGTCTGAGATTGAAAAAAAAATGAAAGTATGGAAACAATGGAAAGGTCATTTAAGGCAATCCGAGGGAGCCTCTGGTGGCATGGGAATAATCCAAAACCCTTTGAAGGTTCATATCACTCTCCTTGGCAAAAATAAATATTGGCAGCATTTCCTGGTCACTAGTTTATGCAAAAATGAGAGTTTCAATATCTTTAATGTCTACGGACCCTCTGCTACTAATGAAAAACATGAGCTATGGGCTCTCCTATCAATCAGACTCCAAAATATCAATATGGGCAGCTGTGTGTTTGCAGGCGACTTCAATGCTATCTTGGCAAGTAATGAAAAGAAGGGTGGTATTCAGAGGATTGGTATGGCTCAGAAAGATTTCCAAGATTTTGTTGATAAGAATCAGTTATTAGATACCTTCTTTGTCATTATCAATGTTTTGTACTTTTGGTAACTATGTAAACTAATGTGCTAGTTCTTTATTCCCTCAATATTCTTCACTTGTTCTTTTATAACTTCTTGGTTATGATCACCCTTTTGCAGATATAAAATATGATTTATCTTCATGGTGAGAAACTTCTACGATGGATAGTTAATTCCTTCACTTCAACAATTTTTTTTTTCTCTATGATTTTCTTTCTAAAGTTGAGTGGTGACCAACTAACTACTATGACAATGACCTTTTAGATTTGTAACTATAGTAAATTCTAATTTAATTTTGGCTAAGTTTTCATAAGAATTGGGAGAAGATTTGGAAGAGGAAGTGGGTTCATCTGCAATTATCCTTACCTTGGATAATTTTGATAAGGTAGGCTTCAAAACCTTTGTTGATTCAAGAAAATGCATGTATTGGTTATTACTATGTGTTTGTTTATGTGGTTTCTTTTATGTTTTATGTGGGATTAAGGTGTGTTTAGTTTTCTTTTTAACATGTTCAGAGAATCCCAAGTGTAGGATGGAGAAAAGAGAACCTCAAAGCCTAAATTTTTCATTGCATGGGAGTGGTTTGGGTATGAGTATCCATGATGTTCAAAATTTATGGTTGTATGGGTGTGGAAGAATGTCGTGAGAAGATGGCTTGTGAGACTTGAAATTTTTGAAAGGACGAATATATGTTATTAATCTCATTGTTTGAGATGTCCCCTTATCTCTCCCTTGATAACCAAGTGAAGGTTCTTGTGAACGTGAAAACTCGTCAATTAGTTGTGTATTTGTGTCCATGTGTGTGTCTTTCCCTTCTTGTTGTTGGCTTCTTGAATGAACCATGTTCCCTTGGATACCTTGTAGCTCAAGGATGAATTTCTCCAAGCCTAGATTGGGAGGAGAGCACTATTTTGTCTATTGGAAAAGGTTGTTTCTTGTGTAGCAAAAAACAAAAGGGTACCATTGGAAGCTTGCATTTTGAAATAAATATTCTTCTTTCATATATATGGTTTCTAGAAAATTATATGAAATCATCTTATATATTATAGTTAATCTCTTTCAGATATAAAGGAACGGGTGGTACTAATAACCACAATAGATGTAATACTCAAATAGTCCCTTGTTTATTGGTTAATGCATAAACATAAATAAGCTTCTATAATTGTATGTTGTATATATAAAATGGATATTATTGAGAATTTTTATTTATATATTCTTGCAAAAATACATAATTTTAAATGGTTCTCTATTATTATTTATTGTAGAAAATAAAAAAGTTATAAGAATCTTTGTAGTCATTGTTGTTGTGTAAATAAATTTAGTTTTTAATAAGCTAATTGGCTATTGTGTGTGTAAAAAAAATTAAATTCATATAAGATCCTATTGTAATTGCTATTTTAGAGATGGAGCAAGAGGAATTTCGACAACGGTGCAAAAGAAAAGGAAGAAAATGAGGTCAATTTTAACATGCACTTTGTTCCCACGATTAATGTGGAGCACAATCCTAAATGGTTTGTTATTAATGTTTATCTCGTTAATGGTATTGATGGATCTATGTAATTCTTGATGTAATAAATTCTTTTTCAATATAAGGGTGTGGCCCCTCAACTACTATGTATTGATTAATAAAAATGTCATAAGATGTTAATAATTTTATAATATATAATTGGGTCAATTTTGGAACCATTTATTCTAAGAAATTTCAATTCTTTCCTTCTCTGAGATTGTGTAGACCTAACATTAAGTTATTATTCTAAATTATTTTCCCCTCAATTTTGTTTTTGCTTTATCTTCCCTAGAACTTAATTTCTCAAGGTTTTCACTTCACTCTTTTGTTCATGTTAAGATCTATTGAATGTTTAAATCTAGTTGAGTTAGTTTAACGCCTAGCATTTCCTTTTTTTTAACTTTACAATGTATTTGAATGATTCTAGGCCCTTTGACATAAATATGTGAAGAAGGTTATTCATTTGGTGTCTAATTTTAACTATTTTTTTGTTAGTATGTCTTAGGATTTCCTTTGCTTCCCCATGTCCTACACATGTAACTCCCTCTCTAAATAGTTTTGTTCATTTTATCCTTCCACTTTTCGTCTTTAGACATAATTTTATTTCCACAATATGTTATACTTTAATTGAATTTTATTAATATATAGATATTCATAGCCGTATATATAAATTCATAATTTTTCTATTGACCATTAGTATGTCCCGTAGTAAACTTAACATTCCCTAATTTCTCAATAGTATTCATCATCATAATAGGCCTTTCTTCATTTCATTATTTAATTAGTTTATATATATCTATATATTTGTTTAGTACACATTTAAATCAATAGAATTATCACATATCATCTAACCTTTTTAGTTTTAAATATTAACCATCAAAATAAACCAAGGTTTACCAACTAGGAATCTTATGTAGAACCACTTAGCTTAACCAATGTTTCTCTCCCATTCACTACTATATATCTATAATCACATTTCCCAAAATCTAATAAGTTGGTGATTTGTTCTTTTTATTCTAAAAATCAATCACTACATGGTGATCCTTGATTGACTCTTGTAGATCAATTAATGTATAAGTGCTCCTTACAACTAACTATAGATCTTTCAATATGTGTTGATCTTCTAATATAGTTTTCTAAGGTTATAATAAATGTCAAATTATAATTCTATTCTATAAATTTAGACAATTTCTAATTTATAAATCCATACATGAACACGAATTCCCTTAAATCGGTCATAATTTTGATAGGTCTATCACACTCCTAGGGAATAAACAATGGTTTCATCTAGACCTTAATACAGATGAAACTTCTTCTATTATCACTTAGCTTCTTGACAAATATAATTGTTCCCGAGATGAATTTATGATCTAAATTATACAAGAAAAACAGACGCATCTATTTTGGCTCCAAAAAAGTAGTACGGATTGACTAACACGCGTGTTAGTCGCATGTTTTACACCGTCAATTTTGCAATAAACGACTGCGATTGACTTACACATTGTACAAAAGGTCTGTTTTGGAGCCATAATAGCTTCGGCCAAGGAAAACTACTAGATATCTTAATAAAAGATAATTTAAACTTAAATCTAGTTTTGATATTTTTGTAATATAAATTCATTTAAAGATGTTATTTTTTTGTAATCACGTATAGAGAAATTGAGATATTGAAAAAAATATAGAATAATAATTTCTTGGGAATAAGATATTATCATTAAAGATTTTAGAAAGGGGTTGTTATTGATATATTTTTGGGTTTTGTGAGTTGAATGGAAAGATGTAAAAATATATTAGTCACCAACCATACTTGGATGATAAGAAATACATGAAAAAACCATTTAATTCTTTAACATGTTTTTTAATAGTAATATAATTAATTTTAAAGTGATCTTGTGTGTAATAAGTTTATAGAAAGTTTTCTTTGATCTGATATACGAGTATTCTAATATAGAGGAACTAATTAGATAGTTGAGCATTTGGATAGTTATCCAATTAGTCATGTAGTTTTAAAGTAGATTTTATGATTCATTCAACTATAATAAGACACTAGTGTGCACATTTATAGTCTATTCTCAATAGTTTTAGAAAAATGCATCATAGCTCGAATAAATTTTGTTTTTGATATTTAAAGCAACAAAAATAGTGGTGTTGTCCCTTAATACAATAGCTCGCAGGCAGTGAGAAAAGCTAACCATGGGAGCAAGCCCCCAACCAACTAGGTCAAAAAGGCAAATAGTTAAGCCTATCAAACCAAAAATCAAACCAAGCCCAACTCAAGGAGGGGAAAAGACACCCAAGCCTTGATAGGGAGGGGTTTGAGTGAGGGGGATGACTTCCCCTTCCGTCTACGATGAACCATAGTCTAGGTGATACAATCATTGGGACCATTAAGAGAGAGATCAATCGGGAGTGACTCTGCAAGGTTGTAATTAGTGGTACCGACAGAGTGTTGTATAACCACAACAGGTTGTTGCATAGGAACAACATCAAGAAAAAATATGGTAGAAGCAACAGCATCAAGAGCAGGTTCGGTAGGAGTGGAATGAGGCTACAAATCAGGAGCAACCGGAGTTGAATCCTCATGGAAAGTAACAACAACATCAACACCAACATTATCAATGGTGAGCAGCTCGTCAGTCAAGTCAGTAGCATAGATAGTCAAGTGATCCAAAGTGACATCCCTCCACCAAGTAGTCACACCCTTGTGATGTGGGAGGGATAAATCTGATGCTAAATGACCTGTAGCAAAGCATTTTCAGAAGTGAAACGGGAGGCCCTCAAACTCCATCAGTTGAGTTCAATGCCTCTCCTCAACCATAAGGATTAGATCCCTTTGGAGGGTCGAGGAGATTCCAGTATCCACTAAGATGCAAACAAAGGTGGAGTGGCCCATGGAATACGTGGCATCATCAACCATCAAGAATTGGCCAATGGAGTTGTCGATGGCCTCATAGCAAGAGTGCTCCCAAAAATAAAGAGGAAGATTCAGAAGGCAAACCCAAACCAGATGCACATTGAGTGGTTCAATGACAGGATTGAAAGAAGTTGTCCAGCGCTTAATAGAGAGGGTGTGAACTCCCCAAGCCCACATCTTGCCAAAAATGAGGTAACGATCAGAAGAAGTAAAGGAAGAAATGAAAAAGCCTTTGGCACAAAAAAAGAGCTCAATATTGTGAGCAACCAGAGGTTTTCCATGAGTCATCACCCAACAATGAAGGTCTGGTAAAGAAGGTCAAAACCCACCAGAGCATAGCATTGGTATAACCCAATGTTGTCCACAACATCCTGCCCAAAGACCACCATAGGGAAGGAATTGGCACAAGGAAGAGGAGGAACCCCCTTTGAAGGCTTGGCAACAGATTTGACCACATGAGGAAAGATACGCTTCCCAGTGTATGCAGAAGAACGTGTTTGTAAACTATTGAAAAGATAAACTAAACAAATGACAGACACATATACTCAATACTAGGACATTTAAGAAGAAAGAAAAGTTAGATAAACAACATAAAACAAAGAAAAGAGCATACTCCAATTTCTTCCTTCGATTTGATTGTCCCTTGATTTTGATGTGTGCGTGCTATAGAGTAGATACTTTATTGTGCTCCATGATAGTGAATGCAAGATGAGAACTAAAAAAGATGTGATGCAAAATTATATACTAAATGGATGTGTTTATGCAAAAGGATGAGTGAGCATTTCTGAATTTTGAGTTTATGAAAATGAAAGTGGATGATTTGTGAAGGAAAATGAGGGGTTTAAATAGACTTGAAGGAGAGATGGAGAGGGATGAGAATGAGACATGTGTCTCAAATAAGGGCAAGTGTCATTGAAAAGAATGACATGTGTCCTTAAGGACACGTGTCATTGAAAAGAATGACATATGTCCCTCACGACATATGCCCATTTGGGAGTAAGCCACCCAAATTGGAAGGTTCTATTCCAAAAGAGATTGAAAAATTATGCTATTCTCATGTTTGAGGAAATTGGGGATATCGTCCCAAATTTTAGGGAATCTTCCTCAAATTCAACAACATTTTCCCCAAATTTTAGGAAATTTAGAATATTTAGGAAATTTGAAATATTTTGGGAATGTGCACACATATGGTAAGGGATAAGGGATAGGGTTGACTAAACCCTTGGTTAGCTAGGTGGGTTAGGCTTACGAGAAGTAATAGATTGGGGTTAAAGTTGGGAGACGTGGGAAAATGGAATTAATTAATTTAATTAATTAATTCTATGGGGGAGTTAAGAGGAGAAAGTCAAAGTGAATTAAATAATCAAATTACAAAATTTGATATATTTAATAGAAGAAAGGTTCAAATTCAATTAATAAATTGATTTTAATTATCAGTTAATTAATTAAAAATAGATTATAGCATAATTAATAAAGTTAATTAGCTAGAAGTAAATATTACCAAATAATTAAATAATGCGTAATTATTTAATTAAATATGCTCGGGATAACTAAATTCAATTATTTAAATTAATCAATTTTAAGTGTCTACATTTTGCCCTTCTTTGTGATAAAGCTAGAATAGTGTTAGTGCAAAGACAAAAGAAACCAACAACCTAAGAACAAGGCATGAGAAAATGTCTTAGGTGGATGAAGGAAGGACAAGAAACAAGTTACCAGGCGAGAACAATACTTAAAAAGATTATAGTATGAATAAATGGGAAGAAAAATGGTCCCAAAGGGACCGGGATGATGAAAATAGGGCTTTGGGAAGGCCTTATATTAGCAAATTTAAATATTTACTATTCATTTTTATTGTGCATAGGAGAGATTTGAGAACAAATTAGAGCCCTTTTAGATTTTATTTACTTAGTTGAGAGCTTTGAGTGCACTGGAGGATATGGCAGCTAGGGAGATGTTGAGGCATCATGCGGATGTGGTAGCAAGTGTTAGATAGAATAGGTGACCCGATCAAGAGGTATGTCTCAAAAAACCTTAGCTTTGCTTTTGATTTTTAGCATTTATGAGCATTTAATATTGTAGAAATAGTGATCCCGCCAGTTCATAAACCGCGGGATTGTGTGCTAAAGTGGCAAGAATGTGTTCCCACTGCTCACGCATGTAGGTGGGATTAGGTAGATTAGGGAGAAAATCTAGAAAGAGATCCCACGAGGGTGAGTTCACTAAAAGTGATAGTGAGATCGTAATATTGCTATCCGGATGCCAGTAGGATTGCAATACTGCTGCCAAGGAAGAAGGGGAAAATAGAAAGATATTAGGAATGCATTCCTGTGATGGTGGGAATGCTACAAAGGATAGCAAAATTGTCTCTCTTTCATTAGGAAAGGAAGGAAATGCCTCAAATGGTGGGCTTGAAGGGAAAACGAGAGGCAGAAAGAAAAGCTAGAATGACTAAGAAAACATAGGGTAGATAGAAGAAAAGATTCCTAACATGCTCATTTTTGTAGATGCATTGGAGTGTGGATATTCTAGTGAGTTGAGTGAGGCATTCAGTCATCCTGAGAGTAGCTGATGGATTTGAGGCTACAGCCTAGGCTCACATTGATGCGATCGGGTTAGGTCATCTCACACGTATGCCACACATTCAATCCCATATGTCTATGTTGACTGCATTGGAAAAGAGATGGAGGAGTGACATGATGACCTTTCACGTGACAACTGGGGAGATTACTGTCACACGCAAGGATGTTTATCGTATCTCGAGACTGCTGATTCGAAGAGTTAGGGTTATTGTAGACCAGGCACCCCCATATGATACTATATAGAGATTGGTTGGAGGAGTACAGCTAGGTCATGGACAATTGTCATTAGATCAAGCTTCAATGCAAGCATCTCTTGATCGACATATTTACTTTTTTGTATGTGCACTAGTCAGTGGCTTCATTTTGGCAGATAGAGGCAGATGATTAGTTGTTTTGGGTATGATTCAGGTTTGCATTGATGCTATAGATGGTGGTCGATTGATGTCTTGGGGGACTCTCTTTTTGTCTAAGTTATATAAAGAGCTCCATTAGATATGTTATCAGGTCACAGTTTTAGTTTTGTGACTCTACTCTAGGTATGGGCATGGGCATTTTGTAGTGACTTGTCTAGTAGGGCACGTGGACAGGGCAGTAGACTTACCTATTGTATACAACTATAGAGACATATTACAATATGAGGAGACTAAGGATGTCGATTATTGGAGGGTCATTTTTGACAAGTTAGATTCTTCTCATATTACATGGCACCCATACATGGCTTTAGTAGGTTGGCTCAAGGACCATCGACATATTCCATATATTATTACTCCTATATATATTAATAGCAGGAGAGAGCATGTGATCGAGAGGTATAGACTTGACAAGGTCTAGTGCTAGTTTGGTTTTGTATAGGATGTTCCTGAGGCACCCCACAGGTTTAGGAGGATTACCAAAGAGCAAGCTGCAGAGTAGGGGGCACTTTTGGAGGATAGACAGGTGCTAATAGATGAGTGAACATGGTTAGTGTCTAAAATATGGAATCCCCAAGAAGGAGTTTCAGATCTAGGGGCTACAAATGCATATACAATATGGTGGGCTTAGCATAGGCCTACTCTAGTTGGGAGGGAAGTTTTAGCACCACTGGGGAGCAAAAGGAGGGAGGCACGAGCTTGAGGCGTCAAATACACCTATCAGTCAATCAAGGGTAGATCAAAGGTAGCAGCTGCCACAGTTTTGAGATGGGAGTGAGGGATTACAGTAGCACTGACAGTGTTAGCTAGGAGGGAGAGGAGAGCCAAAGGAGGGGGGAGGACATGAGGAGGAGGGACAGGGTTAGCATGGACAAAGGATTAGGCCATGGAGGTTGATTCCCAAGCATCTGCATTAGCACGAACTCAAGGATGGGGCTAACAAAGGAGTACATTAAGACAAGTGTGTCCCAACAGATAGAGGGGGGAAGAGAGAGGGGAGGGTTCTGCAGCTCCCCTAGATCCAGAGGCATGGAATTGTTCCCTACAAGAGATTTAATCGAGCAAAGGAGAGATTATATATTGTCACTACTAAGAGAGATAGCCTCCACAAAGAGAGATATGACAGAGTAGGATAGGCATCAGCTTAAGGCTGAGAGGGATAAGCTACTGTAAGAGAGGGATGTGGCTACAGTTGTGAGGGATGCTATTGAGCATACTAGGTGGAGGATGAAGGAGATGATGGATAGGTACAAGAGAGAAATGGATGAGGCCCAAAGCTAGGCTGGTGAAGGAGGAGGAGGAGAAGTAGTTATGGCAAAGAGACAAGGGGAGAAGATAAAATCTCTCTCACCAGGTTGAATGGTTTAGGGCTTAGTATGAGTGAGTCATTCCCGCATATCAACACAATGTGCACACAACTCCACCTAGGGCTAGAGGATCTAGTGGAGGATCAGGGAGATCTAATCGAAGCACAGGTGGTTCTATTAGGAGGACTCATACACAGGGCAGTGGGAAGGGCACTAGGTTAGCATCAGGACCACATAGGGATCCCAGGGATAAGATTAGGGACAGGGAGATCCAGGACAGAGACCGACCTAGCCTTCCTTAAGCATTTTGTCACGGCTTGATGCAGATGCCAAAGGATTATTTTTTATGTACCATACACAGATGTATTATTTGATTCTTTGTACCCCATGTAGATTTTTGAGCATGTGAAGTGATCATCATTCTTTCATTTGTTATCAGTCAGAGACGTACTTATTCTTTATTCATGATGTACCATATGATGTATATATTGAGAAAATTGTACATATATAATCTTTGGACAATCGTTGTGATATTGTGACACATATATTTGATGATTATTTGGCTTCCTATGTATGGTCCTTTTTATCTTTTTGATGCATGTATGATTGATGTATGATTATGTATGGATGCATGAATATGATATGATATTCAAACATTTTATGATGCGGGATGTGAAGTTCTATATGATCATATGATGTGATATGCAATGTACTAATCACCTCGATGATACAGGATAGTACATTGATGTGATCTATATGATGCATGTTTAATTTTATGACATGGATGTTATGCATAATGATATTATGGATGTATTGTATGTTAACTTTCTTATATATAAGATATGATGATGACATGATGTGTTCATCTATACGATGTAGTTCTTTACTAATAGCATATATATATATATATATATATATATGATTTAATGAGATTATATGTACATATCCTAATAATGAAATATGAATATGGTATTAGTGACATAATACTTTTATAATAATGCATGATGGGACACATATAATTCTTGTACTACATGATGTATGGACATGGAACATTTATATAATGTACACTATGTAATGTAATGAATGAGTTAAGTGATATCTACTAACCTATGTGCAATGTAGGATGAATGAATGCAATTTATGGTGATAAAAGCTACAAAACATTCCAAGGGTATTCGGCGGGGATGACAACTAGAGATACTAAGGACTTGTACACATTCCCAAGTGAAGATCACTTAAGGGAAAAGAACTAGGTGAAAGCAAATGATAATGCAAATGCAAAGAATCATGGAGCACAAGTATCTTTGGCACCAATTACCATTTTAGCAAGAACTTACTTTGATTTAGCATCATATGTGACACACCAAGGTACAAAGGAACCAGGATATTTTTCACAAAAAATGCATGAACTGACTCAAATAAACACACAAAAGGTTGACCTAGAACCACATAGAATTACAAAGAATACCACAAGAAACAGTGCTAGAAAAAACACAAGCAAAGAGATATGCCCCAATGTAACATGGGATAACCAAGACCTCATGAGGGAACAACATGGAACACATAAAAAACACACCAAGAAGAAACAAAATCCACAAGCTCAAAGCCCTAGATTTGTTATTCCTAACACACCACACTATGAAACATCATGGTGACTAAGAAGACACAAATAGGTTCTTAAAATATTAGCAAAGATCAAAAAGAGAATCAAAATCAACACAAATGTATCAGATATCTTTTGGCAAGGAATAAATGTTGGATGTGTATTTGATGATGTCTGACTAGAGGAAGGATACATCCTGCACAAACTAATGATTGGATAAAGGACCGGTGATAATGATTTGACAAAGGAAACTTGATATGGTCATGATGGAAAAGATGCTCATTAATACTTGTTGAAGAACCAGTGAGTAAGGTATGATCTTGACGACACAACCAACGTGTGCTTATGAATAGCAAGACAGGACAATAGACAAGACACATTTTTATATGACAGACTAAAAATATGTACAAGACTAAGCTGACACTACGTACAATCATCTACACACCTTCTAAATACAAGGAAACTGCAATCAGGAGACCATTGCACAGAAGCTCGGACGAGGACTAATGCAAGGGTATATACAAGTACAATTTGCAAAGTCAAGTAATGAAAGATACCATGCCAATATAGGATTAAAAGGAGCAGCAGAAGGATTATGGAATTGCCCTTATATATAACGTTTGTTTCCAGGTTTTCACCATATATACATGCCCAAGCCGCTACCAAAGGTAGTTTTCACCATAGGATGATTTTTTTTCTTCTCTTTTTTCACTTTTTTGGGGGTTTTTGGATTTTTTCAATTTTTTAAATTTTTTTGAGTTTTAAGCAATATACCGTCATGGATTATGCATATAGTTTCTTTAAATGCATGATACTTACGGGATAATTGAGGAGCTCCCCTTCTGGACTAGATAATTGATAGGCTCCTAAACCATAGTTTGCTATGATTATATATGGGCCTAACCAATTAACTTCAAACTTTCCTTTCTTTTCTTTGTCATGTTGATTTCTTGGATTCTCCATAAGCACTAGATCACCAACTTCAAATTCATGAGGATAAACTTTCTTCTTATATTATCTCTTGAGTCTGGTTTGATATATTTGTAGATGATCATATGCTTTCTGGAATTGTTCATCGAGAAGATCTAACTGAACTAGCCTTACCACCCTATAGTCTTCATCAAACACAAAATCCTTCAAGGATATTCGTAAAGATGGAAACTCAACTTTAATTGGCAAAACTGCTTCAGCACCATAAACTAGAGAATGTGGAGGAGGTCAAGTGGGAGTTATGATGCTGGTGCAGTATGCCCAAAGGACGAGATTCAAATGGAGGTGTCAATTGCAACCAGTTTCATGGATAATTTTTTTGAGGATACACAATAGAGGTTTATTAGCTGCCCTATCCTAGCCATTATCTTGTGAGTAATATTGGGTAGATGAATGATATTGGATATGGAATGTAGAGAATAGATCATGCATATGGTGATTTTTAAATAAGGTTCCATTGTCAATAATAATGGTAGAAGGAACACCATAGCGACAAAGAATATGGTACAAGATAAATTTTGAAACTTGAACACCAGTGGTAAGAGTAAGGAGAATGGCCTTAACCCATTTGGTAAAATATTATGTGGCTACAATTATGAAATTGTTCCCATCAGAAGGAGGATTAATTTTACCAACTAAATCAAGGCCCCATGTAGAAAAAGGACATGGTGTTGTGATTGGTTGCAAATCATGGGTTGGAACATGAATTAGGTCGCTATGTTACTAACAAGGTAAGCATTTCTCTACAAACTCACAACAATCATGTTCCATTGTGGTCCAATAATATCCCACTCTCAAAAGCTATTTGGCAAGGACATATTCGCTCGTATGAGCACAACAAGTGCTTACATGCACTTTTTTCATCACTAGATTAGCTTCATTTTCTTTGAGATATCTAGAGAGGATGTCAGGATAGCCCTGATGATATAGATTATCTTCTATAATTATTAATTGGGCACATCAATGAATGATATTGTGATGATTATTTTGGGATGTGTTAGGTGGAAGTGTGTTACATTTTAGGTAGGTATAAATCTCATGATACCAAGTTGATTGGGGGTCAACAATATTTCATACCATATATGAGTGTGATACCTCAAAAGCTGGCTGAAGAAGTTGTTCAACCAAAAACTTGTGTTTTAGACTATCTAACTCCATGGCAATTAATGAGCTAATAGTGACCATTGCATTAACAAATTTATTTTGAACTCTAGGGATTTTCTCAAAGATAATGTTCTAAAATCTCTTCTTGAGGTCATCAACCATTCTCTTGTATGGCAATAACTTATCATCCTTGGTTTGGTATTCATCATTTACCTATTTAACAACTAATTGTGAATCCCAATACACAAGGATATCTACAATGTTCCATTGCATAGCCTATTTAAGTCCCGTAATGAGACCTTCATACTCAATAATATTATTTGTACATGGAAAGGATAATTTGAAAGATTTAAGAATAAAATCCCTTTGTGGTGTGACGAATAAGAAACCTGCCCCTAACCCATTATGTGTATGTGATCCATCAAAATAAAGTTTCCATGGGGTTTGTGTTGCAAATGTACAAACATTCTCATCTGGAAATTCTACAATTAAAGGATGAGTATCTATTAAGGTTGTTTCTGTTAATTGATCTGCAATTGCCTATTCTTTAATAGCTTTTCTATGTACATATTGGATATCAAACTCACTGAGCAGCATGAACCATTTAGCCATATGACCAGTCGAAGTTATTTTGGATAACAAGTATTTTAGAGGATCAATTTTATAAATGAGCTTAACTATATGACTGAGCATGTAATTTCAAAGCTTTTGTGAACATAAAATAATAACTAAACATGCTTTTTCCATGGGTGATTAATCAAGATCATATCCCATCAGGGTTCTACTAATGTAATGAATGGGACGCTCTTTCCCCTGATCATCATGTTGGGCAAGGAGTGCCCCCACTGCCATTGGAGTAACTAGAATATATAGAAGGTTTGGCCTTCTTGGAATGGGTGACATCAATACTAGAGAATGAGCTAGATATTCCTTTATTCTATCAAATGCATGTTGACACTAAGCATCCCACTTGAATTTTGTACCTTTCTTAAGAAGATACATGAATGACTAACATCTATCTACCAATTGAGAAATGAAACATCTAAAAGATTGTAGCTTTCCTTGAAGGCTACGCAAATTCTTTAGTGTTTTGGGAGGAGGCATTTCAAGAATTTTCTTGACTTTCTTAGGTTCAACTTCAATGTCACACCTAGAGACTATAAAACTAAGGAGTTTACCTTATGTAACTCCAAATACACACTTTTTAGGATTAAGGCGCAACTTATACATAACCAAACGTTCAAAATTTCTTCAAGAATAGTTGGATTTTTAGTACCGGTTTTCATTCCCCGGATATATCATCTACATAATCCTCCAATATTTTGTGCATGATATTATGGAATATTATTGTCATATCCTGTTGGTATGTGGCACCTGCATTCTTGAGGCCAAAAGGCATGACTTGATAACAAAAATTTCTCCAAGGAGTAGTAAAGATTGTTTTATGTTGATCATTCTCTACAATTTTTATTTGGTTATAACCTGAAAAACCATCCATAAGGAAAATAATTTCATGTCCTTCTGTCATTGTTAGAAAATGGAAAATCATCTTTGGGACATGCTTTATTAAGGTATCTAAAATCTATACAAACCTGGATAGCTCCATTAGGTTTAGAAATGGGCACCATGTTAGAAATCCATTCTGAATAGTCAATTGGTCAAATAAATTTGACCTCTAACAACTTTTCCAATTCTTCTTGACCAACAATGCAATACGAGGATGCATCTTTTGCAAGTTTTTCTTAACCGATTTAACATTTGGATCAACAGTTAAGTGATGTACAACAAGTTCAAGATCAAGCCTAGGCATATCTGCATAAGACCATGCAAAGTTAATAGGTCATTTATGAAGGATCTCAAGGAAAACTTGAAACTCTTCATCAGACAAAGATGTTGCCACATAGGTAATGCAAGGATTTTCTATAGTTCCCAAATTAACTTATCTTGTTTCATCAATGAGAATTGGAGATTTATCAAGAACATGTATGTCTATGAGAGGTAGAGGAGAATCATCATCTTCTAGTGCCTCGGAGAGGTTTTCACCAGAAGATACACCCTTTGTTTTTACTTTTTTCGAATCTATAGGTGCCTCGGAAAAGTTTTCACTTGTAGATAATTGATTTTTCATTTTTGCAATTAAGGATCCCCTCTTCTCCAAAATAGCCTTGAAAATCCAACTGGTACATTGTATTGAGGACTGGATGATAATATGGTGCACACTCAGTCACTCCCAAAAATTGCAAGAGAATACCATCACTATGGAATGTATCAAGGTGTGCAACAGTTTGTCCCCAATCAAAGAGTTCGGGATGGCAAAGGGAAAGGCTAATTAAAAGAATAGATGTGTCAAAAAGGATGTACATACCAAAGGATGAGGAGCTATCTATATCATCATATGCTTGTTTAACATCCTCCTCAAGCATGTCTTCGATATCAACCAAAATATTTTCATGGTTTCCAAAAGTGCTTGTAGAAGTTGAGGCTTCATGAGAAGAATGTTCACAACCAAACCCTTGATGATGAACAATTGGAAGTGGATCAATAGGTCTTCTGATTCCATGTTATTCTTGTCCTAATCCTCCACCTTGATAATCCCATTTCTCGGTAGCCAATTTGTGTGCTACTAGATATTTTTCTTTGAAATGATCAAGGAGAGTATCTTTGTCTTTAGTAACATATTTGAAAAGCCACTGATTAATATCTCTCTATAACTTCATGATTAAGCTCACCATGAGATTGAAATGTGCTTGAACCACACATTCTGACCACAAGTTCTTTTTTTTTCTACTTTTTGGTAGGTTTCCCATGGGAAACAAAATCTAAAGACAATGCACCCATTGCAAGGGTTTCTTGTCAAGCATATTCACCACAGTCGGCGTCCTTGATCTTGAGATGGGAAAAAGATAATGAAATAGAGGCTTTTCCTTTAGGAGCAATGAGTATGGACTCAGGATCAACATATGAATATGATGAAATAGTTTGACGAATTCCAACATTAATACTTAGCTAATGATAGGAATATGGGGAAGATGCTTCAAAAGCATGACTATTGGCATTTGGCATAACTGATGCAGATTAGGTGATGCAGTTGAAGACTGATGACTGCACCAGTAAAGGATAGAAGTCTATTTGTGATGAAGAGATTGATATTTTGTGATTAGATGACTTGATCAGTTATTTGTGTTGTCATTGATGGCAACTAATGTCAAATGATGATTCCTAATGTTCCTGATGTTTTGGTTTGTCATATAAGTGATTTGATATACCAGAAGACAGGGTTTACCGGCAAAGAACTGAAGTTTGTGAATTAGGACTTTAACCAGTAAAGCGGAGATTTTTTGATTGAATCAGACGATCAGCAATGTTTGGTCATTTGCAGTTTGGATTGTGAACTTGTATCATAGAAAGGAGTATCTGACCAAAACTGGAACTTGTGATGATTACCGGAAGGCATGTTTCAAATTTTTGAAGAAGTTTTGCTAAGGTTTAAGTAGGGTTTAAGACCGGTGAAGATATCATCAAACTAGTAATGATTTTTGTTGTGACAGTGATAGACAATGAGTCTACATGAAGTTGGTAACATGACACAACCCGCGTGAAAATATTTGATTGTTGTTTTGGTGCGATTCAAGGAACAATTTCTTGGGAACCAATGAAACGCTTTATAGAGTGTTTTGAGGTTTTGACTTTGGTACAGATTGGATTTTCGTGATAGGTTATGATCAACCAACGGTTGATATTGCATTGTAATTTGTTGTAATGATCTATATATTGATTTGAGATGATCTCTTATGATTTGAATTGTAAATTCATGATGTAATTAGGGTTTAGTGGCTGGCCTAGTTGAGATGGCTATTTAGGATGACATAGTTGATGTTTATGATGTTTATGTGTTGAGCCGTCCAAGTGAAGTTTGATATTTTCCTGAGAGTTGCAAAGTTTTGATCATAACTGGATGTGATCAAGCAAGCAGAGAAGTGCAAGTAACAGATCATTTTCTTATTGTTGTTCCCTAACAGTTGTAGCAGGTTAAATCCCTTAATTGGGAAGGTCCTAAAAGGCCTCAAACATTTAAGTCTCCTAACAGGGCAGCTCTCAAAAGAGTGTTAAATCCTCTCATGAGGTTGATCCTAATAGATCACCAAGCTCATAATAGGGCTTCTAGGCAAATCCCTTAACCGGGTGACTACTAACAAGGTGTGCTCCTAACATGGCATATTGTAAGCTCCTAACAGGGTGTACTTCAAAAGTGTACAAATATTTGTGGGTGCCAACTCCCACCATGGTTTTTCCCTATTTGGTTTTCCATGTCAAAACTTATGGTGTTCATGTGTGGAATTATTTTCATGTGATGTTCTTGTTTATGTTTCATTTCATGCATTATTTCTGAGACACCGGTTATGATGTTTATCATAAATTTATCAGAGGTTACCGGTATTGATAAGAATTGGTAGAGAAAGTATTTGATCTGATTGATGAGGTTAATGAGTTGGTAAATGATCAAATCTATATGATTGCTTAAGTGGTGAAAGTATTGATAGGTGTGGTAAATGATTTGATTAATGTATTAAGCAAATCTGATAAAGAGGTTGTTAGATCTGATTAAAGAAGTTGAGATATTTGTTAAATGGTTTCAGATTTGATATAAGTTTGATTTTGGGTTTAAAGTTTCAATTTTCTTAATACTCATTCACCCTCCCTCTCATTATTAACCAGATCTTCATAGAATTAATAATTGGTATAAGAGCTTTGGTCCTTTGTGTGCAGAAATCCTAACCGCTTGAGGAAAAGATTATGAGGAAGTCAAGATGATGAAGAAAGAGGGTCCTAAGTTCAACAAGGATAACTACAAGATTTGGAAAGATGGAATGAAGATCTATATCAAAGGTCTTTGTGCACAATATTGGAAGCAAGTTGAAACAACATATGTTGCTCCTACTACTACTCCCTTGACAATAGATGAACTCAAAGAGTAGCAAGATAACATGCAAGCCCTAGAAGCTATTGTAAGTACTTTATCTGATTCTGACTAATTGATATTCAAGGATTGGAAACTATAGGTGAGGTTTAGGTAAAGTCAAAGACAATCTATGGAGGAGATGAGCATGTTCAAAGAGTCAAAGAGGAAAGATTGAGAGGAAAGTTCGATGATATGAGAATGCTTGAAGTAGAAAATATTGCACAGTATGGTCAGAGAATCAAAGAAGTTGTTGGCGGCATAAAAAGTGTTGGAGGTAAAATAAAAGATGATGCTATATTAAGTAAAATTCTTATTCTTCAACCTTGGTATGCTATAAGAGTATCTTCAATCCAAGAACTTGGATCTATTTCAAAGGATAAGGTAACTGTTGATTCATTGATTGGTAAGCTTACAACTTTTGAGTTAAATAGTTTTGACAATAGTGTGACAAAATCTACTAAATCTTCCTTTAAATATTTTGTTACCAGTTCATCTGCTAGAAAAGGAAAAGATATATGTCAAAATCATGAGTGCAAGACAAGTCATGGAAGTAACCAGGGAAATGAAGACAATGAAGATCAAGTGATGGAACTTGAGGCACTGGTAAGTATAAATTAAAGCTACCTTTGAAGTGTTTCTCTTGTAGTAAAATTGGTCATATTGCTACTAACTGCCCTAACACCGATAAGAAAGAGAAGTTTAGAAGATTAAAAGGAAAGGGAAAGAAACATTGTTATGTTGCAGTAGATGAAGGTGTGATCGGTGAGGAGTCTCAAGATGAAGTTGACAATGAAGAAATTGTGTTTGTAGCCATGAAGGAGGAACTGTCAGATGAAAAGGTACTAGCATCTCATATGGAGAATAGTGATGAATGGATTATAGACAATGGCTACTCTAACCACATGACAAGAGATAAAAGTAAGTTCATAACCCTTAATGAATTTGATGGAGGTGTTGTTAGATTTGGAAATAACTCACCTTGCATGGTGAAAGGTAAAGGTTCAATCTCTCTAAATGGGAAGAGTGATACTGATGATGTGTTTTGGACTAATGGTCTTAAGCATAATATTTTAAGTGTTGGTCAGCTCAATGATAAAGGTTATTTGATTGAGTTTAAAAGTGGAGTCCGCTGAATTCTTAGAGGTAATGGTGAACTGATTTCTATCGGGAAGCAAACTAGAGGTAACTTATTCCATTTGAATAGTAATATTAATAAATGTTTGGTTGCAAGAATGGAAGATAGTCGGTTGTGGCATAAAAGATGTTTTCATGTTAATTTTGATAATTTGGTTAAGATAAGCAAGTCAAGTATTGTAAGAGGATTACCCCAACTTATCAAACCGGATAGTGTGATATGCAAATATTATCAAATTGGTAAGATGACCTCTATTTCTTTCAAGAGAAAGAATTGTATTTCTAAGAATATCTTAGATTTGGTACATATTGATCTATGTGGCCCTATGAGAACAAAGAGTTATTACGGTAATAGGTATTTCATGATTTTCACATATGACTATTCTAAAATGATGTGGGTGACATTTTTGAGAGAAAAGTCAAAAGCATTTAGTAAATTTAAATTATTTAAAGCTCTGGTTGAGAAGGAAACTGGTAAGAACTTGAAGTGTTTAAGATCAGACCGAGGAGGTGAATTCACATCTGATGAATTTGTTAAGTATTGTGATGAATGGGGTATCAAGAGACAAATGTATGCTCCGAGGACACCACAACAAAATGGTATAGCAGAAAAGATGAACATAATAATAGTTGAAGCTGCAAGAACCATGTTATTATAGGGTGATGTATCCAAAATGTTTTGGAGAGAAGTGGTCAATATTGTTGTATACACTTAAAATCGGGTACTGGTAAAGAGAGGTAACAATAAGACACCCTATGAGCTATGGTATGGAAAAACACCTCATGTAAGTTATTTTTAAATTTTTGAAAGTCATTGTTTTATTAAGAGAGATAACTACACTGAGAAATTTGATGCAAAATCTAATCAGGGAATTTTTCTTGGTTACTCTTCTAAGAGTAAGGTATATAAATGTTAAAATAAGAGAACTAAGAAAATTGTTGAAAGTGCTAATGTAAAAGTTGATGATCTATTTGATAAGTCTGAAGGTACAAGCAGAACAAAACCTAAAAAGGATGATAATGAAGAAAAGTTTGTGATCATTGAACCGGAGGCAAAGAATAATGAAGAACCAAGAAATGTAAATTAGATGCTCAACCGGTAAGCGATGACAGTGAGGAAGAAGATGAACAACCTGATGCTGAAGATGCAGAACTAACACGGGCAATACCTAGATATGTCAGACTAAACCATTCACAAGAGAAGATAATTGGTGATAAGAATGTAGGTTTGCAAACTAGGAGAAAGATCCAAGAGAACTCATGTTTGATTTCTACAATTGAACCTAGATAGTTAAGGAAGCACTAAAGGATGACGATTGGGTTAATGCAATGGATGAAGAATTAGAACAAATTGAGAAGAATTAGACATGGTCACTTGTTCCTAGACCGGAGGATAAGAATGTAATTGGAACAAAATGGGTCTTTAGGAATGAATTGGATGAAGAAGGAAGAATTGTAAGAAACAAGGCAAGGTTAGTCTGCAAAGGGTATGCTAAAGAAGAAGGTGAGGATTATGGTGAAACATTTGCACCTGTTGCTACATTAGAAGGTGTAAGGATATTGTTGGCATTTGTTGCATTTAAGGGATTCAAAGTTTACCAAATGGATGTCAAGTCAGCCTTTCTAAATGGAATTCTAGAAGAAAAAGTATACATTGAACAATTGGATGGATTTCCCTTGACTGATGATAAAGACATGGTGTGTAAATTACATAAAGAACTATATGGTCGAAAGCAAGCGTCGAGAGAATGGTATGAGAGATTACATGCACATTTGATCAAAATTGGATTCCAACATACCAGTGAGGACAACAAAATTTATTTGAAGACTAATGGAGACAAGATGCTGATATCAAAAGTGTTTGTAGATGACATAATTTTTGGTAGAAATGATTATGTGTATGGATTTTGTTGATATAATAAAAAAAAGGAATTTGAAATGTCTCTAATCGATGAAATAAAGTTCTTTATTGGCTTACAGGTCTAGCAACTGGATGGTAGTATTTTTATTTGTCAGAACAAGTATATCAAAGAGGTGTTGAAGAAATTCAACATGGAAGACTGCAAACCGGTAGGAACACCAATGGTGACAGACTGTAAGTTATCAAAGGAAGATGATTCCCCTATTATTAGTGAAAACGATTACAGATCTATGATTGGCAAGATACACTATGTTGTTCATAGTAAACCAGCCATTGCTCATGTTGTTGGATAGTTGCTAGATTCAAAAAGAGCCTAAGGAGAGTCACATGGTGGCTGTGAAGAGAATTTTCTGGTATCTCAAAGGCATAGTATACTATGGTTTATGGTATACCTATAAAGGAGACTTTACTTTGGATGTCTTTACTGATGTTGATTCGGCAGGTAATGTGGATGATCGGAAAAGCACAACCGATGGAGATTTTCTAATCGGTGGAAGATTAGTGGCATGGACAAGCAAGAAAAAAACTTGTGTTTCTTAATCTACAGCTAAAGAAGAGTATGTAGCTGCATCCATAAATTGCATGTAGGAAATATAGATGATGCATGTGCTAGAAGGATTCAAGGTAGATATGTCTGAACTGGTGACTATCTATTGTGATAATACAAGTGCAATAAATATTTCTAAGAAACTTGTACTTCATTCTAGAACCAAGCATATTGAATTGAAGTATCATTTACTAAGGGAAAGAGTTCAAGAAAAAGAGGTGAAGATGGAATATGTGAAGAGCAAAGATCGGATAGCTAATATCTTACTAAGCCCTTACCGAAGGCTACCTTTGAGTTTCTTAGAGGTAAACTAGGGGTTAGACCCCTACACCGGAAGAACTAGAATGATGGAGATCCATCGATCCTGTGGATTTCATGTATATCTTTCACTAAGGATTGATGAAGGTGCAGGATACTCCGTTGGGGGAGAAAGTCTAATGTGAAGTTCTGATTTAATGCTCTGTTATAATTTTTCTGATTTGATTAGTAGAGATGGTGGAAGAGGCAACAACAGAATTGAAGACAAGTGATGCATTTATACCTTTGGAATTGTTGTCAAAGAGGGAGAAGAATAGAAATTAGATATCAAAGATATGGGAGAAGAAAAGATATGAGAGAAGTTGAAGATCAGAAGATTAGATTGAGAGAAGCATTGGTTAAGGGGGAGATGACAAAAGAAGGAGAACGATAGATGATGTGATACAAGAAAGCAAGTTGCAGATGATGATGTTACTCTGATTGGTGTTGCCATCAATGCTAAAGGGGGATATTGTTGGCATTTGGCATAACTCTTGCAGATTAGGTGATGCAGTTGAAGACTGATGACTGCATCAGTAAAGGATAGAAGTCTATTTGTGATGAAGAGATTGAGAATTTGTGATTAGATGACTTGATCAATTATTTGTGTTGTCATTGATGGAAAATAATGTCAAATGATGATTCCTGATGTTTTATTTTGTCATCTAAGTGATTTTGTTTACCGGAAGACAAGGTTTATCGACAGAGAATTGAAGTCTATGAAATAGGACTTTAACCTGTAAAGCAGAGATGTTTTGATTGAATTAGATGATCGATGATGTTCAGTGATTTGCGGTTTGGATTGTGAACTTGTATCATGGAAAGGAGTATCTGACTAGAACTGAAACTTATGATGATTACCAGAAGGTGTGTTTCAAATTTTTGATGAAGTTTTGCTAAGGTTTTAGTAGGATTTAAGACCGGTGAAGATACCATCAAATCGGTAATGATTTTTGTTATGACGTTGATCGACGACGAGTGTACATGAAGTTGGTAACATGACACAAACCGCATGAAAACATTTGATTGCTTTTTTGGTGCGATTCAAGGAAGGAATTCTCGGGAATCAGTGAAATGCTTAGTAGAGTTTTTTGAGGTTTTGAATTTGGTACAAATCAAATTTTCATGATGGGTTATGATCAACCAATGGTTGATATTGCATTGTAATTTTTTATAATGATTTGTATATCGATCTGAGATGATCTCTTATGATTTGAATTGTAAATTCATGATGTAGTTAGGGTTTAGTGGCTGACCTAGTTGAGATGGCTATTTAGGATGACACAATTGATGTTTATGATGTCGGTGGTCTTAGAGAATGTGTTGAGTCATCCAAGTGAAGTGTGAGATCTGCCTTAGAGTTGTAGAGTGTTGAGCATAATTGGATCTGATCAAGGAAGTAGAGAATTGCAAGTAATAGATCATTTTCTTACTATTGTTCCCTAACAGTTGCAACAGATTAAATCCCTTAACCGGGTAGGTCCTAACAAGCCTCAAATATTTAAGTCCCCTAACAGGGAAGCTCTCAAAAGAGTGTTAAATCCTCTCATGAGGTTGATCCTAATAGATCATCAAGCTCATAACAAGGCTTCTAGGCAAATCCCTTAACCAGGTGACTCCTAACAGGGTATGTTCCTAACAGGGCATATTGTAAACTCCTAACAGGGCGTACTTCAAAAGAGTATAAATATTTGTGGGTGCCAACTCCCACCATGGTTTTTCCCTATTTGGATTTCCATGTCAAAACTTATGGTGTTCATGTGTGGAATGTTTTTCATGTGATGTTCTTGTTTATGTTTTATTTCATGCATTATTTCTAAGACATCGGTTATGATGTTTATCTGAAGTTTATCAAAGGTTTTCAGTATTGATAAGAATTGGTAGAGAAAGTATTTCATCTAATTGATGAGGTTAATGAGTTGGTAAATGATCAAATATATATGATTACTTAAGTGGTGAATTTATTGATAGGTGTGGTAAATGATTTGATTAATGTATTAAGAAAATATGATAAAGAGGTTTTTAGATCTGATTAAAGAAGTTGAGATATTTATTAAATGGTTTCAAATCTGATATAAGTTTGATTTTGGGTTTAAAGTTTCAATTGGTCTTAATACGGATTCACCCCCCTCAGTATTAGTCGGATCCTCATAGGATTAACAATGACAATATTCAAATGGTTGTGTTTCACCATGAATAGTAATTTCATAGCCTTGGTAGGGAAATTTAAACATTGGTGCTAGGTGGATGACAGAGCCTGCATAGCATGAATCCATAGGTGATCAATAAGGATTTTGAATGGAAGATCAAGATCAACATGGAAAAGAGTATCCTATGTTATTGGACCCACTTGAATTGGAAGATTAATCATTTCCTCTCAGCTTCTCTCTACATCATCATATGCTTTAATAGTAATGCACTAATTATGAAAATACATGATAGTGTACCCCATTTGCATAAGAAATTTCAATCTACAAAGATTCAAGGTAGAACTATTATCAATCAAGACTCGCTTTACTTTGTAATGCTTGATAATGGCTTCAATATTCAATATTAAGCGGATTGATAGGATTGGGATAAGGAACCATGGCATCAGATTGGGTAAAACTGAGATGGTATGTGGAAGATAAATGCACCACTAAAGCTTGGAATTGTGTTGGATCTATGTTGTTGGGCACATGATTTTCTTGCAATGCACAGTTAAGAATATCCTAATGGGTGGGTGAAGCTTTCAATAAATCTAAACTGGATTTCTATGCAGGGTCTTCCCTAAATGCTCAAGGATATTATATTATGTTGACACATGCACTTGAGGTTGGGTAGGAGGTGGATCTCCAAGAACAATCATGTGAGCTCTTCTAGTAGATGTAGCACACTAGGTATCAACTCCCTTGACACTAATCATATTGACATGCTTTTCTCCCTAAGAGATACAACCTATTGTAGGTTCATAATTAAATGTAGCCTTGCTGTAATTGATGTTATTGGTGGTATGACTCTAACCAGCATTGGACGTGCTTGCTTCTCCTTGATGCTTAGGAAGAGCATATTTATACATGCCTAAATTCACATTGGGTGACTTTCCTGTGGTAGGGTCAACATCAATTTTTCCTTCATCAATAAGAACTTGCACTAGGTGCTTGAGTTTCATGCACTTGTTCATTGCATGACCTTTAACATGGTGATAAGCATAGTATTCATCTTCCTTATACCAATCAAGCTTGGGTTTGGACTCATAAAATGGTATTGTTTGTGGATACACAACCATATTATGGTGCTCTATACATTCAAAAATCACATCCAAGGGTTCCCCCATGAGTGTAAACAGATGTCACGAAATATTATAAGTTGATTATCGAGGAGGAGCTTGAGAAATAGTGATGGCATTGGTATGATTAGTTTGTACATTTGATATCAGTTTTTGAGGATTGAGATAAGCCTGAGGTGGTGAATTGACATGTATTGTTGATGACAAATTGGTGTATAGTGGTTGATTAGAGTATGCTTGTGTAGGTGATGGTTTAGCAGCCACAACCATTTGAACTGTTTTAGAATCAATAACACCATCTCCTACAACGTTCTTTTTTTTGTTCCAATATCTTTGCCTATCACCACTTGGCTTATCAAAAGATTATTTATAAAGATTGATGACTCCCTCATCAATCAAGGCTTGTTCTATTGATGGCCCCTTAGTCATGATATCTTTGAAATTAGCTACACAGTTTAAGCGAATGTGATATGCAAGCTTGGGGTGTAGATTACTGATAAATATTGGAACCAATTGAGTGTCAGGTATTGTACAAGGGAGATAACCATCGAGGGATATACATCATTGGATATCTAGTCCAAAAGACTCTCTCCTCCTTTCTATTTAGTTTAACAAAGATCAAGCATGGAAATGTCTTTTTCCACATTAAAATGATAATGAGCTACAAATCATTCTAATAAGTCTACAAATGTAGTGATTACACCAAATGGTATCTTGGAGAACCGTTCCAGAGATGAACCACTAAGACTCTTAGGAAAGAGTCATAGGAGATAATCAACAAAATATGCAACCTCTTGGCAAGCCATGTAAAAAAAATCATGTAATGACATGAATCACCTTTCCCCTAGTATTTAGTAAATTTTGGCATTTAAAAATGTTTGGGGAATAGCATTGATGTTGTCGATTTATCAAACGGATATGGACAAAGCTCATCAAATTTGAAAACTTTCTTAGAACTACTATCTTGTAGAGCTTTGACGATTGCCTTCATTTCTTCACATTCAGTATTAACTGGGAAAGGTTCGAGAGATGGTGTTTTCAGTTGATAAAGTGGTGTTTGATATGCCATTTGAGATGGGCGCATATAGTTTTGTTGTTCTAAATATTGATAAACTGACACTTTGATAAAATGGAACATTTTGTTGAATAAAAGGAGTTTGTTGTTGCTGATATTGAGGTGGTTGTGAATAGGTAGACATGTTCTATTGTGAAGGAATGTATTGCCATTGATATTGCACATTTTGAGGGTGTTGCATTTGAGGAACACTACCTTGTTGATAACTACTTCCAACATAACTTGGATGAGATATATTGGGTTGTGCCATATTGTATGATGGAAGACTTTGAGGAGTGTCACTTAGAAATTGTTATATATTTGGAAGAGTATATGACGAGGATGGTGGCTACAAGTAACTGAATTATGGTTGTGAGACAATAGGTGGCACAATCACTTGACATTGATGTTGAGACGCACTAATAATCTCTGGTATAGACAGTACAGATGGGGGCATGGATGATGTTGATGCTACATAGCTCATGCTTCCAGTCAAGGCTTGTGTACCAACTGGTGGAGGATAACTTGGCATTCTTGTGATCCAAGGTGGTGTTTGTGTGGAACATAGATTCAATGGTCTCATGACTAGATTAATGAAAGGAGACGTATGCACTACTCTAGAAGTCATGGGCATTTACACAACCATGGGAATTGAAGTAGTAAGATACATAGATGGTACACTGGTGGGTGCATTATAAATAGTTCCTCCTAAGATTGAAGATAAATTAGGTCCTGATAGAGCATCATAAAAAGGTTGATAATGTCTTGCCATCAAATCCAAAGGTGGTAATTGTATTGATGCGAATGGGATATTTTGTTGTGGTAGTGTTATCTACGCTTGAAATGAAAGAGGTACTGACAAAGGTTGTTGTAAAGGTATATGTTGTTGAGGTGGTTCTTGAAGACTATCAGTTACAGGGGTGTTAGGTGACACAATGGTCATACCTTGTGCAACCATATTAGCAAAGATTATGTTTTTGCATAAATCAATGATTTCATCAACCATTTGTGCACTATTTGGGCTTGGCTGAGATTGATCAAGAGGATTGGCTGAAATGTCAAACTCATCTGGTTGATTTACCATAGTTTCTTCAGTGACGATTGGATTAAGTGAATCAAAACAAACAGGGACACTTTATGGTAAAGTATGATTAGTACCAAAATCAAGATTTAGTTGTAGACCTGATGTCCCTGCTCTTGACTAAGAGAATTGTTGTTCCATTGCTTGTCTATACCAGGATCGAGTGGTGATAGGCATGAACTAAACTTGATATCAAAGATTTGGATTAACTGGTTGATCGATAAAAGGATGGACAAGATAATGTTTTGATACTCCACCACACACACTTCTCGAGCATGCCAAGCTTCTAATTTCTAAGGATTTAAAAATCCTGAAAAATTTACTATCTAAAGTTGAAGGGTACATGAGGGGTTTCTTCGATATGTGCATATCACAACACCTTAGTCAACAAGTAGAAGGTTTTGGCCAATCTAAAACCAAAGATCTTTAGAACAAGATTCTCTTGCGAGCAGCCATGTGTGTTCTCTCCTTGAGGAGGCTTCCTTTTTTGTAAAATACGGGTACTGGGGAAGTCGACGTAGGTAGGAAATTAGCACCCGTTGTGAAGACTTTCGTCCCACATATTTCATATAGTGGTTGAGAAGTAGCTTGGATTTATCCCATTACTGCTTGGGTTGTTCTCTCTCACCAACCTTATTGGCTTCTCGGGAGATAGGTCCTCTACCTAAAAAGTAAAAGCGAGTGTTGTTAACACTTTTCTCTTGCACCCAGGACAACGAAAGCAATGGGAGAGGATAGTGTGTGATAATGATCAGACCACTCTACATGCACAAGTGTGTCAGACACGAAAGACAAAGGTTTATTCTTTTATGAAATTGAAATGTTTTCTAACTACAAGCATACACAAAATTCATTTTAACTGAAAGCATTTTTGGTAATTGTACCCCTCTTTAGCAATCCTGCAACACACGAGTTATAGTTTTAAGCACTTGCGGTCTTCTTATCCTCAAACCTACACCAAATATTAGCTAAAACCAGAAAAACAAAATCAGATTAGCAGATTAGAAATAAAATGAGAAAAATACAATTCTGGAAAATGAAAAAAAAATTAAACACAGAGCAATCTCATCTTTTCTTCTATCAATCCTTTTATTCTAACTATCGATCCCACTATTTTTCTATTAAATAACTATTTTGATAGAAAGCATTAAAACATAGAAAAACCTAGAAAAGCAAGCACGTTGTTTCCTAAGTCAATCCTGCTATTTTACCTTACAATCCCTCTATTCATGATAAACAAAAATTTGACCGAACCTAGAAATAAAACGCAAAGTATATATCCAAAAAAATATACTTGCACAGGATGGCAGGAATGCATTCTCATTGTTTCTCCAAGCAATCCCGGTATTTCTGCAATTAATAATCTTGTTGTTTTTGAAAATTAGACCTCCGTCGAGGTGAAAATCCACTAACATTAACACGTTTTTGCCTACAAGTACTAAAAATTTATCAAAAAGAACAAAAAAACATGAGATTGGACCCGTGAAGTGAGGTCCCATCGAGCACGCCAGAAATGTATGCAAAAAAATTTGTGTGTAAACTATTGAAAAGATAAACTAAGCAAATGAGAGACACATGTCTCAACCACACTTAAGACTAGGATGTTTAAGGAGAAAGAAAACTTAGATAAACAGCATAAAACAAAGTAAAGCACAAACTCCAATTTCTTCCTTCAATTTGATTGTCTCATGATTTGATATGTGCTTGCTATATAGTAGATACTTGATTGTACTCCATGGTAGTGAATGCAAGATAAGAAGTAAGCAAGATGTGATACAAAATTCTATGCTAAATGGATGTGTTTATGCAAAAGGATGAGTGAGCATTTTTGCATTATGAGGTTATGATTCAAATGAAAGTGGATGATTTGTGAAGGAAAATGAGGGATTTAAATGGGCTAGAAGAAGTGATGGAGAGGGATGAGGATGAGACACGCGTCCCTGAGAAGGGAAAGTTTCATGAAGGAGAATGGCATGTGTCCTTAAGAAGGACATGTGTCATTGGAAAGAATGGCATGTGTCCCTGAGGACACATGCCCATTTGAGAGTAAGCCACACAAATTGGAAGGTTCTATTCCAAAAGAGATTGAAAAATTATGATAGTCTCTTGTTTGAGGAAATTTGGGATGTCTTCCCAAATTTTAGGGAATTTTCCTCAAATTTAACAACATTTTCCCCAAATTTTAGGAAATTTGGGATATTTAGGGAATTTGAGATATTTTGGGAATGTGCACATATATGATGAGGGATAAGAAATAGGGTTGACTAAACCCTTGGTTAGCTAGGTGGGTTAGGCTTAAGAGAAGGATTAGGTTAGGGTTAACGTTAGGAGACATGTGGGAAAATTGAATTAATTAATTCTATGGGGGAATTAAGAGGAAAATTCAAGGTGAAATAAATAATCAAATTACAAAACTTGATATATTTAATAGAAGAAAGGTTCAAGTTCAATTAATTAATTGATTTTAATTATCAATTAATTAATTGATTTTAATTATCAATTAATTAATTAAAAATGGATTATAGCATAATTAATAAAGTTAATTATCTAGAAGGAAATATTACCAATTAATTAAATAATGCATAATTATTTAATTAAATGCCCTCGGGATAACTAAATTTAATTAATTAAATTAATCAAATTTAGGTGTCTACACCAAGCAAAGGAAGTTCTGGGTAGAGCATTAGCACCCACAATAGGGTTGCCATCAACATCACCAAGTTGAGGATGAATATTGTAAATATAGCTGGAAGTTGTGAATTTGTATGAGTTCTCCATTAGGTGAATTTTTTTGAATGCAGAGACAACTTAAATTCTATTCAATGAATTAAAAATATATATATCATTGATTTTGAATATTTTTTGTGCATGCATTCGTGATCGTGTAATAGTCGAGATGTCATCTTAAATATTATTTTATAAGACTACACCAATTACATAGTATATTATGTAAATTTTTCCATTTAATAAATTGTTTCCTAATATTTTTTAAGGACTATATTTTATATTTCAATAGTTTCTAAACACCTCTTCACCTTCTCTTCTCCCCAATCTTCACTCTCTTTTATTAAATTTCCTTGTATTCTAGAGTTAGCTTAGGTGTGGGTTAGATTTAGACACAGATATTATTCAATATATATGTCTAGGTTTAGTCAAATTGATTTTAAGGAATAGTACTCATGTATGGATGAATTTGTAAAAGGAAATAAACTATAACTTAAGTGTAATTAAGTTATTTAAAAAACTAATTATAAAATGAAAAGTAGACCCTTGTGCATTGACTCGTAGTTCCTCCAAAATAATCTCTATAAGTGATAGAAAAAATGCACATGAAAAGTTGTAATGCTTAATAGTATAAGTTAGGCTTACAAGATGTTATTCATGAAGAAATATTTTTTATTTCATTAGGATTCATTCTAGATGGTATGGATCACTCTTGAAATCTTAATATTGTACCTAAATTCCTACATTCCTAGGTGGAACTAAAATATTATTTCATATAACACTTTGGAGGGAAGGCTTGTTAGAAGGAATAATTTCTTTACGCGTCAATTGGCCACTTGGTGATTCTATTTCATGTTTTAACATGAGATTATAAAATATTATACATAGGCTTAATTTACATTTTTTTTTGCTATGTCATTTTAAATTGGCATTTTAATGCTCTTAACACTTGGACTATAATTTTGGTAAGAATACCACTAAGGGAGTAAGCCCAAAACATCCCCTAAACTCGTTGTCAATGAATTACATCATAAATGAACCCATAAATAAGGAGATGAACATGTCATACACTCCTCAAATGAACCCAAAATTAAAAGACCATAGCTCAAGATCTATATCGCAACAAATAAACCATGCTAAAAAATTCTTAACTTGACCTTTCAAAACCAATCTTCATAGCTCAAGACTCAATCCTATGAAAAAAATGGTATAAAATAATATACATCTAAAAATAAGATGGGAATAAATTTTCAAATCATTTACCATTGAGTAGACCAAAAGTTGGCAATGAGAATGCTTCTTTAGAATAACCAAGTTGTCATGACTCACTTCAAGAACAATTTCCCCTATACTCCATCATGAACTCACACCCATATCAAAATGAAGGCTCGTTATACTTTCCTACGAAAACATCATCAAAGGGAAATCTTCTCAAAATATAATCTCCAAAATGTTAGAGATCTCCAAGCCTTACCCAAATCTCTACATACCATGAGCATGCTCAAATTTCATCTTAAGAGGATTTTGAGGGATATTTACATCATTGGTGGCAAGGTAGAGAATATCTAGAGGAAGATGTGATGGTGGGTACATTGAGATGGAGGATGTGCAACAAGATTGGCACTGGATACCACATTTGTATTCAACATATCCAATACCTAAGAGAATAATGGAATGTTATGAATATTTGAGATTAGATTTAGTTGCATTAGAGGAGTTAAGAACATTCATGTATATCCAAAGGAGGAACTAGAGATGCTATTGAAGAAATCGAAAATAGGGGTGGAGGCCTAACCAAGTTATAAGGTGTGTGCATGAGAGGATGACATCTATTATCAATTGTAAGGACTGTGTACAATTGAATCAAGGAGATCAAGAATAATTATTTGACTTTTGGAGATGGATTTGCCTCTATAATAGGAGGAGGAACATAGGTAAAGGTTAAGATACTTGATATGTACATATTCTAGCCTACATCGTGAGTGCCTTTCTTCTTTATATCATAAAAATGTTTGGAGGAACGAAAGGTAATATTGAAGAGCGAGGCATAGATGGTGCATAAGAGAATTCTTTCTGAACATACTACTTTCCCTTTTGTATCAATGAGGTAGGTATGGGAATAGTAGGAGCCACTAAAGGATGAAAACCATTAGAAGATAAAGACAACGCATATGCTTTTCCACTTTTTAGCATAGCAAAAATAGGAGAAATAGAAAACATCATTAAAGACTATGAGATATTTGGAGGAATACGAGGTCTACTCAATGGAGCATTTTCATCCTTATCCACCAAATAGGTATAGGGATATAAACATGTTGTTGTACTAAGTGATTGTAGTAGAATCAACCACAAAAGATGAAGAAGAGTGACCTAAAAGAGAGGGCATTGAACAACTTGTTGTTAATTTAGAATGCAATTTGAATAATAATTTGTTGGAATTTTAAGAAGTCTTATAGGCATGGGCTAAAAACAATCAAAATAAATTCCCCCCTGACACATAAGTAGTTTGCATATAATATCTTGGATAGTATGCACTATACCATCATGAGGAGATTTTAGGCATAATTTGTGTACCACAAAGGTGACTACATTCATGGAAATTAGCCATGAAATGCCCAACTTCACCTTGAAAATATCAACTCTATGGATAACAACAAATATGGTTTATATCAACTTGGGTTCAACCTGGAGCATTAAAGTAAAGGAGCCATAATAGGTAGATAAAGACTGTCATGTGTATGAATGGTCACCAGAGTGCTATAGTATCGATCATTTATGAAATACATTGATAAAGAGTTTTATTGTATTATAATATTGGCCCTACTTTAAAGGATAAAAAAGAGCACCATTAATGGTCATCTAATTGTAATGAGCAGGTATGTAAAGAGATAAATGCTTTGCATTAGGCGAAATCATTGGAAGAGAAAGATATGATAGAAATAGTGATGCCATGTGCCTAAGGCAATCAGGTGCAGACATCAACCATTTTTACCATGTTATTTATTATTTTTTTAGTAGATGTAGAGGGTAAAGGCTTAGCTAAAATAAAGTTAGTAGAATGTGATGGCAATTGATTTATGTAAATTTGTAATTATTGATTTGAGTTCACCACTATTTTTTTAGCACTTTATTATTTTGTCCAATATTAATAGTCCCTACATCGATGTGGTTGTGTGCCAGATCGAAAATATGCATACACCATTAAGTATCATGTCTAAGAAAATGATAATATTGATAAAAGGCTTTCATATACTACCAAGCAATGAAGGTTGATATGTTAGAAGTGGTCCAATTGTAGATGTGTCTATAGATGTGTCTACAATTGGATATGCACCTCATTCATCCGTGTACATAAAAAAAAAGTAATTTAAAAATAAAAATCAATTTATTTAAAAAAAAAATTATAACAGATAAACACCAAGTATTTGTAAACCATTTTAAGTTTTATTTTTATTCCTATAATGAGATAAATAAATGAATAAGAAATATCTTTTTTATTTTAATTTTTACTTTTTATGATAGATAAACATTAAATATTTGTAAACCATTTTTTTTAAATTTCTATAATGAGATTAATAAACAAGTGTCACGTAATGACAAGTTATAGTATTGTAATAAAAAAAATTTGGGTAATTCTTAATTGCTATAATTTTGAATTATTGTTATTTTTAAATTTATATTATTTATATTATATTTTTATAATATTAACTATAAATCTCACTTCAATAAAATAATATTAATAAGTATAATATAATATAAACATTATAATGAACATATACATCAACCACAAAAGAAGAACCCCATCCCAAATACATATTTATACATATTTTTTGAATACGAGATATTAATACCTCCATTTATATCTCTTTTTGCTCTTTGCCACTCCATACATTCTCCTTATCATACCTTATCACTCCACTCCTTATCACTCCGAACACTCTTCTTATCTCTCCAGAAATGAAACTCCTTGTTACTCCAATGTCATGCATCCCTTATCTCTCCACTTTGCATGTTCCCCTTATCTCTCCATCATACTTGGTCCACCAAACATCCACGGAAAGCAACCACCACTTTGTGCGTTCCCCTTATCTCTCCATCATACTTGGTCCACCGAACATCTACAGAAAGTAGCCATCGTAAGCGTTGGGAATCAATTGCAGTCGAACAGGTACCAACGTGGCATCAACACCAAGGGCACCGAAGACTACTGATGAACGAACTGCCATGAATACACGAACCATCAGCCAATCCACACAGCAACACAAACCAGCACACTAGTAGCACAAGACCTTTGTTGGACCAAGCCATCTTACCACAGTCAAACACCATTGAACCTTGGCAAACCTGGGATTCGAACATGTGAAAGCCCTGTCAACATGGCCTGTGACAATGGTCACGATGCGGAGTCAATTCTGAAATATACATTTTTCTTAACAATATAATCTTAATTTAATTATAAAATCTATATAATTATAATTAATTATAATTATAAATAATGTGAAAATAGATATTTCTTAATCATTAAATAAAAATATTTAAATTTATCATTAAATATTATAAAATTACATTGTATAAATTAAAATGATTAAAAAGAAAATTATGATTTTCAAAAAATATTAATTAAAAATAAATTAATTTAAAAAATATATACAAAATTATAATTATAAAAGAAATTTGACTTTATTTTTTAAATAGAAATATTTGTTGTCCAATGCTTGTAATTAAATAGTTGAATTATTTATTTAAATTTTTATTTTTCTTAATTTAAATGGTGTGAACCAAATCCCTATACAATAGTTAATCAATTTTATTACCTATATTTTCAAAAAAAATACATTTATTCAAATTTATATATATTCATAAGAAAAATTATTTTATTTACAAGATTATCAATAAAAATGGAAAAAGTTATTTAAAATATAGAGTTATTTTTTCAATATAAAGAATCTTAAAAAAGCCTATTAAAATTTTCATTCCTATAAATTTGCTCCTATAACACCAAATTTTTTCATCTTTCTAGTTTAAAAATGCAAATCCCAACTTTATACTAGTCAAGTTTATTTTGAAAATAAAAATAATAATCACATTTTATTGGTGCAAAAAACAATAAAAAAATACTTTTTTCCAAAAATATCAATAAAAATGAAAAATGTTATTAGTATTTATTTTTTAAATATAAAGAAAATCTAAAAAACCTATAAAATCTACCAGTCTTATAAAAAATTTCCTATAACACCAAATATTTCCATCCAATCATATTGTAGATAAATAATAAAAAGAAAAGTCATTTTGTCAATTTAAAAAAAGAGCTTTTATATTTTTTTATTATTATTAGATTTTATAGTTTTTAAATACGAATTTTTTTCCAATAAAAAAAATAAAATTATTATTATTAGATTATATAATTTTTAAATACAAAGTGTCTATGTTTCCAAAACAGAAAAATAAAATTCCTTTATATTTTCAAATTTTGTAAGTTATAAATGAAAAAAAAATTGTTTTCGTAGACAAAACATTTTTAAGTTTCTTTATTATTAGTAGCTATGTTATATTCTAAAAGAATAGGAATGTTATGGATAAATATATCCTTCCAAAAAATGTATTTTTTCAAATATTAAATAATAAATTGTCATGATAATCTTGGGTCGAAATCTGATCAAAGAGAGAATGGTGAGGAGTAGGTTTCGAGGGTTTCAAGGGCAGTTTCAGTTTGGAGGATTCTCTAACAAGAATGGTTGGAGAGATCATTCAATCCCTGGTAATAATGGCAATAAAGTAACAACAATAGAAGCAAAAGCGGCAACAGTGGAAATAAACGTTTCAAACAAAGTGGAGGAAGATTTGGATATGTGGACAAAAAAAGCAGTTATTGGCAAATTAATTGGTCTCGGATTCAACAGAAATATAATAAAAGAATGGGTATTCAACAATTGGGATTCCAAAGTAGTTATTAAATTCATGCCTAAAGGTTTTTTCATTGTAATTTTCTCGGATGAAGATGTAAGAAACAAAATCTTATCACAACAGAATTGGTTTACGGAGGAATGTCCGCTTTATTTGCAGCCTTGGCAGCCCAATTTCAACCCATTACCATTGGCGGTTTACAATCACCCTGTATGGATTAGACTGTACAATCTTCCTCTAGAATATTGGAATGACTCATGCCTTGAAAAAATCGAAAGAACATTGGGCACTTTGATTGATATTAATAATGGAATCTCGGAAAGCGACTCATACTTGTACGCGAGGATGAAGATAGCGGTTGTTCAAAAAATCCCCTCTCATCTTTCACTTTTGTCAAGGGATAATGTTTGGATGCAGCAAGTGGAAGTCAAAGAGCATTATCCGATTTGTGGGAGATGCGGCTTAACGAACCATCAAAGCGTAGATTGTAGAGTCTTTGTCAAACCTGCAAGGAATGCCAAGAAGTGGGTAGCGAAGTCGAACAGTCAATTAACAGTTACAAATGCAAATAAAGGGGTTGCCGCTGACAAAAGCTTAAATCTGGGTTCTAAATCTTCTTCTCCTAAGCGTACGTGTTTTGGTGCACGATCGGGAGCCGCAATCAAGGATGAGGTTAGATTGTCCTTGTCCAGTCTAGATCTCAAAGGTTTTTCAGACAATGAAATTAATTGTGGCTTGGACTTAGGAGATGAATTTTATTTGGATGATGAATTGGACAACTTCGATCCAAGAAGCATTAGCCAATCAGCAAACATTTTGTTGGGTAAGGCTAAAGGTGGCAGAGGAAGGAAAAGCAATAGATAGGAGAGGGAAGATAGGTCCAAAGAGAAAGGTATCATTAGTGTGTTGGAATTCATGAGAAAAAACAAGGGAGATGGACTCTCCCTTGGAGAGAAATGAGAATAACTACTTGGAATGTCAGGGGACTCTCTGCCCCTGACAAAAGTCGCTTAGTCAAACGTGCTTTGATTAGACTATTGAGCGAAATTATCATGTTGCAGGAGACCAAGCTAAACATGGATAAAGCATCAAAATCTATTCTTTCGTGTAAAAATTGGGATGGTTTTTTTCAAGAAGCCAATGGTTTTGTGGGTGGATTGGCTATTCTATGGGATCCTGACAAAGTTTCCATTAAATTGATTCAGAAATCTGAGAATTGGATTTTTTGTTGGGTCAAATTTTTAATAGAAGATGTCGAATTCCCATTGTGTAATGTATATGGGCCTACCAAAACAGAAGACAAACTCAAAGTATGGACTGAACTATCAGAGCTAAGCAAAATTTCAGATTGGAAGAAAGTGTTGGTGGCGGAGGATTTCAACGCATTGCTAGATATTGATGAAAAGAAGGGTGGTTTAAGAATGACCAATCGAGTTATGCAAGATTTCAGGGAATTTGTGTCAAACAACAATCTTTTTGACGTGGTTCCGAAAAATGGTTGTTTTACTTGGACCAATAGAAGAGCAAAGTTTGCAAGCATTTCGGACAGGCTTGACAGGACATTTGTTGGTCCGTTTTGGGTGGAATCTTCTTTTAATTTGGAGTCATGTATCCTTCCTTTTTCCCTCTCAGATCACTTTCCGATAGAGATTTGCATCAATGACTCTCAAGTCAAGGTCAAAGGGAATTTCAAGTTTTTAAGCATGTGGTGGAGGGATGTTAATTTTTTCAAAAATTTAGAGGAGTGGTGGCTGGAGAGTAACATCTTTGTCGGTACACCTAGCTTTTGTTTTTCGCAGAGGATGAAGTTTACCAAAGACAAAATTAAACTGTGGAATGTGGCTTCTTTCAAAAACATTTTTTCTGAGAAAATTAGAATAGAGGAGGAGCTTGATTGTCTGAATAGTTTTATCATGGTCAATGGCATGTCGGAAGCTTATTTCTTAAAGGAAAAAAAGCTAAAAATTGATCTTGCTGAAATTTTTCTTCGAGAGGAAATATATTGGCAAGAAAAATCTAGGGAATTGTGGATTAATGTAGGAGATTCGAACAGTAAGTTCTTTCATGCTTCGGTAAAGGCCAAAAGAGGTAAAAACAGAATTGACTCCATTAATAATTCGATAGGGATGCAAAACTCAAAGCCAGAGGAGATTGAGGAAATTGCAGTCGAATATTTCAAACAAATTTTGGGATCAGAGGATGATCAGATTCACGGTGGTTTTTCAAATTTATTGGAGGTTATTTATAAAGAAGTAACTCCAGAGGACAATGAATATTTGATGCGCCCCTTCACAATCAAAGAAATCAAGGAAGCCACGTTTATGCTTCATCCCCACAAGGCTCCAGGGCCAGATGGGATGACCATGAAATTCTTTTAGAAATGTTGGTGCTTCATGGGAGAAGACATCTGGAAGGTAGTTGAATAATTTCGTAAGAAAGGTAAATTTGTCAAAGAAATAAATAACACCATGATTGCTTTAATCCCCAAAAAGCAGATTTGTGAATCCATGGCTGATTACAGACCAATTTCGTTGTGCAACTCTTTGTACAAAATCATATCCAAGTCTATGGTGAATAGATTGAAGTCTATATTGGATAAGTTGATTTCTCCTAAACAACATGGATTCACTCCGGGGAGGGAGATCGCGGACAACATTATAACTGTAGCAGAAACCATTCACTCCATGAGTAGAGATACAAAGCATGGTTTGATTGTGAAGCTTGATGTTAGCAAAGCTTATGACCGGGTATTTTGGTCTTTTCTGGATAAAATGCATTAAAAACTGTGTTTCTTCCATTCACTATTCGATCATTGTTAATGGCTCGGTGTGTGGTTTTTTCCAAGCCTCTAATGGGTTAAGACAAGGAGATCCCCTGTCACCCTTTCTGTTTGTTCTGATGGCAGAGGCTCTTGGTAGAAACATCAAAAAGTTAGTAGCTTTGGGAAGATGGAGAGGTGTTTCTATTCATGCAGACCTAAATCCCATATCTCATTCCCAATTTGCTGATGATACTATTCTTTTTGGGGAAGCATCGAAGAGGGAAGCAAAGACTATCAAATACATCTTGGAGGAATATGAGATAGGCTCAGGAAAAAGCATGAGCAAAGCCAAGTTTGTGGTCTACTTCATCAACACCAACAAGAGAAATCAATTAAAAATTGCAAATATTTTAGTATTTCAAATAGGTGAGTTTCCTATCAAATATCTTGGAGTGCAATTGTCTGCAGGCAGATTCCAAAACAAGATCTGGGAGGAGGTGATCAAAAAATGTCATTCGAAAGTGGCTATGTGGAAAAATAAATGGCTCTCTCAGGCCGGAAGCATCCAAATGATCAAATCACTATTGTCGGCAGTACCTATCTATTATATGTCATGCTTCAGATTATCCTCTAAAGCAGCGAATGATCTTAATGGACTTCTTAAAAAAAATTGTGGGAAGGGTCTAAAGACAAGAAGAAAATCCCTTTGATAAACTAGGATATGGCCTGTTTGATCAAAGATGAGGGAGGGGTTGGTTTGAGGAAGATGAATTTGCATAATCTGGCACTTGGTGCCAAGCTGGCGTGGAAAACGTACAAACACCCTCAGAAAATTTGGTGCAAAATTTTATCCAGAAAATATCTTGATTCCACAGTACCAGAAAGAATTTTCACATTAGCAAATTCAGAGGGAGGATCCCCTGTTCAGAGATTTATTTGGGAAAGTAGGAGAATAATCTCGGAACATTTGACCTAGAAAATTGGTAATGGAAAAAAGGCAAGATTCTAGAGAGATTCTTGGAATGGAGATACCCCTCTAGCTGAGGCGTTTGATGACCAAGATTGGGTCAATCAGGTGGAAGCTTCAGTTGGCTCATGTGTGGTTGATTATATGCATCAAGTGCCTAACTCTACAACTTTGATTATTTGGAAGAAGGTGGGAGATTGGAATCGGGCAAATGGTAAGAAATTGGAGGAATTGCTCATTAATAAGAAAAAGATTCACTACAATTGTGAAGAGGACAGTCTAATGTGGTGTGCGGACAAGTCAGGATTGTACAAAGTACAATTGGGATATGAGTTACAAAGGCACAGAGAGAAAGATACTAAGTGGCCTGGGGCACTGAGTTGGAATAAAAGTGTTCTTCCTAATTAGGCAGGTTCTTTTTTGTGGATTGCATTACATGGACATATTCTTATAGGGGAGAGACTTAAATTAATTGGCATCTCAGGTCCGAGTATATGCACGCTATGTAAGGGGGATGGAGAGATGGTTGAGCATTTGCTCTTTTGGTGCCCTTATGCAAAGCAGTGTTGGGACTAGCTACTTGGTTGTTTACTGTGTCAAATGGTTAGGAACCAGTCGCTAAAAGATTTCCTATGCTCTTGGCCAAATACAGCTAAGAATTCACAATGGGGTATTATTTGGGTTGTGAGTCTATCTTTGTTGACATGGCACCTTTGGAAGGAGAGAAATCGCCGCATTTTTAATGATGAGGTTGTGGAAGTGGATGTCCTTATACCAAAGATCAAACATGCCATCAAAGAAGTGGTTAACGTCAAGACTCTTGGTAGAACATATAAATCATACACAAAATGGGACATGGCCATGGAAAACAATTGACTATTATCGATGAAAAGCGACTATAAGTTCTCCAACTTAAAATCCTGTAGAAAAAACATTAAGTGGATTCCTCCTCCCTCTGGATTTTTGAAAATAAATTTTGACGGGGCTTGCAAAGGGAACTCGGGCGAGTCTGGATTTGGGGCAATTATCAATGACGAGTTTGGGGACATGTTGGGGGCTAAATATGGCCCGTTGGGTGTTTCGACCAATAATATTGTTGAAGTATTAGAACTTGAGGCAGGCCTAGAATGGTGTGTGGAGAAAGGGGCTCACAAGGTTAAGGTGGAAGGAGACTCGTAGGTTATCCTAAATGGCATTTCCAACCAGTGATTCACGAACTGGAAGCTAGAATGTTGGATCCCTAGGATCCAATTCCTCTTAGGGAACATATCGAAATGTACCTTATCACACTCTTACCGAGAAGGCAACTCAACGGCGGATTGCCTGGCCAACATGGGAATCTGCAGTCCTTCTTCCAGGAAATTGTCTTCGGTGGATGAGATTTTGGACGCTTTGTTGCAGATTTTGAATTGGGAGAAATCTTCAATCCCTAGGATAGGGATCAGATAGAGCCTTTTTTTCTTGGCTTTGCGTGTTCGGGAGATTTGTTGAGCCCGAGGGATTCATTCAATGGTGTAGGGGATGACACGCATATATTATGATGCTCCCCTTTCTTTTCTCAAACAAAGGAGGTAGATTTGCTTAGATTTGCTTAGATTTGCTTAGATTTGCTTGGATTTTGCCTAGACTGCAACCCCGATAAAGTCTCCCGACAAGCTATTTTAGGATCATGGATGATCTGCAAGGTAGTTCTCGAGTTAGAAAATTTCAAAGACTGGATCTGTATCTTGAGGAAGCTTCCTTTCTTGCTGTCTCAGAATCATGGTTCACCACTTCGAGCTGAGTTGCATGTGTCGTGAGGAGTGGTTAGCAGAACAATACGACTGACTGTTTGACATTGATGTCGATGGGCAGGTGGCTATTGTCGCGATCATTGAGGAAGCGCTCAACAGAAAGAGGCATTGGTGTGATGGTTTTATCTACGAAACCATTCTCTATTTGTTAGTGGATGTTCTTTCGCCCAAGGAAGCTTGCATTGATAAAATGGACGGGTTCGTCAGGGTAGTTGATGGAAACATTGTAGGTAATGCAGTCATGGAACTAGAAGAAGAATGGGCGAGTATCCTGGGTCCTTTCTTCAACCCAGCATGCTTCCTCTCGGACGTGGAGGTCTCAGACTATGAAGATGAGCTTCAGGTTGCTACAAAAGAATTGAGGTCAAAGAAGTAAAATTTCATGGGCAACGCTTGGGACGTATTCCGTGCAGGGGTCTCCACTAGTGATTTGGGTCCATTTATAAGGATGATGAACGAAGATCTGGGCTGGCTGTCAGAAAACAATATCGAAAAGGTGGCGAGTTTGGGTGATCGCATTGCTACCATTTTGAGGTTAACGTAGTGGAATGGTTGTGTTTGGATAATGTTTTTGTTATTGTAAGGACCATATCCTTTTTGAGGGTCCAGTGCATATGTAATATTGTTTATTATTAATATAGGGCGCTATCCCCACAACAGATAGCACTTAATTAAATAATAATAATAATAATAAATTGTCATGATATCCTTCCTAAAAATCGCCTTCATTAAAGTAAATTTCTAAATTCATATTTTAAAAATATTTTAAAAATTAAAAATCATTTATTCCTATGTTTAAAAAAATTAATACTTTTTATAATAGTATTATAAAATACTATATATTAATAGTATAAATTTTAATATTGTATTATTCACTAAATGGTGGAAAATTAAAATATTATTTATTAATTTTATGCCGCTATTCAGTAGCACCACACTTTCTTAAGTTGTCAAAAAAGAAAAAGATAAAAGAATGGATAGTTTCTAGCTTTAAAAGATAAGTTCTTATAAAAACTTGGCATGTTAGATCATTGCCAAACTTCTTTCTTTTATAACATGCCATGTCTTAAGAATGCAAGGTGCACTTTATTCTATGAAGTTCTATTTTAAAAAGTTAGCAAATGGATTGGTGAAGTGGAGTTTTGAGCATGATTCGACAATATAGGGAGAGTACTATTTGTTTATTTTGTTTATTATTTTCTTTTATTTTTGTGAATTATGGGTGGAGACAAGACAAAGGGAGATAAAAATCTAAGAGATCCAATAGAGCTCTCACTGTCACCAATGTAATTATACAAATATTGCTATTGTTTTTTTATTGTAATTACATATTACAAGTAAAAGTGTTAGGAATGTCGAGAAGACAGTTTCTATCCTTATATCTTTTATTATCTTTCAAAATTACATTTTTGAAGACTATAGCAATTCCATTTGAATGTGGTGATCTTTGATAAAAGACGGTAATCAAAACACGTTTTAATTTAATTGTATAGAACACCATTGATGCCTCTATGTTCCATATAGTTATATGGATTAAATTATATGTAGAGATTCCTAAGGAAAGAGGTAAATTTCATTCGATTTTAATTTTTCTTCTATATTGTCCTTTAAATTAAGGTTGCAAGTTCGCAATGAAATCTAGACACAGACAAGGCTAGGTTTTATTAACTGAATTATTCAATCACAATCTTTTACTAAGTCGCTATGTATGCAACGAAAATATCACCTTCTTAGACAAAACTCTGACTTTTAATTAGCTCTTATTATATGCATAATTATGGAAAGATTGAGATACTTGATGAAAATTTTGATTTTGTAGATGTAATTGGTAATAATCTTAATTTTATAGATGTAAGTGATGGTAATGTTGATTTTATAAATGTAATTAATAATGATCACTTTATCTTCAATCAAAAAACATATCACAAGAAATACAATTTTTTTGCACAAATAAAACATTAAAAATATATAAATTCTTTTGATAAATTTATGCTAAATTATCTATTCAATAGAATATTAATACTCCTATTAAAAAATTTAATTGATCCTATGAGAAAAAATTGAAATCAATTTCATGATGTTTCTAAAATTTAATAACTTAAAATTTAGATTATGTCAAAAGTACTTTTTCATATTTATTAATATCAATATAATATAAATATTGTTATTTAAAAAATATATATGGGTTTCATTTACATTAGTTATGTATTCCATGATGTTTCTATAGTTTAATTATCTAAAATAAATTAAGATTATATCAAAATTATCTTTTTATATTTATAAATATGAAAATAGTAATAAAATTATTATTTTGAAAAAATCTATGAAAGATTTATTTTTAAAATTCTATAAAAAAAACAATGAATGAGAATAAATATGCTTTTATACTTTCAATTCTTCTTCTTTTCATATTTATAAATATCAATATAGTAACAAAATTGTTTTTTATTTTTATTTATTTTTATTTGTTCCCTTTACATTCAATTCTCAATTTCATTATATTTTTATAATTTAATTACTTAAAATAAATTCAGATTATAAACCAAATTAAACCTTAAACATAAACCAAATTGACCTCTACCCTAATTAATAATAATATAGATGTCTATATTTTCAATCTCATTATTTTTTTTTGACCGGCAATTTTTTTTATATTAATATTAGTAATAACAAATATTACATATTTAGTATACAAAACTTGACACATCGTTGGGGAGTGACCGGGATCTACAACTGCGCCACGTATCCAGGGTTTGGCATGAGTGCAAGGATCGTAGTCTCTGACGTGGGGGAGAGTAGGCGGCCTCCTCCACGTAGGTAAGTTCTCTCGCCATAAGTTTGATTTTCGCTTTTAAGACTGCTTTTATTTTTGTCCTTCCCCATCGTCGCCCGCACTTGTCTCTGTGTGTGAGGGTTTATGAGACATTATGGAATGCTCGTCTAGAGGTGTTATAGTCTCACGTGTCAGAACGGAGGAAATAAAAAGTGGGGGTGCCAAAGAAGTGAAAAAAAACCTTCAAAGAAGTCGTTGCTCAACCGCTCGACGCCATTGCGGATGGTGCTAGGTTTGTCATTGTAGAACCTTTGGTAATAGATAATGGTGGCTCCTATGGAAAAGGTAAGGACCCTAACTCTACTTTGGGCTCCATCTCTATCATTCCTAATGATCTGATGAGTAATGAGATAGCCATCGAAAAGAATGGATTAAAAGACACTGCTATTTTCTTTGCTTCTGTTGATGTTGATAAGTGTCCAGCCTGGAAATTTATTGATGACTGGTTTAAAAATGTATGGAATATCAAGTTAGGATTTCATGTTTCATTTTGTAGGTTAATTCGAAAAGGATTATTCATTGTTTTTTTCAAAGATCATAAGGCTCAATTGGAAGTTATTAGGAAACAATATTGGACTGTGGGTAAATGCACATTTCGTGCCCTAGGGTGGTCTCCTGAAGCGGTCAATGAAGAAATATTGGCACTCTTATGCCCTAGGTGGCTTCTGGTTAAGAATGTCCCTCCGCTATTGTGGACATTCATACCCAAAATGATTGAACCTATTGGCAAGTCTATCGGTTTGGATAATTTGACCTCCCTTATACCATACTTGGATGCTAGGATTCTGGTCTCAATCAATCCTGGTTTAGACATACCCAATTTTCTCAACATTGAATTAGGGGATGAAACTGTTTCTTGCCCCATTGAAATTCTTGGAGGAATTAATGTGTGCTTCCTCTGCAGAAAACAGGGACATATTCAGAAGAATTGTCCCATTATTAATCGACATAAAGGTGTGGAGAAGCTTCATAATGGTGCTAATGAACCTCCGTCGGTCCCCAAAAACCAAGTGCCGCTCATGGAAAAACTTGACTCCCTTAGTAAAAATATTAAGAAAGCTATGAATGGAATGAATAACATGCCTCCTGAATCTGATAAAAATGCAACTATTGGGAATTCTAATGAAGTTCCCCATCCCCACTCTGCAATATTTGAAGCCCTGGAGCAGATGGGTAAAGATCAACAGGATGGTTTCTAGGTGGTTGGAAAAAAACCCTAGAAAAAGGAGGAAAACGCCCAACAATTGGCGCTGGAAAAAATTAGAGTGGCTAACCCCGATAGCAGTAAACATAGAAAAGATAAAACCTCTGCGGTGAACAACCCTACCTTGCCTATGGAAGATGATGCATAGAAAATCCCCTCAGAGAGGAGATTCTCACGCACGAATGCAAACTCCTCCCTTGTCAGATCCTTGGTTAAGAATTTCGAAGGGAGGGACAGTTTGAGCAGTGAATTAGGTAAGGGAGGGAGCTCTAGTGGGGCACTGGGTATAAATGCTACTCATAAGAATTTTGTAGATATAGATGTTTCCTATGAGTTTGCCTCAACTTGTATCCCTGATAATTTTGTATGATCCCCCTCTCTTACAAAATCTATTTCTGAGACGGTCATCTCCCTTCCCCCTAAGAAGTTTGTTGAAATTGAGGATAATTGTGTTATTGAGGTCATTGTTGCTGACCCTAATAGAGGTGATGCAAGTCCTAGTAATCCATCTGCAATTGAAGATGAGACCATAGGCAATTGTGATAGTTTGAGGACATACGAACCCTGTTCTAAGAATGGAGAGGCCCCTAGTCAATATGATCCCAACAAGGATTCAGATTATAAGGATGATTCTCAATATGATCATAACACTAGTGATGAAGGGGAGGAGATGGTTGAAAGTGAGAACACTGAGTTTAAACCCAGAAGAAGAAGAGGTAGACCACTGGAGTCCAAGAATAAGGGATCATCCAATAGAAGGAAAGCATAAGAGAGGAAAGATCTCCCCAAGTGCTTCAGTAGTTTAAAGACTGCTAAAGAATAACAATATCTCATTTAGTTATTATGAAGTGCATTTCATGGAATATTAGAGGTCTGGAGTCACCAGACAAGAAATAGATAGTTAGAAAGTTTGTTAACCAACATAAAGATTCAGATGTCATCATGTTACAAGAATTAAAAGCAATTAATTTTACTTTGGAGGTTAATCTGGAATTCATCTAGAAAGACTCTATTAACATTTGTTTGGACCATGATAAAGGGAGAGGAGGATTTGGGTTACTCATTAACCCCAAGTGGAAAGATCACATTGTTAATCAAGGTCTCTCACCATTTAACAGAGCAGTTTGGGCCTCACTTAACATTAACAATACTGTCATAGGAGTGTGCTCAATTTATGCTACCAATGATTATAGGGAAAGGACTGAATTATGGGATTGGATTGCCTCCCTCCCTAAAATTCTGTGGATTATTAGGGGAGACTTCAACATGATTGAAAGCCATGAGGATAAATGCAATGGTGTCCCTATGGAATGGAAAGGAGCTGAGAAACTGCATTGGGAAAGGATGAAGAATTGCAAGAATCTCTTTGACCCCCTACTTGGTAACAAGAAGGCTATGAAAAGAATATGGTTTACTTGGTGCAATTACCAGAGAGGTAAGCATAGAATTTATTGTAGATTGGATAGGTTTTATGCAAATAGAGAACAATTCTCCTTTACACCAGATGATCAGGGTAATGTTGTGACAGTATGGTTGGTTTCACTCTCTGATCATCACCCTGTGGTTTCTCTCATTAGGTTCAGGGACTCTCCAGCCAAGCAAGGGAAAGAAGGAAATAAATTCATCCTCAACACCCATCTTCTTAAGGATCCAGATGTGTTTGTCGCCATTAAAATTACTAGGTTTCTCAACAAAGGAAACAAGGATATGAAATCCCATATCAACAGATGGAACCAAAACGTTAAGAGTTGTCAGAACCTTCTTCAGACTATTAGGAAAAAAAAGATAAACATCATAGATCGTAGGAGAAAACACTTGCCGATGAACTGTACCAGTGTGAAGTAGATGTCCAGAACAACCCGACCAAGGTTTAACTATCCAACAGAGTTGCTCAGGCTAGATATGCTTTGAGGAAGCACCAACAGATTAAGATTAGAGGTGCAATGATCAAGGCCCGAAGCCAGTGGATGCAATTCAGTGACAAAGGGTCTAAATTCTTCTTCAATATGCTTAAACAGAAACAGACCAGAGAAAAGATTGATACGATCTGGGTTGACAACAAAGAGGTAAAAGAAGTAGAAGATATTAAAGAGGCATTTTGCCTTTCCTACAAAGGACTCTTCTCCTCGGAAGATTCCCCCAAGTCTCAAGAAGCCAGAGAGAAATGCAGAGCAATTATTCCCAGTAGGATTACAGAGAGGACTCACAATCTTTGAAAAAAACTATTTCTATGGGTGAAGTGAAAATGCCATTATAAACCTTAGCAATGACAAGGCACGGGGCCTAGATGGATTGCCTGTTGAGTTTTATAAATCTAATGAGGAATGGATTTTCCAAGACCTCCATGAGCTATATACTAAGGCTTTTGAGAATGGTTCCCTAGGAGAACTCATCAATAAAGGGATTATTAAGCTATTACCCAAAGAGGGGGACAAGTCACTCATAAAAAACTAGAGACCCATTACCCTCCTCAATGTGTCACATAAAATTCTGACCAAAGTTCTTTCTCTTAGGCTTGAGAATGTGTTTCCCAAATTCATATGTCCCATTCAAATAGGGTTCATTAAGGGTAGATTCATCCTAGAGAATATAATTACTAGTTGGGAGGTGATGGACTGGGCTAATGCTTCCGAGCAGAATGTGGTCATGTTTCTTTTAGACTTTGAGAAAGCTTATGACAGGGTTGAATGGGACTTTATTTTGATGATGCTAGAAGCCTTTGGGTTTCTCGTGGAATACTGTAAATGGGTGAAGATTCTCCTTAAAGACGCTTCATCACAGGTGGAGATTAATGGCTCTCTCACTCGGGTCATTAAACTCGGTAGGTCTATTAGACAGGGATGCCCTTGTGCCCTTGCACTATTCGTTATTGCTTCTGATGCTCTATACTACATATTAAGAGACTACACCATGTCCCCTAAAATAGGAGGTGTTGTGCTTCTTAATGGGTCAGAGTTGATCAATACTCAATTTGCAAATGATACTGCACTTTTTGTTAAACTTACCAAGAAAAACATGGAAGCCCTGGAATGCAAAATCAAGTTCTTAGGTGAGATCTCAGGGGAAAAAATCTCTCATGCTAAATCTACCTTGCTTGGGTGGAGAGAGGAACCTCTGGAATGGTTACATCAGTTTGGAATCTAGTGGGGGGGCCTAATAAGATTGTTAGATACTTAGGGATACCCTTCTCCATCTCCCCCTCTCTTAAGGAAATGTGGATATGGGTTCGAGGTAAAATTGACAAGAAGCTCAATAAGTGGAATAATATATATCTATCGCTTGCTGGTAGAGTGCAAGTTTGTCAAAAGATTCTATCTTCGTACAACATTTACTATCCTCTATTTGGATGTTCTCTAGCTATCAAATCCTGGAAATTCAAAAAGCTACAAGGAAGTTCTTATGGTTTGATGGGAAAGGAAACAAGAAGATGTAATCTTGTTAAGTGGGGGTGGTGCCACATTGAGAAGAGTTTGGGAGGGCTCGGACTAAAAGACTTGAGAATCCAAGGGGTTTCTCTTGCTGCAAAATGGATCTTCTAGGCATTTGAAGGCAGTGAACCGTGGAAAGTCTTCGTCAGAAACAACTGTTAGGATAACCGGTGAACAACTAAGGGGGGGGTGAATCAATTATTAACAGATTATAACTTTTAATCCACAATATAACCTTAATTAGATCAAGTACCGGTAAAGCACAGACAGATACCAGTAAACGATACAACTTAACAATTAACCAAATAATAAATGTAAAGCAACCATACCACATAACACCATGATTTGTATGTGGAAAACCCGGAAAGGGAAAAACCATGGTGGGAGACCTACCGATAGTCAGATGATACTTCTATAGATAGTATGTGTTACAATGAGGGGCCTACACTTGCAAGAAGGCACACTGCCTAGAGCGTACTGCTCATTACAAAAGAGTCTCACTAACTATAGAGAGGCTACAACCTTATCAAGATAAATGGACAACAATCCAATAGAGTGAACTACTAGAGATAGCATCTACCATGCCTGATTACAGTCTCGGTTAAGCTCAATGCTGGAAGACTAAATCCTCTTCTGAATCTAATTCGATCACCAATGATCAATCAACTCCTTTGCCTGAATGATATTACAATATTCGCACATTATATTCCTTGACCATGACCTTTCCAATAACCATGATACTTTACAAAGAGTTTCTACCTCTTATTTATGCAAACCCTAAGGCCTAAACCAATTAGGTCGGCCACCTAAAGATATTACAATAAGATCATGACATAATTATGTATTACAATGATATGTCATGTCGGCTTAAGATCAAAACAATAATAGTAAATCCATAAAACATCTCGAAACATCCAAGTAACATGTAGAGTACACGCTAGCATGATACCGGTCCATAACCTAGATAGGTACCAGACCTATTTTGGGCCCACTACACCAAAGCAACATCTTCAAGCAATTGAAGCATGATCAATGAACATCTTCAGCATCCTTAAATCCATCTAGAAGCTGCACCAACACCACTTATGCATCCTGTCACAATTCCTCATTGAAATCTCTGTCGGTAAAGCCTTAAACCAGTGTCGGTAAGGGTTTACCAGAGTGTATGATGACATCCAATTACCAATCCAATACCAACTAACCAAAACATGCTCATGGAGCATATAACACATGAAATCCAATATACTTTACTGATCCAAACATGTCGGAAGTGTCAACAGATAATCTCTTCTACCGGTAACACTAGATCTTATATCGATAACCTATCTGTCGATAACCATCCATAACAACTAGTGAAAACCTATCTGCCGGTAACAACTAGTATTGACATCAATGACAAAAAATCAATGCAACACATAATCAATTCATCCACAATGCCAACAATCCCCCTCTTTGGCATTGATGGAAACACTAGATGTGAAAAACATCTAAGTACCAAGAAGTGCCATAACAAGTCTCCCCCTGAGAATGATATCCCTGTAAGGTTCTGAACAAATATCTCTCCCCAATGTATACAACTTTTCACATCAATATCTCTCCCCCTTTGACATCAATGCCAGAAACCTGACAAAAATATCAAAGCAATGATATAAACCTCTGAATCTCAAAGCTGACTACTCCCCCTGAGTAGTAGCACCATTCATCAGTGCCGAAATGAACAATGTTCCTGATAATGTATACCAGACTGATGACAAACTTCATCAATCAAGTCTCTATCGGAGGGGCAGAAACCCCTAACCTGTCTCTCAAGTATTCAAATGATTCCTTAGACAGCGGTTTAGTGAATATGTTTGCAATCTATTCTTTAGTGTTCACATAAACCAATTTGATTTCCTTTGCTTCTACCTTGTCCTTCAGAAAGTTATACTTTATTGAAATATGCTTAGTCTTAGAGTGAAATACTAGATTCTTAGACATGTCGATAGTTGCAGAGTTATCACAGTAGATAACTACTGGTTCACTACAATTTACCCTGATATCCTTCAACATTTGCTTCATCCGCAAAACTTGAGTGCAATTATTTGATGCTGCAACATACTCAGCTTCTGTAGTAGATATATAAATGCATGACTATTTTTTGCTTATCCATGAAACCAGTTTCTTTCCAAGAAAGAAAGCTCCACCATAAGTCCTCTTCCTATCATCAGTGTCACCTACCCAATCTGAGTCAGTATATGCACATAAAGTGAAATCATCATCTCTGGAATACCATAAACCATATTTTGTTGTTCCTTGCAAATACCGAAATATTCTCTTTACTGCACATTCATTATTTTCTTTAGGATTACTTTGATATCTTGAAACAATAATTACTGCATTCATAATATCAAGTCTAGTCTGAGTTAGATATAACAGACCACCAATCATAGATTCATACTTGGTCGGATTTACCGGTGTAGAAGTATCCTTGATAGATAATTTCTCATTTGTAGCCATAGGAGTACTTACCGGTTTCGAATTCTCCATACCATACTTCTTCAACAATTCCCTTAGATACTTAGTTTGACAGATAAAAATCCCTTTGTCAGTTTGAGTAATCTGCAAACCTAAGAAAATTTTCATCTCACCAATCATGGACATTTCAAATTCATTTTTCATGTTGTTAGCAAATTCCATGCACAATTTATCTTCTCCTCCAAAAATGATATCATCAACAAAAACTTCAATAATCAGAATATCATTATTAGTGATCTTATAGTATAGATTACTATCAGCACTGCCTTTATTAAAACCAAGCTTTAAAAGATATTTATCCAACCTTGCATACCAAGCTCTAGGAGCCTGTTTCAAACCATATAAATCTTTCTTCAATCTACAAACCATATCTTTATCATCTATCAATGAAAATCCACCAGGTTGCTCAATGCAAACTTCTTCCTCAAGTTCACCATTCAGAAATGCACATTTGACATCCCTTTGATAAACCTTATAGTTCTTATAAACTGCATAGGCAAGAAATAGTCTAACAGCTTCAATTCTAGCTACAAGAGAAAATGTCTCACCATAATCAATTCCATCCATTTGATAATATCCTTTACAAACTAATCTAGCCTTGTTTCTTATAACTTGACCGTCCTCATTCAATTTATTCCTAAAAACCCATTTAGTTCCAATAACATTCTTATTTTTAGGTGTGGGAACTAAAGACCAAGTTTCATTCTTTTCTATCTGATCTAATTCATCTTCCATAGCCTTTAACCAATATTTATCCTTACAAGCTTCAATAACAGTTGTTGGTTCAACTTGAGAAATAAGACATACCTCTTCATTTGCCATTTTTCTTCTTGTCATAACTCCCTTGTTTCCATCTCTAATAATTTGATCTTCATAGTGATTTAATGTTACATACCTTGGTGTCTTTTGAACTTCAGGTTCACCACTTTGATGATCAGTCATAGTTGAATGTTCTCACTGTGCCGGTATAACTGTTTCAGCTTCCTGTACCAATTGAGGCATTGTCGGTTCTGTTATGATCATTTCCACTGCCGGTTCCCTGTCATATGATATAGAATGATTTTTGTATTGTTCGTCTACTTTCACATTAGCACTCTCAACAATTTTCTGCAATCTTTTGTTATAAAATCTATATGCTTTGCTTTGAATTGAATAACCAAGAAATATTCCTTCATCACATCTAGGATCAAACTTTCCAATTGAATCATCTCTTTTGATATAGCATTTACTTCCAAAAATTCTAAAATACTTAACAGTAGGTGTATGTTCAAACCATAATTCATAAGGGGTCTTACCGGTTTCACCTTCGATGTGAACTCTATTCATTGTGTAGATTGTTGTACTCGCTGCTTCTCACTAGTATATATGAGGCAATTTGGCTTCCATCATCATGGATCTTGCTGCATCCAAAATGGTTATGTTCTTTCTTTCAACTACTCCATTTTGTTGAGGAGTCCTAGGTGCAGATAGTTGTCTCCTGAATCCATTTGTCTCACAATAACTATTGAATTCATGAGAGGTGAACTCGCCGCCATGATCTGATCTTAGACATTTAATTTTCAATCCAGTTTTTGTTTCAACCTTCGTTTTAAAGATCTTGTATTTCTCGAAAGCTTTAGAATTCTCCCTTAGAAAAGTCACCCACATCATTCTAGAATAATCATCAATAATCAACATGAAATACCTATCACCTTGAAAGCTTCTAGTCCTTGCTGGACCACATAAGTCAGTGTGAATCAAATCAAGTACATCATTAGATTTATCATGTATACCCTTAAAAGAACTTCTAATTTGTTTACCCAATTGACATTCCTTACATACCGGATTATGAGGTTTCATAATCTTAGGTATATCTCTAACTGCCTTAGTTGAACTAATCTTAACAATGCAATCAAAATTAACATGACACAACCTCTTATGCCATAGCCAACTCTCATCAATATGAGCAATCAAGCATGTCTGATTACCAGTGTTCAAGTGAAAGGTATTACTTCCTATCTGAATACCGGTTGCAATTTTCAAACCAGTCTTGTTAATGATTTTGCATTTTCTATCTTTAAACTGAAGTTGAAAACCCTTATCAACTAATTGTCCAATACTCAAAAGATTATGCTTCAAACCTTCTACATAATAGACGATATTAGTATTATTCTTTCCATCCAAAGAAATAATACCTCTACCTTTGATCATGCATGCTTTCTCATCTCCAAATCTGACTTGACCACCATTGTATTCTTGCAAGGATAGAAATTTCCTTTTATCTCCAGTCATATGGTGTGAGCATCCACTATCAATCACCCATTCATCTTTATCTTCAACTTTTGCTACCAGGACCTTCTCTTCATTTTTGATAGCCGGTTCCGGTTCATCTTCCTTCAAAGCATAGAACACCCATTATTTTCCATTGTCGGATCCACTAGCAGAGTCTTCTATTGGTTCATCTCCAGAGTCATCTATTACTCCTTCCTCATCTACTATGTAGCATTGTTTGTTTTTCTTGAATCTATATATGTTCTGGTTAGGCTTAAAAAAATTCTTTACTCGTTCCTCAAACCTAGTATTCTTTTCAGGACATCTAGATGCAAAATGACCAATCTTTTTACATGCAAAACATTTAAAAGGTGTTTTTCCTTCATACTTACTTTTGGTTGGTCCTTTAGGTACTCTTATAGCAAATAAGGCTTCAAGTTGCTCAAGCTCTTCATCTTCTTTCCTCATGCCTTCCAGTTCTTTTGCATATAAGGCTCTCCAATCATTCTTGCCAGTAGTTGTTGATGATAATGCATGAAAAGAAGGTTCATACTTTGCAGCTCCTGAAGATCCAAATTCTTCAAGCTCAAAAGCAGATAATTTTTGAATCAGAATATCTCTGTTAACTGAAGTGTTTGTCATTGTTTTCAACTCATTAATTGCAGTTGCCTTCATCTTGTAAGCCGGTGGAAGGGCTCTCAAGACTTTGGAAACTATTTCATCTTCACTTAGAAATCCTCCACAACATTGAATTCCCATAACAATCTCATTTACTCTTTCCATAAACACAGTAATTCTTTCATTTTCTTCCATTTTTAAGTTTTCATATCTTATCTGGTAACCATCAAGTTTAGCAATTTTGACAATAGGGTCACCCTCATTCAAAGTTTGCAATTTGTCCCACATAACCTTAGCTGATGATTTGTCAGTCAATCCCATGATCTCCTGATCAATAAGTGCACACAGGAGGGCTTCTCTAGCTTTGCAATCATTTTCAATATTCTTATCCAAGTCTGCAGGAGCATGATTGTCAGATGCCGAATCATAAGGTGTGTATCCTTTCTTAGTGATTTCCCAAATATCCTTGCCAAGACATCTAAGATGAGTCTCCATTTGAATTTTCCATATCCCATAATTTGTTCCATCAAGCTTAGGGATTTCTCTTCTAAAAATAGTTGTTGGTGGATTAGTTGTATTAGTTCCCATGAGATCTACCTCAAGCGGTTAAGCTTCTGCAAAAGAGGACCAAAGCTCAGATACCAATTGTTAGGATAACCGGTGAACAACTAAGAGGGGGGGTGAATCAGTTGTTAATAGATTATAACTTTTAATCCACAATATAACCTTAATCAGATCAAGTACCAGTAAAGCACAGACAAATGTTGGTAGGAACAGATACTGGTAAACGATACAACTTAACAATTAACCAGATAATCAATGTAAAGCAACCATACCACATAACACCATGATTTGTACGTGGAAAACTCAGAAAAAGAAAAACCACGATGGGAAACCTACCCACAGTCAGATGATACTTCTGCAGAAAGTATGTGTTACAATGAGACGCCTAATATTCACACATTGTATTCCTTGACCATGACCTTTCCAATAACCATGATACTTTACAAAGAGTTTCTACCTCTTATTTATACAAACCCTAAGGCCTAAACCAATTAGGTTGGCCACCTAAAGATATTACAATAAGATCATTACATAATTCCTTATTACAATGATATGACATGTCGGCTTAAGATCAAAACAATAATAGTAAATCCATAAAACATCTCAAAACATCCAGGTAATGTGTAGAGTACACGCTAGCATGATACCTGTCCATAACCTAGATAGGTACCGGACCTATTTTGGGTCCACTACGCCAAAGCAACATCTTCAAGCAATTGAAACATGATCAACGAGCATCTTCAACATCCTGAAATCCATCTAGAAGCTACACCAACACCACTTATGCATCCTGTTATAATTCCTCATTGAAAGCTCTGCCGGTAAAGCCTTAAACCAGTGCCGGTAAGGGTTTATCGGAGTGTATGATAACATCCAATTACCAAGCCAATACCAACTGACCAAAACATGCTCATGGAGCATATAACATATGAAATTCAATATACTCTACTGATCCAAACATGTCGGAAGTGTCAACAGATAATCTCTTATGCCGGTAATACTAGATCTTATACTAGTAACCTATCTGTCGATAACCATCCATAACAGCTAGTGAAAACCTGTTTGTCGGTAACAGCTAGTGTTGACATCAATGACAAAACATCAATGCAACACATAATCAATTCATCCATAATGCCAACAACAACATCATGAGAGTTGTTCTTAAGAAGGCTAAATCCTGGAAATCTTTACCCTTTGTGACTTAGTGGCTGGAGAATTTTCAATCTCAGTGTAGGGCTCGTGTGTCTTTAAGTCTATCTGGAAAGCTTGGGAAAGTATTAGACCTTACATCACCAATAGTAGGGCCAACAACAATGACAACATTCATGGGGTGAGGTCTATCTGGTGGAACCTTTTCCACTCTTCTAAACCTCTCGCGCTTACTCAAGGTTGCTCTGCCAGAGCCTGGGCTATTAAAGGCAATTGTTGCTTTAAAGACATTATTGAGAATGATAAACTTATTAACTGTGATACCCTTAGGGTTAGATATGATCTTCAGGTTTCCCAAAAGAGAACTTACAATATGGTGAAGTATGCCTGTGATGATCTGAAATTACCTAAAAGTTGTAAGGTGAATAATGAAAGGTGCACTAATCTTATTTGGAATAATAATATTTCTATTTCCAATGTCAAAGCTATTAATGTCTATAATACCCTCTCATATGATGAATCTATTCTAAAGCATGCTAACACTTTGTGGTATGCAGATTTCTCTATAAAACAGTGGCAAAAGATATTCACATGGCTTTGGAGCGGTCCTACTACTCCTAAGAAAAAATGTTTTAGATGGCTGATGATTATTAACAGGCTTCCTTTCAAAAAAGATCATAATAATAGTGATATCTGTAATGTTTGTAGAGTGCCTGAGTCTGTTAGGCACATTTTTTTTTAGTGCAATATTGCTAGAGAAATCTGGTTGTTGTTTGGTATTTCTATTCCTAACCAAATTCTTATCTTAGATGTTCTCACTGGTTACATTAAGGGTTTGAAAAAGGATACGAACCTATTTTGGCATATTCTATCTACTGAGATTTTATGGCATATCTGAAAAATTAGAAATGAAGATAAGTTCCAAGGTAAAGCTAGGGCCCTTACTGAGTCATTTCGTGGACTCACTCTCCATCGCATCTTTTTGCAGGTATCTGTTACAATGAAGATAGAGAAGAACAAATTCCTTAGGTTCCTTAAAGATGGACAAGCCAAGATGTTCATACACGAGTTAGAGAATTGGTATAAATGGAGGCGGGTCGCAAGGGAGCACAATTCCCTTGATACAGCATTGGAGAGTCTTCGGGTTGAAATTGGGAAAGCTAGAGACCCAATGTTGGAGCATATTCAGATGCTAAGCCAATTACTTGAGGTAAAGCAGGCAGTATGGATGGAAGGCCCTCTGGGGTGGATGACTTGGATGGAGGCCTTTCAGGACCATGATCAGATGTGATGAAATGATGTTTGAACATGTCCGTATTATTAGCATACCCATGTGATCTGGCCACTTCATATTACAAAATAGTTTTTTGTAGATATATGCAAAGACACTAATAGCGTTTGGATCTGTGATCCATATGTACTCATAGCTGTAAACAATTAGATATTGTTGAAGACAAGATTTTGTATCAGTTTATTCCTTATATGCAATATAAAAAAAAAATTGACACATCCATACCACAACCAAACTACCCAAACTTCCTAATCCATACAAAACAAATTAACCATATCTAATCCAAATTCAACTAACCATATCTCTCAAAACCCTCCTAAAATCTCATAAGAACCTTATTTCAACTATGAGTGCTAACCCATACATAGGAAAAAAAAAACCATACACAACAACTTATTCAATGAAACAACACAATTTTTTACTAGTTTGAAGATTCTCCCTTCGACCTTCCTCTACTCAACCAGTAATCTTCCTTCCTAAAAAATTGTTTCTTTTTGTTCTTCTTTTCCCCCTTGAAATGCAACTTCTTTGTTTCTCAAATACTCTTTAATAACCATCTTGGGCTTCAACTCTTCAAGCCTCACGATCATCATTTGTACCCCATACCAAAAATGGTCTCAAAGGAGGTTCAAATGCGACAACATTTACCCATTCTCCATTCTTGGTGATGAATTCTTTTTCCAATATGAGTCATTGCTAAAAACGTATTCCTTCATTCCTAATTCCAAATACTATGCCAGAAAAATGGAAGCTACATCTGTGTTTGTGTGAAGCTTAGATGTGGACTTCATGTAGGCTTCACCTAAAAGCAAGTCCACCATATCCAAAAACTAAGTGTCTTTTTTATTACACTGAGAGGTATATTATAGTCATAGACAGGTGAAAAAACCTCCGTAAATTTTAAGAAAAAAAAAAAAACTAAAACAAACCAGATGCTATTTATTAATTTTATAAAAGCAATGTTTTTATTTTAAAATCGAGAAATAGAATTTTTATTACATTTTATGAAGAAAATGTTTTTAAATAACAAAAAGCAAAACTAAACAGAATAGATGTTATTTTTGTTATTAATTTGCTAAAACTAATATTTTTTATTCTAAAAACAAAAAAAAAATTCTATTACATTTTATGAAGACATTTTTTTTTGTTTTATAAACAAAAATAGAAAATTTATCAATTGTGTAGCAAAAACTCATTGTAAACCCAAATCAATCATGCAACAAAAACTCATTGTAAACCCAATGTTGTTTTTTGTTTTTAAAACAAATATTTGTATTTGTACAAACACTATGTTTTAAAAAAAAAAAAAAAATACTATCAAAGATGTAGTTGGTAAAATTCTATTTGAACTAAGCAAGGAAAGAAACCATGACAATATCATCTATTCTCAATCTAGAAGAGTTTGACTAGTGGAAGGAAGTGTTAGCAATACAAAGAAATTCATCAGTTGTGTTGTGATTAGAAACTTAGAAAATTGAATATTATGATTTTTTTTTAGTTTTTCATCTTCTTCTAGCCACAATGGGTTGTCATCTATGCACTTATGGTGGTTTGAAAGTTGTGTTTTTTCCCTTTCATTATAGTTCTATTTCCTCGGTGATAATGCAACTGCAATGATTGTCTAATCTAAGTTTGATATGGGTTCAGGCAATTTACGTGGTTTAAGAAAATTCTATTATTGTGATCTTCATTTGGGTGGTTGTGAATTAGTAGATGAGCCTGATGGAACATATTATTTGATCTTAATTCTCAAAGTGATTTTGATTTTTTTTCAAGGCACAATTTTCTTATGTTTATGCTTGTTTATCCCTAAATTAAGGTTCAGTAAATGCTCTAAAACCACATAAATAAATTAATGGGGATGGTAAAAAATATCAATAGTAACATTCAAGTAGAAGGAAAAGAGCCTTTAATGTTGTGTCATGCATGCAAAAGACAAGAAAAATGGTTTTCAAATTTGATTATTATGTGTATATTGTCAAATTCGATATCTCTCAATGTATTTTAAATAGATTTTTTTAAATATAAATATACTAGTTTTTTTATTTTTATAATCATGATGTAATATAAATTACAATATAATAAGATATATATCTACATATTTTATATAAAGATATATATGCTAGTAGGATATGAATATTTAAAGAGCTTTGTAAATTGTCTATGCATCAAAGATGCTATAGCTAACCTTTGAAACCTGAAATGCACTAATTAGCTTATTTGTAAATTGAATATTTTTTATATACCTTGTAGAAGCAGAAGCGTCACCTTAGTTATCAGTGTGACCCAATACTGACTTACAATTTGTTGATAGTCTAGTACACAAATGATACTTCATTAATAGTATTTTATCTTGTAGCACTGGCTATAGGATTTCAATGCATAATTGTTGTATATCATAATCAAGGAGCACGTGAGGGATTTGAGAGAATAACACCTAAAAATAAAATGAGTAACTTTCTTAGCATGTCCCTATTTGTAATGAATGAGGTAAATAAACATGATTTGTGATCAAATATTCACCTTGAAATTCTAGAGAAATTGGTTGATAAATTTTTCAAATATATAAATTGAATTATCAAGCAATGAGAAACACCAATCTAACATGGTTTATTTTAGAGACCATAGGAATAGTTTTGCTAATAATACATTCTGAAAAAGAAAATCATTGCACAAGGCAATGAAAGCATAAACATGACTTTGAGGATCTCCATATTACTTATAGTTTTCAAATCAAGGTGCTTAGAAGCCTTATGGGAGGAGTGGCTAAAATATGTGTGGATAATCAAACATAGATAATAAGATAATCATGAGGGTACAGCCAATATCAAAAGGGAAAAAAATTATCAAATAACTACTAAATAAAGTAACAACCAAAATTGTAAATATAATATTTATAACTGATTAGCTATTTTTAGTAATAGAAAGGCATATTAAAATTTTAATATTATACTGCCTTCAGTTTCTCGGATATATTTACCCGTTCATTCTGTCAAACAATGCACGGCCCTCATTCTCACACATCAAAGTTAAGAACAATTATCTATTGGAATTTTATGCACAAAAGTTAATTTCAATCAAAAATTGTCATTGGCAGTGATTCCTCTTCAAATTGAAATAATGAAACGATGCTAACTATTTTGGAAATTTAAATGCATATAGAATATCACAATTTCATTTGAAATGTTAAAAAGATTTTCTACCTGTAACTGCATTCTTAAAAAAATTGTCTGTCAGTTGATAGAGCATCTTTAGTGTGTAACTAACTCTCTAGCTACTTTCTTGGAAATCTTGACAAGGAAGAGAATGTATTTATCTAATTGGACTATATTTGATGAACTTTGTATACTTTTTTTGCAAGATGTGTTCAATATTTGTATGCGTTTTACTGTTGAACTCAATTGTTTTCCTTCCTTAGATCAACAAGATATGAATGATTGCTTACTTTTGTTTATCAACGATTGCATTGCATGTAAATCATAGCGGCAATTATATAATATATGCAGCATTGATATGTGAAAAATTTCTACAAATTGTTTATTTCACATATGGGCTCTTTCAGCAAGATGAGATTTTGATGTATGAAGTATGATCTGTATTGCATGTTTCGCAAGTAGGTACTCTTGAGTAACATATCCAATCTTACTGAAGAAATTTGCCTCGCTGATGAGCTTAAAAGATCACTCAGCATCTGCTCTCTTACTTTATGGCGGTAAACTATCTGGAGCAAAGTTTTACTCTGCTTTCTTAATGGGAGTTTTGTATGCAACCAAATTAACCTGCAAAATTCTTTGCCAATCTATCTATCTGATAGCTCTATTATGAGGAGCTATGAATGCAGTTAGAATGGCCATCACCTAATGTATCCCCTTGATAGTCTGGAACAGCTGTTGTGCTTGCTGCAGATCTCTTCTCTACGTTCTTCTCTTGCACAACATATTTCCAATGCTCTGCTCTTGCTTATTGATAACGGGGTTGCTTAAAGAGAACTTACAAATAAAAAATGCTTTATACATGATTTGAGAAACTTGAAAGCATAACTAATAATATATTTCTTATATTTTGATTTTTGAAATAATTCTACAGAAAACTTCAATTTGAAATAGAAGCATTAATCATGTAAAGCTATTTTTTCTTTTATTGTTGAAGCAGGTGGAAAATTATTAATATTAGAAAACTTACACAGTTACAGAATCATTTTGAATAAAATAAGGGTAAAAATTATTAATCATAAAGAGAATTACATAACAAAAAAGGTAGCAGCCCAACGGACATTACAATTAAAATTTAATTTACCATTTGATGAAATTCTGAAACAGCAGTAGCAACTTTCAAGTTCTCTTAAAGAAGTTGAAGTTATACCAAAAAGAAGTAAATATTTATATACAATAATATATAAAAAGAGTTACTGAAAACAAGTCTATCGATAAAAAGAGTTTGCGTGGTAGCTTAAAGATTGCACCAACTCAATAGGGGATCACCTCTTCCAATCTAGGACAAAACATCAATAACATCAGACTCAAGGAAAACTCTACTTATACCTACTCATGGTACCTCATGTCCTTTCTCTAGCTTACCTTAATCTAAATCTTAACATGGAGTCACCTGGTAGTGGAACACTCATTTTTTTATTTCTCACAATTTCATAGCATTTTTGCTTAATGACTAGCTTAAAGTAATTTCTGCTGTTGCTAACTCTCTAACTCTCTTTAATGCATCTGATTTAAAGGTTGCATCGCCTGTTCAGTTTATCCGCTTTACAAGTTGCCTAGATCCCAAAACACACAAGACACTGACAGCATATAATTGCATAAAGCATAAAAGGTCAGATACTATTGCACTTGTTGAGAATTGTTCAATTGAAATGATGACTAGAACAATTCTTCACTTTTAAATGTCAGCTTCATACTTAAGTACATGTTCTTTGTATTGTGTACCAGCCTCAAAAAAAACTTACAAATTTCCCCGTCTCCCTTGAGCATACTCTACTTTGTCAGCATATTTGTGCAAGTAGATGCATTCACTATTATAAAACAGATTAAAATGATTATATAAATTGGTACAGTGGCAACTTGATTCTTTGTCAAATTCTCTATTCATGTCTGGCTTGGTTACTTTTTGTAGCCGAGAAGATATATCGCTATTTCTAACATGTTCTTGCCTAGCATGGGAATTATGTTCAATTTTACTTGTACTGTGCACACGTCTAGCTAGTGGATTGCAATACAAGAAGAGGGTATTGGCTGCCTTTCTATGTGGCTTCTTTCTCAAATGACTGTTCTAGTAGGTTTTGATTTCATTGTCTTTTCTGCCTAGAATTGCTCCTGCTATCAGACTCCATCTAGGGAATACCCATAGATTGAGTATTTAACAAACAAAAAAGAATCAGCGAGAACACTCTTGTAGGTCTGTATAACTCTAAACCAGTGCAAATCTGAATATGTGTACAATGAGAAAAGCTAATGTATGTTACAAATATATGCTTTGTTGTCATTAATGTCAAACAGTGTGGCCTGGATGGGTTCTGGTCTGGACATCAGCAGAGTTAGCTACGGTAATGAAGTGTTTACAGATATGCTTTTGGACCGGAGGTCACTATGTATTGGTACTTTGGTTTGGACATAGATAGTTTACATTGGCAATTGATCCGATTGATATTAGTATGTTTGAATGTTTGAACGATGATGAGGACAGTTGGAAGTTTGATTATTGTGGTCCAGATGTTGCTTGTTCTAGTCCGGACTTATGCTATTGTGAAATGATATGATTGGTACATGTGTTTAGGTTACGCTGTCAGAGTTAGATGTAACATATATTTTTGGTCCGATGATGGTGTGTGAAGTATTATTTTAGTCCGGAATTGCTCATTTTGGTTTGGGTTTTGGTCCGGATCAAGTTCTATGCGTTTCATATTTTGGGTCAGAGATGTGCATACACGTTACAACCTTTCTTCCAGCCAACCTAGTGAAGATGTTTTTGTTTCGGATTGGTATATATATACATACACAAGATAGAATTAATAGGTGTGTGTGTGTGTGTGGAATACAATGGTGAATACGTGTGCGACTTGATGTAAAGATGACAACATGAGTGAAGTTGCTACATTAGAAGAGATTGCAGTACAAAGGTGATAGTTGATATAAGAGCAGTGATTCGGAGACTTGGAGGTCTGGATACTTCATTAAGATCAGAGTTTGTGCTATAACAGAGATAGTGATCAGCTTGTAGAGATGCCTTTATTCATACAATCCTTTTTCTATAAGTTGTAATACTGTATTTTTCCTCCTTGTAGTTAGCATCAGTGCGCAAGTCATTTTTGTTGTATCTTGCACCAAGAGAAGTTAGCCTTGGTATGCAAGAACAAAGTAGTGAGCTCCCTTTTTAAAACATTTCTATAATGAATCATTTTTGTGAGTTGGCACTCACCATGGTTTTCCCCAATTTGGGTTTTCCACGTATAAAATATTGGTGTTCATATGCGATTGTTGTGAATGATTTTATGATGGCATCATTTAATACTCTTGAAGTGAATGCTTGGAATAAATTTGTTAGATGCAAAATTGAAATCTGAAATTTGAGTTATTGTTGATTCACCACCCCCCTCCCCCGGCCTCTCTCGACATACAGTGTGTTTTCAACAATTGGTATTAGAGCAAGGTTCCTCTTGAGTAAGCTTAACCATCTGGAGTCTTCAACACTATGTTTGAAAAAGAGCTAAATGATATGGATACTTTAGAACAAGGTGATTGGGATGATGTTGAAGGAGTTGTTGATATGTAAGGAGAACTGAGATCCGCATTGGCTGATCTAGATGAGTACGAAGACAAATACAAGAAGGTAGTTGAGAATTTCTCACTTAAGCAGTTTATAGGATAAAGAAAAGAAGATTAATGATGAATGTGAAACAAAGCTTGATGAGAAGACTAGAGAATGTTTGAAATTAGAAGTGATGAATCTGGAAAAGGAACTCAAAGATGCTAAAGATTAGATTAGTAATGGCTTAAACCTGAAAGCTAGAAAGGAGATATGGGAATTTGTCTTGCAATTTCACAATAATGAAGAGTTTGGTGAATGCTCGAAGATCAATGAAGAAAAGGGTACAGAGATGAAGAATGCTACTAAAGATAAGAAGAATTTCATGTCTAACCAAAATTCCAAGAAATCTGTGATGAACTAAAGACCTCCTCCTATCTTTTCTAGGTATTTATCTTTCAAAGGAAATTGTTTTTCATATAATAAAGTAGGGCACAAAGCAAATGAGTGTAGAAATTAAAAAAGGGGTTATTCTTTTGCAGTGTTCCACAGCTGCTGGGGACGGGCTTTGGGGAGGGGGGGACAAAGGGCCTAAGTTTGGGGGACGGGTTTCGGTGACAGGGGGATGTGGGCCTTGGGGGGGAGACACGTCCCCGTAGAACACTATTCTTTTAATGGAAATTGTTATTATTGCAGCAAGTTTGGACACAAGGCTAGTGAAAGTAGAAGCAGAATGAATATAAACAGAAATGTCAGCTTTTTCAATGGATATTGCTATGTTTGCAATGGATACGGGCACAAAGCTATTGAATGCGAGATAAATAAGAGCTTCAGAAGAAATGAGAACGAGAGTATGATGCAAAATGGTCCAATATGTTGTAATGGGGAGACGCGTCCCCATGGAACATTATTCTTTTAATGGAAATTGTTATTATTGCAACAAGTTTGGACACAAGGCTAGTGAAAGTAGAAGTAGAATGAATATAAACAGAAATGTCAGATTTTTCAATGGATAAATAAGAACTTCAAAAGATAAATAAGAACTTCAGAAGAAATGAGAACGAGAGTATGATACAAAATGGTCCAATATGTTATAACTATAACAATATTGGGCATATTGCAAAATTTTGTAAAAGCAATAAAGGAAAGACTATTTGTTCGAAGAGAATAGTGGCTTCTAGAGGCAAAGGAAAGTTGTTGTAGGTGAAGAAATTAGATTAAAAGACTGAAAGAAATATTGAAAGTGGTTTGGCATCTGCTATGGATGCAATTCCCTCTTCCAGTAATTAACTTAGGCAATAGGCTCTGAGGGGGAGCTTTAATGAAAACATCTTTCAACCCCTCTTGCTTTGATGTTGAGTTTCCTCTCAGCATGGCAGATGTGTGTGAAAATTTTCTGAAGGTTCTAAGCATATCTTGCGGTCCGGATGTGATTGTTGATGGTTTGGCAAATAATGTATCATCTTTTTGGAAACCTAACTTGTGAGTATTTATTTCTATGATTACAATCATTTGTGCACTTGCGATTTGAGAGACTTAAAAGAGCAAAGGAGTGAGTTCAAGCAAAAGATTAAGAAAAGATTGCAAAGCAATAATTTGGTAGAATGGCAAAAACTGTTAGTCTCTTGATGATGAACCCAGACCTAAATATGAGTTGAAACCCTTCATTCTGACGAATGTAGATTTGGTCGGAGCATTTTTGGTATCGGAACATTTTTTGGTATCGGAGCATTTTTTGGTATCGATAATCGTGTTATTCACAAGGAAAATGTTTTTCAGTACATTCATGTTAATATAAAAGAATATAATCATGAGAAGATTAGGACTTTCAGGTAGAATTACTGGTTGACAATTCACAAAAGTGGAAGATTGAATTTAGCAATCTAGGGCACAAAGGTTTAGACACTTGGAATTGTTTTTCGATGATTGATGATGAAGAAGTTATAAGAATTGATCTCAACAGAATTCATGGTGAATCTATCTGACTTGTTAAACCATATTTGATTTCGAAGGAGGTGCTACGAATTGTAATAGGGTTGTGCGCAACCAGAGAAATACCTATAGTGAAATTAGTGAAGAATGTTGAGGTGAATCATTTGACCGGGGTAATTTTAGATGGAAGAGCATTAAAAATTGATATTAACAGGGATGTGGACGTTAGGTATGCAACAATGGGGATATCTTACAACGTTTATTACAAAAACAGAGAAGGTTCTTGTGCGTCCACCGGTGTACATGTAACTTATTTGATGGTTAAGGAAAATGTAGAATATGATCTGTGCGAGATTATATGGCGACAATTGTTAGATAACATCGAAATCTCAAAGAGCGAAATGTATCTATTCCGGTATGGTTCTCTAATTGTCTGTTTAGTTTTCTATTTTTTGAATACTTTGCCTAGAGCTGAAAATGTTGCATGGAGAAATGACATGACTATTGGGTCAAAGATTAAGGGTTATTTAGATGGGTTGGATGATAGTTCAAAAATGTGTAGAATTTTTTTTGTAAAGCTCAGAAGTGATCTATTTTTGAGGAATCGGATTCCACCTAAATTTGTAGATTGGTATGGGAATGATATTGTATTTTTAGTAAAGATAATTGCTTTTTGGAAGTTGTGGTTTTGAGAATTTCTTGGATAACTCCGTTACCCTACAAGGTGTCTAAATAGGAATGTATGGGTAAATTATTGAAAGATGCAGAAGGATCCCGAATGCAAAAAGGCTTGGAACAAAAGAGAAGATCCTAGGAAGGTCCAAAATGATGGAACCAGAGAAAAGAGAAAAGAAAACAAAGAAGTTATCTGCAGAGATCACTGCCTCTAGTTCTAAAACTCAGAAGAGTGAAAAGATGGTTCCAAAGGAGGACATTGAGCTGGTAACAATTGACAGTGATGATGAAGAAGAAAAGAAGGTGGAATAGAAAGTTGTTAAGTATAAGGAAGAAGAAAAAGAGCAAAAAGATTCCAATGAGGTTACCAATGATGGACTTACCGAAAAGGTGCTTGAATGATCAGGAAGCCTAGTGGAATGCAAAACGTTGGTAATTCATATCACAATCATGTTTCTTATGACCAAGATGTTATTGAAAAGGCATTTGTGAAGTACTTGGTTCGGAATAATTTGATATTGTTGATCTTCTTCTGAAGGAGCTTGTGGAGATACTTATAGAAAAAATGGTTGAAGGAGATGACAGTGATATTAAGGATTTACTGAAATAAACTTGCAAGAAAAGGTGATAGAAAAATGAAAAAGAGCACATCAAGTGCTAATCTTTAATTTAGTGAATTTCAGGAAATCAATGGAGGCCGCTGAAATGTTGTACAAATTTTGTTTGAGGTGGCCTGCTATCACACAAAAATTCAAGGATGAAATTGATCGTATTGAGTCTCAATTGGTGGAATTGGCTAAGAATTATAAAATCTATGCAGATGCTTATGGCAAAGAAAGAAATAAGGCTCGGGAATTGCATGATCAATTAGCCCTAAGAAGGCGTCAAAGAAGTGATTACATGAGGATGTTTGGAGAGCTGCGAGTTGATATGGAATTAAAACTTTCTTCCTACACAAGACCGTTGGCTGATGCAAAAAATGTTTAGAAACATGCTAAAAATATAGATTCTTTTGATGATGCTAGTAAAAAAGCATATTGACTGTGAATCTCAGAGCATGATTCTTGCTACTACTACTCATGCCTGGAATGCCTCAATGATTAGGTTGAAGAAATAGTTCAAAGATATTTGGCCAGGTAATTTTTTATGATTTTTTGTGTTATGCATTATGATTATTTGATTTGGCCTTTGTCTTTGATGGCAAGTGGGAAAAGAATACTGAAAAAATGTTTTATATCTGCTTTGAAAGGAGAATACTGAAATGTGTTTAACGTAAACAAAAAGATTGTTATACTGTGTGTTGATTCTCTAGTTAGGGGGAGTTGTTATTCAAGAAAGGTTTATTGTGAAAACATTTTTGGGTTGTTTTCCATCAATGACAAAGGGGGAGATTGTTACAAATATTTGCTTTGTTGTCATTGATGTCAAATAGTGTGGTCTAGATGGGCTCTAGTTTGGACATCAGCAAAGTTAGCTACAATGATGAAGTGTTTACAGTTATGCTTTTGGACCGGAGGTCACTATGGATTGGTACTTTGGTATGGACATATAAATAGTTTGCATTGGCAGTTGATCCAATTGATATTAGTATGTTTGAATGTTGATTCGGTTACTTGTTGGTGATGAGGATAGTTGGAAGTTTGATTAATGTGGTTTGGGTGTTGCTTCTTCTAGTCTAGACATACACTATTGTGAAATGATATGATTGGTACATGTGTTCAGGTTATGCTATCAGAGTTAGATGTAACATATATTTTTGGTCCAATGATGCCATGTGAAGTATTATTTTGGTCCAAAATTGCTTATTTGGTTTTGGTTTTGGTCCGGATCAAGTTCTATGTGTTTCATATTTTGGTCTGGTCGTATTTTGGGTCAAAGATGTGCATACACATTACAATCTTTCTTTCGGCCAACCTAGTGAAGATGCTTTTGTTTCGGATTGGTATATATATATACATACACAAGATAGAATTAATAGGTGTGTGTGTGTGTGGAATACAGTGGTGAATATGTGTGCGACTTGATGTAAGGATGACAATGTGAGTGAAGTTGCTACATCAGAAGGGATTACATTATAGAGGTGACATTCGATATAAGAGCAGTGATCCGAAGACTTGGAGGTTTGGACACTTCATTAAGGTCAGAGTTTGTGTTAAAACAGCGACTGCGATCACCATGTAGAGATGCCTTTATTCGAACAATCCTTTTTCTATAAGTTGTAATATTGTATCTTGCCTTGTTATAGTTAGCGTCAATGCACAAGTCATTTTTGTTGTATATTGCACCAAAAGTAGTTAGCCTTGGTCTACAAGTCCGGAGCAGTGAGCTCCCTTTTTTAAAGCATTTCTATGGTGGATCATTTATGTGAGTCGGCACTCACCGCGGTTTTCCCCAATTTGGGTTTTCCACATGTAAAATATTGGTGTTCATGTGTGATTGGTGTGAATGATTTTATGATGTCATCATTTAATACTCTTCGAAGTAAATGCTTGGAATAAACTTGTTAGATGCAAAATTGAAATCTGAAATTTTAGTTACTGTTGATTCAACCCCCCCTCTCCTCTCAACATCTAGTGTGTGTTCAATAATGTAGATGTAAGAAATTAGATCTCAGTACAAAACAATCATAGACTATTAGTTTTGCAACATGGTAAATAATTACTTAATTTCTTGAATAGAATAACATAGAAATGCCAAAAAAAATTAAAAATAAAAGGAAGTAACTTCTAAATTTTTAATGTAAGCAATACTTCTCCACATGATACAATGCACCAACTAATTTTATATCTTCATGTATCCAACATTTGATCCAGACCTAATTTTCATATTCCAAGATGGTAATGAGGAAATTATTTTGTGTTTTTGAGGATGGTAGAGAGGAAATTTTGTGCAAGGCTTTCCTTGAGACCTTAGAGACCGAACACGATGGGATAATTGGCATCAATTTTGCCATCAGAGTAATACTTCTAAACTAATAATCTTAATTGTTCAGTTGTTGCTATATTATGCACAAGATAGAACACAAGTTAGATCCAACAAAATCATTATAAAACATTATAGATACAAAAAACTATAAACCTGTTAATGTGGACTTGTCAAATCGGGCAATTCACATAGTATTTGAAAACAATAACATGTTTAGGATAAAGCTATTTGTATATAACGTGGGTGATTGTCTTTTTTACTCTTTCCAATTGTTACATATGCAATACACTTCTAGAGAGCTACATAATGGAACTATTGATCGTTTTATAAATTGCCTAGGAAACAATGACCCTGAAGCTTTATATTCATACAATTGTGAGCTAGACCCCCAAACATTGTATGAATTACATGGAGTAACTGATGTTGACACCCATCTACAACATATGCGATTGCCAATAGTTTGAAAACAGAACTGTAATGAGAATGGCCTTTGGGGGGATCTACTTTGTATCAAATGACTAGTCAAATGGCTAATATTCAAATGTGTGTATGCTCCTCAACAGGAAAGTCAAAATACTTGCACTTCAATGAAAGTTTGCAAAATAATGCTTATTTTATCCAATTCCATGATCAAAACCCTATTCATGGACATTTTGAGCTACTCATTAACAAAAAGAGAAGCCTAGTGAATCAGAGTGCAAGGATTCGTCAAATAAGATTTTATTAGATTATGTACAATAAGAAAGTTGCCAATTCTTTAATGGATATTTGATTGCGAGGTGTGTCGTCCGCTTGTCATTGAGTGTGCAAGAGGCTTGCATAAGGATGCAAAATCAAGACAATATAATGCACTAATCCCAAGCATAGCACTGACAAAACAAGGTTTACAAGAAAATGCACTATCTCCAAAGAGAGGGCCAACAAAATAGGATTTACAATGCTCAACCTTGGGGATCGTAGTAGACAGCAAGTCGAGAGGAACAACTAGCAATAACAAAATATTGTTTTCATGTAGTTAGAGAGCTGGAATGTTGTGGCGAACTATAGGGCATGGAGAGTTGAGCAACAGTGGTAATAAAATAAGTAGATTAGTAAAAAAAATACATTGGCAAGATTTCAGGAGCATGTGGATTTGTAAGTCTGTTTCTTTTCCCCGCATCTCATTGTTGTAGTAGTGCTAGATTTTATGGCAGTTTATTGTTTTTTTTGTTTTTATTATCTCTGTTAAGGGCAATGTAGTTGGTTCATGTTTGAATAGCCTGCTATTAAACTAATTGACGAAGCCAACATTTTGTTGCTTGTGAGATTGACATTTAAAAAATGTCATGGTGCATTGCAAACTATTTTGGGGGTTTCAAAGAGAAAAAGATGTTGATTAATTATGCGCTCTCCGCATTCTTACAGAGGACATCAAAATTTGGGAGCCCCTTGGCATTGACCAAAAGCACTTCCAAAGTTCCATAAGCCATTTTGCTCTTCCTACTTTGGTAACGTCGAGGGCCTTTTTTGTGGATGGATCAAAGCTTTTACTCTAGAGTCTTACTGGTTTGTCTGATTTATAATGGATGTATATAGACATGGAAGTTTCCTTTTGATTGATTGATCTGGTTGATTACTATTTCTTCCTTGATTGTGCTGAAAACATGTTTTTGTTATTTGCATGTGTAGGATTTTTCTACGCAAAAGCCCACCAGCCTTAATTCAGATGATGAATCCCTCTAGTGTTTCTAATTCTGCATAGAACTCACTTGTTCCTTGCGCTACTCTATCAAGCCTCTTCGCTCAGATTTTTGTGCCATCAGACAAAACCCCTTTAATACACCGAATTCAATCTTCTATTTCCTAGCTTCGTTTTGAAATTATCCATAAAAATTTCTAGATCTTTGAATGAATATCTCACAGCTGAAGCACCCTGCAACTTCAGAGTCTTCTTCTTTCTACTTTTCTCTGCTACATGATGTAATGCCCCCATATTGACTAACTTGGAAAGTGGAACAATTACCTAAATTAACCTTCTTACTCTATCCAAATAATTGCAATTAAGATCAATTAAAAGGATGTCCACAAATACTCAATTTGATATTTCTGCCATATGTATGTAACTTTATGCAAGATTTGTATTTAACTGTGAGCAATGTCTGATATATAAATGTTACATATACTATGTGCGATATTACCTTATCACTTAGAGTGATAAAGCAATGAGGCTGGTCTGATATGTCAATCTGATTACGCAATGTATAGGTACCACTAACGGTGATATGTTGATATTTCCAATTTATATATAGAAGCCAACAACTCAATAATAGATGTTATTTCTGATGTATATCTTCAATATCTACCATCTCTTAGTGTCATCCTTGATTTCCATTATTATTGCTTGCAACTCCGTAATGAATGTTGTTTCTGATATGTAATCTTTAATACTTGCAATCCACTTGGTGTCGTCTCTAATCTGCACGATATTACTTGCAACTGATAATGCCAATGGCACTTGTTCTCACAGAGCAGATCCAAATCTGGATTAATAAAAGAATTAATAAAAAATCCACCGTGATTGCTGAAGTGGAAGGGATCACCAATATATAACTTGAAACGTTAAGAGTTGCATCTCTTGGACTCTTAAAAGACATGATGCCTCTTAATCACATCTCTTCCCCATATATATGAATCGGTTCATGTTTGTTTATTAAACTCCTTGATTGCACATGCTTAACATTAACTTGTTTTTTAACAACTCCTTGCTGGTGCAAGGGCACTTAGGCATTTTTTGTTGTGTTGATTCCAGGAGATTGGAATCATGCTGTTTTGGTTTGCAATAAGGTTAAGAGGTCTTTGAGTAAGTGCTCACATGTTTGTAAGGACCCTAAGAGTTACTGTTTGGCCAATTTTGGCATATGAGCTCTTAAGGGTGCTAGGTAGAGCACTTAGTAGGCTAAGTTATTATTGAGTTAGAATAGGTTGGTTTGTTATTGTTTAGAGGTTTTTAGGGTCATTTGAATCATTTGGAAGTGACCTAGCTTGCATTTGAGAAAAGTTGCTCACCTATGTAAAAAGTTGTAAGAAGTTGCAAAAGTTGCTCATAGCAACTTTGCAACATTTACACTTTCATACACCAACGGCTAGTTGGTTGTCTTTTTCAGTTAAAGGCATTTGCAACCCACCCAAGGCCGATATAAGGCTTGGGAAGACCGATGAGAATGGTTGGTTGAAGAATTGAATCAAGAAGAGCAAGTTTAGCCTTTCCAAATCTGAGTTTTCAGCGAGTGTTGTTGTTCTTGACTAGTTTTGTACGGCCTGTACAGACTATCAAGTCTAGACCAAGACATGGACTATTAGTACAGTGTCATATCTTTCTTTTGTTGGTAGTTTGAAGTTGTGAAGTGTTGTAAATTGCAGGTTATAGGCATTTTGTTGCAGGCGGGTCCTAAAGACCTAAAAACCAGGGTTTGAGGACTCTATGGCCCCTACCTAGCATTCCATGGTGGATTTCCATATTGAAACCTTATGGGATGTTACGTGGCCTTGTATATTATGTTTTCTTTTTGGTTTTAAGACAGGGGAGGCTAAACTTCAGATTTGCCACCATACCTTAGGCTCGGCACGTTGAGTTGGCAAGCAGTGGGGATTATGGACAGCAGGCCCTAGTTGGGTAAATCCAGTGAATGGGATTGAGACAAGGTTGGATTAAACATCCTCATGGATGTATAGACCTAGAACAATCACCAGATTTCTTGAGCAATTGGACTGGTGAAGACATTCAAGCAAATTCCTATTTTGTAGGCTTAAAAGGAGGGAATTGGGCCTAAAAAGGGTTAGGTAGGTTGGAGACCAAACCCATGTCCAATTTTGAGATATTGTATGAAGCTTCCAAAAGAGTATCTGAAAAGCTAAAGAGTTCATAGTGGTGTTCAGGACTTCTGACAAATAATTAAAAAATACCTCGCAAGTAGGGCTAATTGAACTAGGTCACCTAGTAGGCCTAAAAGAGCAGATCGGCCCTTAAGCTTGGAATCGGTAAACTCCAATGTCCTAAAGGAAGGGATAGGGTTGGAAAACTAAGGCAAATCATCCCTAAGTGTGTGGGTCATGTGAGAGTGAAGATCCTATAGTAGGCTCTTGGTTAAGGTGTGAGAAGGTGTTGGGAAGGAAGGTCTCTATTAAGGAGTGTTGGACACTCACAAAACAAGAGATGATCACCTTAGTCTAAGGACCTTGGGAAGGTCAGTAAGAGTGGGCCCTACAACCCTTGGAGGGTTGGAAAGTGTGGAACCATTGGATGGTTCAAGAGACAGCTTGAAGAGACACCAAGAGTAAGCAAACCCATTAGGAGAGCCTAACCTCTCTACATCAGATTGGTATCAGAGCCACTTGATTGAACAAAGTGGTGTATGTCAGACCAAGAAGTAGAGTCAGAAGCCAGCAGTATGCCACCTAAGGCAATGAGTCAAGAGGCCATTAGGAAGTTGGTCCAAGATATGCTTAGTGAAGCCAGGCTACAAGACACCAAGAAAGGAAAGGGAAAGAACACAGAGTGGGGTGATGAAAATGATGATGAAGATGCAGATGTGATAGGAGTGGTGACAGAAAAGGAGTTGGAGAAAGATCAGCAAATCTTTTTGGATGCCCTTAAATCACTCAACAAAGATAGCCTAGATGGTTTACCGGTCTATAGTGGAAGCCTAAATGGAGAGGAGTTATTGGATTGGATAGAAGCTTTGAACAATCACTTTGAATACAAAGAGGTTGCAAAAGAAAAGAGGGTCAATGTGGCTAAGACAAAGTTGAAGGGATCAGCTCTAGTGTAGTGGAACATGATGCAAGAAGGAAGGGAACAAACTGGGAGAAAGAAGATCAACTCCTGGGAGAGAATGAAGATCAGAATCAAAACTCAATTCCTACTCTAGATTATGAGGTGCAGATGCACAAGAAGTTGATGAGTTTGAAGCAAAGAGAAATGGATGTGAGTGCTTACACAAAGGAGTTCAACAAACTAACTCTAAGAGCAAGGAAGCAAGAGGAAGAAGTGGAGAAGCTAGCAAGATACCTAAATGGCCTTGGACAAAACATTCAAGTGTTTTTAGTTGTCTTTGAGAGAAAAGGACAAGATCAAGAGGAAAGGTGAGTTCAATCAAAGAGGCAGAGGTGGTAGAGGATTCAAAGGAAGAGGCACCTTTGGAAGGGGTCATAACTCTGGCAAGAATGAAGAAGGCAATCAATCTGAAAATAGTGGGGATAACTTCAACAAGAATGGTCAGTTTAGAGGCAACTCTAGAGGAAGAAACAACTTTAGAGGCAGATTTGGCACTCAAGGAAGAGGATCCACAGTCTTCACGGGTAAATGCTTCATTGTCATCAAGTGGGCCACACTATGAACCGGTGTCCTGAAAAGACTTCAGGTTCTTATGTGGGTGAAAGGAGAACTCAATTGGTGCAGGAGGAGGACAATCAAAGTGTTACCTCACCAATCAGCAAAGTTGGACCACTCCTAGAAGGAGAGAATCTGATGCTAAGAAGAACCTTGTTGAAGGTACCGCAAGCCAAAGAACCTACTCAAAGAAAGACACTTTTTAAAACCACTTGCGGATCACATGGTAAGATTTGTAAGGTCATAGTGAATTCAAGATCTACTGAGAACATTGTAGTAGTTGAGATGCTAGACAAACTCAAGTTGAAAAGGTTGCCACACACCAATCCCTATAAGGTATCTTGGTTGAGCAAAGGACAGCATGTGTTAGTTGATGAGCAAGCTTGGGTAGACTTTGAAATTGGAGAGTATAAGGACAGAGTATTGTGTGATATACTACCCATGGATGCATGCCATTTGTTGCTTGGGCGTCCTTGGCAATATGATGTCAAAGCCATACATGATGGGGAGAAGAATTCTTATGTTATCACCAAGGAAGGAAGTTCCAAATGGATCCTTTGGTTGTTCAAGGAGAAGAAAGACATGTAGGTTCAAGTGTTATGTTGCTTAGTGGGAAAGAGTTCCTAAAGGTGTTGAAGCATGAAGGGAACCAAGGATGTGCCATTATAGTGAAACCAAAAGATGAGGCAAAGACTGAACCCAAACCGGTGATCCCTCAAGAAGTGAAGTCCATGTTGGACCGGTAGAAAGACATTGTTGTAAATGAGATACCAGATGCTTTACCCCCATACAGAGATGTGAACCATCAGATAGACCTCATACCCGGAGCTACCTTGCCAAACAAAGCTGCTTACAAAATGACACCTACTCAAAATGAGGAAATAGCAAAACAAGTGCAGGAGTTGCTAGATAAGGGGTTGATAAAGATGAGTGTAAGCCCAGGTGCAGTACCTACTGTTTTGGTACCTAAGAAAAATGGCAAATGGAGAATGTGCACTGACTAAAGGGCCATAAACAAGATTACAATCAGATACCGGTTTCCAATGCCAAGAATTGAGGACCTAGTGGACTACCTAGGTGGAGCTTGTTACTTTTCAAAGGTGGATTTGAAATTAGGTTACCATCAAATAAGGATCAGACCTGGAGATGAGTGGCAAACAGCCTTTAAGACCAATGAGGGGCTCTATGAATGGTTGGTGATGCCCTTTGGGCTCACAAATGCACCTAGCACCTTCATGAGACTCATGAATGAAGTGCTTGCTGAGTTTATTAGAAAATTTGTGATTGTTTATCTTGATGACATTCTGATTTTTAGCAGGTTAAGGGAGGAGCATATCAGACATTTGGATCAGGTCTTGAGGAAGCTACATCAAGAAAAGTTGATGATCAACTTAGACAAGTGTGAGTTCTTCAAAACTGAACTAGTATATCTTGGTTTTTTAGTATCTCAAGGTTGTTTGAAAATGGATCCAGAAAAGGTAGATGCAATAGTTAATTGGCCTACTCCTAAGTCAATAGGAGATGTGAGAAGTTTTCATAGATTAGCTTCTTTCTATAAGAAGTTTATTAGAGGGTTTAGCCATGTGTGTGCACCTATATTGAACACCATCAAAGGTGGAATGAAATGTTAGTTTAAGTGGACTAGTGTAGCAAACAAGGGGTTTGAGTTGTTAAAACAAAAAGTAGCAGAACTACCTTACCTTAGGCTCCCTGATTTCAATCAGCTCTTTATTGTGGAGTGTGATGCTAGTAAGTTGGCAATAGGAGCAGTTTTGAGTCAAGAAGGTCATCCGGTAGCATTTTTCTCTGAGAAGCTCAATGAGGCAAAACAAAAGTATTCTACCTATGACCTAGAGTTGTATGCCATGGTACAAGCACTTAAGAAATGGCGGCATTATTTGCTCCCTAAGGAATTCATAGTCTATACTGATAACCATGCACTTAGCTTCTTGAATGGACAGGAGAAGTTGCACCAAAGACACCTCAAATGGGTTGAACACTTGCAGGCCTATACTTTTTCCATCAAACACAAGAAAGGAGTCACCAATAAGATAGCAGATGCCTTAAGTAGAAGGGTTCTTACCATCCAAGAAGTGCAGCTCCAAAGTGTGGGGTTAAGTGATCTCAAAGATCTATACGAAGGTGACAAAGATTTTGGTGAAGCATATGATGTTTGCACCAAGTTTGCTAATGGTTGTCATGTTGCATATTCTGATTTTATGTTGCAGGAAGGCCTTTTGTTTAAAGGACACTTACTTTGCATACCACAGTGTTCTATGAGAGACAATATCATCAAGGAGAAGCATCAAGGCAGCTTAGGAGGACATTTTGGTCTTGACAAGACCTTAGAGTAGGTTGGAAGGTTATATCATTGGCCTAAACTTCAGTCAGATGTCAGAAGGTTTGTGGAGCAATGCCCTATATGTCAGAGAGCTAAAGGAACCTCCAGCAATGCAGGTTTATATCAGCCATTGGCCATACCAACCAGACCTTGGGAATGTTTGAGCATGGACTTTGTTCTTGGTTTGCCTAGGACTCCAAGAGGGTATGACAGTGTTTTTGTCATAGTGGACAGATTCAGCAAGATGGCACACTTTGTGCCTTGCAAATGCACTAATGATGCCTCGTACATAGCAGGGTTATTCTTCAAAGAGGTTGTGAGGATTCATGGCTTACCGCTTAGCATTGTGAGTGATAGAGAAACTAAGTTTGTAAGCCACTTTTGGCGAACCTTATGGAAGAAACTAGGCACAAAACTTTCATTTTCATCAGCATACCATCCACAATCAGATAGTCAAACTGAAGTAGTTAATAGATCCTTAGGTAACTTGTTGAGATGTCTCACCAAACAGCATGGACAAGCTTGGGATCTAGTATTGGGTCAAGCAGAGTATGCCTACAATGACTCAATTAATAGGAGCACAGGTCGGAGTCCCTTTGAGATAGTATATGGATGCCATCCTAGGGGCATCTTAGAGCTTAGAGATCTCAGTACTATGGACCATAGAAGTGCACAAGGGGAAAACTTTGCAAAGAATATAAAAGAGATACATGAGCAGGTCAAGAAGACATTGCAGCAACACAATGAGAAGTACAAGGCACTAGCAGATAAAACAAGAAGAGAAGTACACTACAAGGTTGGTGATCTAGTGTTGGCCTACTTAAGGAAGGAGAGACTACCCAAGGGACAACCTAGTAAGCTATGCATGAAGAAGATTGGACCTCTTAGGGTAATGCATAAGTTTGGCAATAATGCCTATAAGTTAAAGTACCTCCAAACTTGGGCATATCACCAATCTTCAATGTGTGCGATTTGTATCCATACAAAGGGTCTCAGACAGCTACAAATCAAGAAGAGACTACTTCTATTGAAGATGTAGACTGGCTACAAGATTTACCTCCAAGCCCACCGGTCACATTGGAATGCATTTTGGATTCTAAGATTGTGAAAAGGACTAGGAAAGGAGTCTATAAAGACTATCTGATCAAATGGACAGGAAAACCAGAGTCATAGGCTACATGGATGTCAGAGAGAGATATATTACAACATGGTACCACTGTTCAAGCTTATCCACTCAAGAGACTTGAGTTCTTACCCCCGGAACATGGTGCAGGGGCCCTTAGGCAATTTTTGTTGTGTTGATTCCAGGAGATTGGAATCATGTTGTTTTGGTTTGTAATAAGGTTAAGAGGTCTTTGAGTAAGTGCTCACATGTTTGTAAGGACCCTAAGAGTTACCGTTTGGCCAATTTTGGCATATGAGCTCTTAAGGGTGCCAGGTAGATCACTTAGTAGGCTAAGTTATTATTGAGTTAGAATAGGTTGGTTTGTTATTGTTTAGAGGTTTTTAGGGTCATATGAATCATTTGGAAGTGACCTAGGTTGGATTTGAGCAAAGTTGCTCACCTATGTAAAAAGTTGTAAAAAGTTGCAAAAGTTGATCATAGCAACTTTGCAACATTTACACTTTCATACACCAATGGCTAGTTGGTTGTCTTTTTCAGTTAAAGGCATTTCTAATCCACCCAAGGCTGATATAAGGCTTGGGAAGACCAATGAGAATGGTTGGTTGAAGAATTGAATCAAGAAAGCAAGTTTAGCCTTTCCAAATCTGAGTTTTCAGCGAGTGTTGTTGTTCTTGACTAGTTTTGTACGGCCTGTACGGACTATCAAGTCCAAACCAAGACATGGACTATTAGTACAGTGTCATATCTTTCTTTTGTTGGTAGTTTGAAGTTGTGAAGTGTTGTAAATTGCAGGTTATAGGCATTTTGTTGCAAGCGGGTCCTAAAGACCTAAAAACTAGGGTTTAAGGACTCTATGGCCCCTGCCTAGTATTCCATGGTGGATTTCCGTATTGAAACTATTACCTATTTTTTCACTTCTAGTTGAAAAAATAGGTTAAGTTATGCTTGTTTTTACAAAATGGAAACAAAGTACATATTACTTTTGCTATATTGCATTCCAACTACACTAAGAAAGAAAGAACTAAAGATTACATTTCAATACTTCTAGTTCATAGCAGCAAAAGAGAGAGACATCTCATCTAAAAAGGGAAGTATTTTTATTGATTTTCAAACACATGCATCTTACACAAGAGTCGTGAGACTAGCTATACACATTGGTGCAAGAAAGAAATACATAGGCATGTATACATGAGTACAAAAATAAATAGAGCATGTTGAGAGTGGAACCAGTCATTGCCTGAATGACTGGAACGGTTGGAGTAGCCTTGTTGTTGCCTTTGTCTTGCTGGTTCGTCCTTGTCTGCATCTACTTTTCTTCTGGTATATGCAAAAGAGTAAGTATACAATGAGTTAGAACATTTTGATCTAAGCAATGGCTGATTACATTCCTAACATGTATATGTAGATCTTAAATTACATCAGATGCATATAATCAGCATCACAGAGGAGTCTCAGAAGGGAAATATCAAATCAGAGGAAATCAAGGAGATCATCATACATAGACATATAATTTCTAACATGTTTGCCTCATGTCCAGCTACAGGTTTGATTATGTTCATTTTCAGCATGTGGGTTAAAATGGGCTCCCACAAGGATTGAGCCCAGCATGTTGTGATATTAGGGAAAATTATTATGACAAAGATGATTGCATGATTATCATGAGGAAATAAAGCTTATCATTTAATGTGCCAATATCAGAGAGATGCCATTACAATGTTCCAGAGAGCTACATTTCTAGAGGTCAAAGACAATAACAACAAATGGGATCTTTGTCAAAAGGTAGCTCAGAACAGCGGTGAATAAAGTTTTGAAGCTTTGTTGCCAAGGGGACAGCCCTCTTCCAAAGGACAGTTAATATCTTTTTAAGGGTCATGAAAGGATGTAAGGCATTAATGGTTGCCAAACAATAGAATGACAACTATCCTATATCAGTCCCCAATCATAAGTCAGCCACAGTAGCATGAAGAATGCAGTCAATAGGTGCAGTCCCGAAGCAATAGGGAGCCACCAAAGAGCAAACATATGAACATATAGTCTAAGATAAAAGTGAAAGATGTATCCATGCGAATATGAGCAGCTTTAGTACATCCCTACTGCTTAAAGATGGCAATCCGTTTGACTGTCATAGGTTTGATAGAGATTGATCTTTTCACCAATAACATTGAAAAGAGAGATGTATTCATCACAAAGACAAGTGTATAAAAATTTGCAGTCAAGGAAGATAAGTGCAGATCCAGTCACAATGTATAACAGCAGTCACTATGATGAGTAAGTGATAGGCCTGGTGCGAAGTTAGAGCAATATGAAGTATGAAGGTTGTATCACAAGTTCTGCGCAGGCAAGAGAATACACAATTCTAGAGGCCTCCTTTGACAGTGTTCAAAAATGGTTACAGTCATAGCCATATATCAAATACTCCAAGATGAATAACAATACACACTTTATACAACTGAATTTTTAACTTATAAGAAGAAATTATTTGTCAAGGCATCAAAGGATGATAAGTGGTGTGCTGGAAGCCTGGAAGAGAAGTGATCGCAACTAATTTCTATCAATTGCAGTCCCAGTTGTGATATTATTTTATGACCCGAGACTGAAATGAGATCTATAGAGGACACAGATGATAGGTAATACATTCAACAACCTTCATGAGGGAGCTATTGTTGTCATCAATTTTCAGACAGTCATATCCAGCAGATACAATGACAAACAAAGACTGTTATGAAGCTAAGTTTAAGCAGTCCAAGCCATTAATGTGCAAGTTTGACATAAAATGGAGCAAATCACATACAGTTAACAACAAATATGGCTTGAAAATGTATATCAAAAAACTCAAGGCACAAAGATGTTTATATTTTTCAGTCAATAGTGGCGAAAAAGGAAAATGCAAGGGTTTCAACTTTAAACTCGTAACAAATTTTGCCAGAATATGACTACACATTATGGTGTGCGGATTCTTTTATATGTTTCCAGATTTGGGGTTTTCAGAAAGATCTTTTAGTGCAAGAAAATCTTAATTCTTTTCAGTTTTATGGACGAATTTCTCGGAAAATCACTTTCAGAAAGGAGCAATTATTTTTTTTGCAAAATAAATCGAAATATCTTTCAGCCATAACAGTCCAATATTTTCAGAGGTAACTTTCAGAAAGGAAATCCTTTTGATAGAGTTGACTTTCAGAATTAATGCAAAGTATATACCTGGAAGTCTGCAAATCATTTCCAGAATTTCGTAAAAACCCTCAGAATCTGGCATAACTCTCATGGCGGCATCCAACACATCAGCAAAATCATGCCCAGCAGCAAGAGAAACCAACAAGAGATGCCCCAGTTCATCCAAAATCAACGAAGATGGCATAACTCTCACGGCAGCACTCAAAGGACTCAGTTTTCGCGAAAATACGCTTTTCTCTCTGCGATTTCCACAAAGATCCATCTATGGCGGCCAGCAATAAACCAGAATGCCCTTCTTTTTTCCATCAAACCCTATTCTCACGCAGCAGCAAAGGGAAGATAGAAATATCGAATGAATAAAATGAGGTTTTTAGGGTTGAGAAATTCCCTAAGTATTCATCGATGCCAAAGGCATTGTTTGCCTTGGCCTTTTTTTTTGCTTTCTCCTATCTTGTACCCCGTAAACTGCCTAAGGGGTAGACATTTTATTAAGTGATTTATTAACATCACTTAATAGGTGTTTTGTAATGAGACATTTATCAAGTGATATTAATAAATCACTTAATAAATGTCTTTTATAAGGACCTTTGAATAAGTAATATAAAATTCAATACATTTTAATTAAAGCGATTTTCTAAAATTTTATTATATTAATTAAATAATTTACTTTACTTTATGTTTATAATTAAAATCAAAATAATAACAGATAAAATAATAATAAAATGTTATTAAAGTGAAATTGGTCACTTTGTTAATAATTTTATCATTAGTTCATTTATTAGCATTTTGCCTTTAAAACATAAGCATAAAATAAAATAAAATATTTAATTAAATAATAAATTTCAAAAAGTCACTTTATGAGATGTATTTTCTTTTTTAAGAGGTCAAAGAGATATTTTTGCAATTAATGAATGCTTGCAGGCTTGTCAGGAGATATTTTGGGACCATTTATGGTGCATTTAGGAGCTTTTATGGTAGCAATGTGGGTGGGCTTGACTTTTGTTCAAGTGTGTTCCCTTTCAGACCTGTTTGAGGGCCTGAAAAGTGGGTTTTTTGTTTTTTCTCGCCCAAGAGGAGGTGGAATTTATTATTCATTATCTTCTTTTTGGAAAGCATATATTCTAGCTTCCTTCTTTTTTGGAAGGGTTCTTCTTCATTCATCTTTTTAGCAAACTGTAATTTTTGAGTTCTCTCTGCAAGAGGGAATGTTTTTGTAACACTTTTTCAGGAATAAGAGAGCATTGTAATAACTTTGAGCAGTAACAAGAAGTCCATGCCTTCCCATATTCTTTTGTCATTATGAGTACTTGGTGTTTATGCAGGTTTTTGTGATAGTCTTGTCCTTTAAACTGTATTTTCATGAGGGTACCTTATGCAGAAGCATAATTATTTGCAGGTTCTAAGTTGTGACTGAAATAACAGTCTTGGGTTGTGAAAAAGAATGTTTTCTCCTCCTAGGATTGTGATTTTAGCCTTCTTATAAATTATTTATGCAAGGGTTATGACCTACTGGGTTGTGTAGGTGAGTATTGTTACTGTCATATTGTTTATTATTTGCTGTTCTTTCTCAAGATATTCAGTTTGGTGCATCACCTGTTAGACAGTAGGTTCATTTTCATGTTTTCCTTCTCTTTTCTCAACAAAAATCATCAAGGTAGTCAGAATTAGGTGATAACCTGTTAAGAACCAGCTTTCTCTGGAGGTTCACTCCAAGTTTTAGGCAACCCACAGGCCTAGGAGAGTTCCCATGTGTCACAAGCCTGCTGAGTTGATAGCTTAGCAAACAGGGGTGCAGGCTTGAGTGATAACAGAAACCTTATGGGATGTTAGGTGGCCTTGTATATTATGTTTTCTTTTTGGTTTTAAGACAAGGGAGGCTAAAATTCAGATTTGCCGCCATACCCTAGGCTTGGCACATTGAGTTGGCAAGCAGTGGGGATTATGGACAGCAGGCCCTAGTTGGGTAAATCCGGTGAATGGGATTGAGACAAGGTTGGATTAAACATCCTCATGGATGTACAGACCTAGAACAATCACCAAATTTCTTGAGCAATTGGACTAGTGAAGACATTCAAGCAAATTCCTATTTTGTAGGCTTAAAAGGAGGGAATTGGGCCTAAAAAGGGTTAGGTAGGTTGGAGACCAAACCCATGTCCAATTTTGAGATATTGTATGAAGCTTCCAAAAGGGTATCTGAAAAGCTAAAGAGCTCATAGTGGTGTTCAGGTATTCTGACAGATAATTGGAAAATACCTCGCAGGTAGGGCTAATTGAACTAGGTCACCTAGTAGGCCTAAAAGAGCAGATTGGCCCTTAAGCTTGGAATCGGTAAACTCCAATGTCCTAAAGGAAGGGATAGGGTTGGAAAACTAAGGCAAATCATCCATAAGTGTGTGGGTCATGTGAGAGTGAAGATCCTATAGTGGAGGGGGTTGGCTCTTCGTTAAGGTGTGAGAAGGTGTTTGGAAGGAAGATCTCTATTAAAGAGTGTTGGACACTCACAAAACAAGAGATGGTCACCTTAGTCTAAGGACCTTGGGAAGGTCAGTAAGAGTGGGCCCTACAACCCTTGGAGGGTTGGAAAGTGCGGAACCATTGGATGGTTTAAGAGACAGCTTGAAGAGACACCAAGAGTAAGCAAACCCATTAGGAGAGCCTAACCTCTCTACATCACTTGATTGAACGCTAATCACTGGCAACCCAATTCTTTATTATTCATCGCCTCCTTTCATATGTGATCTATTAGCTTTCTCAGTAATTGGAGCTTGATGACTAATTATTATCGAGTCCCTCTAATAACATTATTATATCTTCTCCCCTTGCATCCATTGTTAATTACTACTACATAATATAATTCTATATTTGTCATCGATTAGACATAATCATTGTTCAATCATTTTCGTGCGTCATAAAATCATTAATAATTCAATCTTTCTGTATGTTGGTTGTCTGTCAATATCATGTCTCTTCATATAGCTTGCCAAATCGATGCATAAGAGATGAAAATAGCTTCAGTATGTCGTATGCTCTTAAAACCTTCACTCCTTGTTTAAGATAGCATATCAAACTTCTTGTCTTCACTACTTTTATCTTATTCTCTATGCTTTACTTGGATGCTTGCAAGTCTTTATGTCTTACCATTCTTGTCAACCATATAGCCTACTATTGATACTATGTACACTTCATTATTAGGAGAGCCTAACCTCTCTACATCACTTGCTTGAACGCTAATCGCTGCAACCCAATTCTTTATTATTCATCGCCTCCTTTCATATGTGATCGATTAGCTTTCTCAGTAATTGGAGCCTGATGGCTAATTATTATCGAGTCCCTCTAATAACATTATTATATCTTCTCCCCTTGCATCCATTGTTAATTACTATTACATAATATAATTCTCTATTTGTCGTCGATTAGACATAATTATTGTTCAGTCATTTTCGTGCGTCATAAAATCATTAATCATTCAATCCTTCTGTATGCTGGTTGTCTATCAATATCATGTCTCTTCATATAGCTTGCCAAATCGATGCATAAGAGATGAAAATAGCTTCAGTATGTCGTATGCTCTTAAAACCTTCACTCCTTGTTTAAGATAGCATATCAAACTTCTTGTCTTCACTACTTTTATCTTATTCTCTATGCTTTACTTGGATGCTTGCAAGTCTTTATGCCTTACCATTCTTGTCAACCATATAACCTACTATTGATACTATGTACACTTCATTATTTTCTACTCTTAACTACTCAACTTTTGTTATCAAGGCTGCCACCCTTGATCACACAACTGTACATTGCTTGTTACTTTCTAGGTCAAAGATGGGGACATGACACATGAAACATCCATCAAAAAACAGACCCAGTCAATCTCCTTTAAGTCTCCCAATGAAAAAGAAAAATTGCCTCCCTGGCTACTCACATGCTTCAATAATAATCTCCTACATTTTAAGGAACTAACATGATTGTGTTCCTCAAGTTCCAAAGGTCCTCTATAACTAGTTGTGTCACCTACGCTTGTACACCAAACATATATATCATGCCAATTTTTCTTTTATTTTAGCCAAAACATTAACAAAAGCCCCAGTCAATATGAGGTAAAAGGAATAATAGATCATTCATCGTGTAGTTAAAACATTGTCATAAGGTTAGATAAAGCAAACAGGAGCAAAATTCAACACAATCTTAGCTAAACTAGGAGCTGCACCAAATTCATGTAATCATAAAATTAATGAGAACACAGCTAGGCAAACTCGCTCCCCCCTCTTTCACTCCCCAAATGTTTGGAAAATTAACAGCAAATTTGTTGTTCTCAGAACTATTTCCCCAAATACTTGTGAAATGTCTAAAACAGATACGAAAAAATACATTGACGGTTAACACCAACTCTATAATAGTGACCTAGTCAATTAAAATAGGGTCCTAAGTAGTTCCTTTGTTTTCCAAATCGCACCAAATCATTAGAATTTTTCCTTGAGAACTTTATCAATTTATTCATACCTTTGGGATACGAGTAAAAAGCCAACTAAAACAATATCATTCAAGCTAATGGAGTTGTTATCAATTATAGTTACTTATTCTGATTTCGTTATATTTGATAATTGCATTTAGCCTGAATGCAGCAAAGTACTAACTCTCTTTTAAGTTTATTTGGTACAAGCCAAGCAACATCATCTGGGTTGGTGTCTTCCAAAGAACAACATGGATCCAAAATAGAGTATAGTATATGTTAGTTTTAGTGATCAGATTTAAGTAAACTCAGAAATTAACTAAAATGTAAACACACAAGAGACACAAAACACAATATACCCTGGGAAAACCTCCCTCTTGGAGGAAAAACCCAGCATCAAAGATCCAGATCAAAACCCTTTAGTATGAGCAAATTACAATTACAATAAGGATCAGATCACTTATCTGATAAGACTCCCAATCTAGGGCAGTGCTCTGTCAATATGAATTCCTGTATGTGCAGACCCTAATCTGAAGATGCACAGGCAGGGTTTCGGCTGTAAGGTAGATGATTGTCACAACTTGATATCACCCAACAAATCTGCCAATAAGTCTGCTACCTGAAGATGCACAGATCCGAACTGGAATGGAGCTTGACATGCACAATATTTAGCACATATGTGAAGGAGATCTACAGCCTGGTCTGGCATACAAATTCGCCCAGCTGTTATGAAACAATTCGTTGATTTTGTGAAGACCAATTTGCTGAAGAAGAGCAGAGAGGATATTCGCTAGGGAAGAATATTTGATTGCTAGGAATGATTGATTGAATGTATATATCTGATTGCCATGATTGAGTCTTGTTATATACAAGACTCAATCCTCTTACATAGGTCGGCCTAGCCTCATTAGGCCGACTTCTTCGTATTATTTTCCTTTTGACAAGTTTGGCGCCCAAATCAAGTTACATTTTCCAATTGGGCCCAACCCAATAATTTGATTACAAGTTATATAAATAATTGCATATCACATGTTTCATTTGGGGCTGGACTCAATTACAAGTTACATTATGAGTCTCCCTTACATTTAACTTAATCACAAGTTACATGGTGTGATTTTGGGCCCAGCCCAATAGTAATTTAATCACACAAGTTATACACCAAATTTGAATTGCATTTATGCAACATTTTAATTTGAAACATAATCTGAGCTAGCTATAATTTCACCAGTATATAGACAATATGAACAAACTCCTTGACTAAACAGAATTAGCCCAAACATTTACATTGAATAACAATCTTGGTTCTTTGTATAGCTCTAAATGTTCTTTTGTAGATCTTTCATGGACGTTCATCTCACAGATCCAGACCTTCGCAGTTCACAGTAGCACCTTAGAAAATGGTGATACATATGAATACAGTTGTTTTAGTTGCTTTATTAATACTTCTGCACTTTGCATAAATCTCCTACCATTGCATGAGTATGAATGTTCTAATTTTGCAGATGACTTGACAACAAGCAAATCCTGAAGCAAGGGACTGCTACTTCACAAATACAAATAACAAAGAAGTAAAACATGTCTAGAATGCTAACTAAATTCAAACGTATACCATAATCTGATTAGTACCACAAGTTACAATGTTTGCTTTTCTCTATTATTGCCAATTGGATAGCCTCAAAGGAAAAGATATCCCCTGCTACAGCCCCAATACACAAAGAAGTCATACTAAACAAAGGTATCAATATCAAACACTTCATTTGCAATTAAGTTGTTTCTTAAAGGCACTTCCATTAATTGCCTCTTTCTACTTCCCATGGAACTTTTAATTCTTTATTTGTTACAATATAGGACTTTATGTGAATGAGTTATACTTATGGAAGTTAACAAAGTACTTCACATCTCCTTGACATTACACTACAATTGCACTACTATGTTCCTCTGTCTTCTTTTTGCAGGTGCCCCACAAAGACAGAATGCAATAAGTAAGATCGCACTACTTCACATGAGCATATACGAAAATGGTAAAACATGTCCATTTTGCCAAGCAAATTCAAATTTGTAGCATATTTGATTAATTCTATGACATCTATAAAGATAAAGTAACATTGAAAATAAATACGAATGTTTTTATTTTGTAGATGCCTCAGTTTATACTTCTCCATTTTGCATAGATGTGCTACCATTGCATTAATATCAATCTTTTGATTTTGTAGATGCCTCAACAATATGGAAATCAATAGGCTGGAAGCTGTCTCTCCACAAGAACACACAATAAAATCGTAAAACCTGTGTAATATGCAAAATAAATTGATCCTTATAGCATCTTTTGATTTACTCTATAACTTACACTTGTTCCTTTGCTTTGGTATAGCCAAATGAGAGACATTGAACAAAAAAAACGTCTCTGCTTGCAGCGTGCATACACAAAGAAGTGAAACAAAGGTAAGGACTCTATCAAACATCTCATTCATAGTAAGGCTGCTTCAATTTCGTTTTGTTTACTTCGACAATTTGTCTTGCTCTATATCACATCGATCAATATATTGTATTCCTTTCTAGCCACCACTTAACTCAATTTTCATTTTTCTTTTGTTAGTAGATACACTTCTAAGTCAATCAGGCAACCGTGGAAAATGCACTGATAGTTTGCCTTGCCCTCCTCTCCCAAATGCACTAGGAACATGGATTCCAATAAACAGGAAAGTGCTAATGCACAACTACATATAAGAAAATGGTAAAGCATGTCAATGATGCTAAGCAAATTAAGACTTTTGCTAGCCTTTACTAAATCTATGACTGACCCTGTTGTTTTCCTCTGTCATAGCCATCTGAACAACTGCAAACCCCCAGATCAAACAATGTATTGAACTCAAATTCTTCGTCCACTATAGCTTTTTGTGGTTCTTGTCCTTCACTTGGTACTTTTCCCATAAAATTGTTAAGAGTTTCTTCTTTGCTGTTAGAATCTATTTAAAATGAATTCGTGTAATCTACCAAACAAAAGGCAAGCTAGGCAATAAAAGTCCTTGATGAATGTCATACACAATTCAACTTGAAACATATAAACTAAACTATCTGTAGATAATGGATAATGAGATTATACTTAACAGCTTGTACATACGAACAGAAGACACTATCTGAATATGCAATAGCAAACCATTCCCTACAACATTCTATGCAGTAAATTAATTGAACTTTTTGTAATCTCAACTAAGTGATTAAGAAACAACAAATACTAATTTCGGAATAATAGTGCCCTCATTTCCCTATCTCATAATTTACGCATTGTTTCTACTTCGCATTTTGTATTTCCTAAAAGTAACAAGTAATTCTACAATAATTGTCTTCCATATACACCTACAGCTAAATGTTTCTATCCAAAAGAAGCCCTTTTGTAAGTGCTCTAATGGTCTACAGTACAGAACTATTAACAATCTTATTCCTTCTTAAGGAAACTACTACTCCATCTGGTCTCATATTAACTTATTAGGATTCTTGACTAGTGTGTTTGGCCATATCAAAGTGAAGCTGCAGTGGCTCCGTGTGCACGTAGTCTTGGTGTGACCAGGAATATTGTTCATAATTGATATGAGATCATGCAGTCCTGCTATGTCATACATTGCGTTTTACATTTTCTAATTTGTTACATTTGTCACTGTTTTAGTGTTAGTTTAGACATGGTTTGCATGTGTGTACTTTAAGAAGTATCTAATAACCTTTGCTACATGCTATGCATGTACAGAAAATAACTTACTATTAGTTTTCTCTATTTTTAATTTATGTAATGAATGCTTAGTTTAAGAGGCAGCAAATTCCATAAAGATTTTTTTGCTATTTAAATAGTATTTTTTATGCTATTTAAATAATGTTTTGCACACTCTTTTGTAACTGATTTTCTTTTAAAAATAATACCAAGTTTCTTTATGCTGGACACAAAATTTATCAGTAGCTACGAATGAATTTCTGCAATATGTCTCTGATTATTAAATATTGTCACTGTTAATACGTGATACACTTCATAAAATCACATTTATTTTATATGTCGATTTTGTAGCCTAACGCCATCATCTCCAAAAGCAAGTACAATATTGGACCAGTGCAAGCAACGTACTGGATCTATATTCAAGGGTGATATTCTTGTCATCTATGGGCCAGTGTACATCAAATACAATAATGTAAAAAACAAAGCAGAAATTGTGCATGTAGACTTTGAAGACTCAAAGGGCCAAATAACAATCACCGTGATTACTAGCAACAAATTAATTGATACTTTTCTTGTCTTGCATCGCCATTGGTTCCAACATTCGAATAACCAACTTCTCAGTCAAAAACAAAACACAATACGAAAGGGGAGATGCAGACGGTTGCATTGACTTAAATGCAAAAAGTATCATTGAAAGTGCTCCACATGTCTGCGACCAGCACAAGCTAACTCCAAATTTCACAATTTCTCAACTAGTAGCAGCCGATTGCAATTACTCGAGTGGTTTCTTTGGAACAATTGGCATAAGCTACCGTGTTAACAAAGGTCTACTTGAAGTCCATGTCAAAGATGGTGATATGCAAGAAGACATGGCCATTGTACAATTGTAATCCTTTCAGTATTATTTTCATTTTTGTATTTAATCAGCATACTTCTACCATGCACTAATACTTATTTTCACAAGTTGTTATCTCAAACACCTACATAGAAGTATGGGCAGTTTTTCAAAATATGTTTTTAATAACAGAGATGCCCCTCATTCTCTTCAAGAATATTGTGCATAGTGGTCCAAAGGGTAAACCTCTCCTTCTGTCTATCACAGTCTAACTTTGTCCAAGAACTCAATTATCAATGTACAAAAGCTCATCTGCAAACAATGGCTAGATGCAATATCCAGGTAAGCACACAAAGCTTTCCTATTTTGATTTTAAATTTACATTACATAATACAAGCAATTCTTCAATTACTATATACAATGCATAAGAACTCTATTTTACTTGTAGGTTATGAAGTACACATAGGCAATACTGAGAGGAGGGGGTGAATCAGTATTGCAGATTTATATACCTTTTTTATAAATAAAAAATTGAAACCACATATGACATGAAAAGAAGTAATTAATAAGACACATACACTATTATTCCCATGGAAAATCCTTTCGGGTAAAAAACCATGGCATGCAAAGCTTTCATTAAGAATGGGCACCAGCCCGGACTACAAGAGTGAGCACCAACTCACAAAGAGCACCAACTCTCATTTCTGCTGAAGCACCAACTCCAAACTGAATACAAACTCAAAATAAAACAATAAACCTCATTGAAAACATACAACATTTCTTTCATCAACAAGAGTGAATCATTTTGACACAAAAAAAGTTACAAAATTCCTCACATCCAAAGACATGCTTAATTTACTATCTCTATGTTACACTGAAGCAGCGTACTCTCTCAACGAAAATATCTTGTTCAATTCTCGAAGCAGCACACCCGCTTTTTATCTCAATGTCTCCTTTTCAACATGACACAAAAAAAATATCTATAATCTTCTCCAGAATTTGCAGAGTAATCACCTAGGGCCTTTCTTCATGTTTTTGCTTTCTCAGAAAATTATACCAGCTCTATTCACCCCTTTCACACCTTTTTATTTCAACTCTATATCTCAAAAACACTTTCTGTCACATCTATAAAAAGGAATAAAAACAACTTTAAAAAGATACATCTTAGACCCTCTACCCCAAAAAAACCAAAGCATGCTCTATAGTAAAAATGCAGCACACCCCAAAAAAACTTCTCCACGATGATATTTACCCAATAACTTCCAATTTTTCTTCTTCCATTTCAAGCAATCATCAAGCTATCTCTTTTTTTAAAATACCACCAAGATACCTGTTGACGTGTTTTTCATGCACATGCGAACACAGAATAAAATACCCAAAAGTACCTTATCCTCTCTTGAACAAAGTTACTCAAATGCTGAAGATTCGCATAAGGAAACTTGAGATAACTCCAATGTTCTAGTATGTCAGGTCACGACGTGTGGATAAGCTCATTGGTTTGATGTGATTATGTTGGGATCACAAAGGGGACTTACGTTGAATTGTTGAATGCTTGAATCGTTGGAACTTGATCATCTGATGTTGCAATATTGTGATGCTTCTTATCCTAAACTAGCTTGAGTTGAAAAAAGGGGCAAAAGAGAAAGGGGTTTAGGAAGCCTATTCTAAGCCTAAGAATGCAAGAGAATGGGTGAATGATTAGATGGAATCCTATTGGACGAGGTCTCACCATCAACTTGAACAATTTGACACAAGCTCAATGCAATCTTCTAAGGGATATAATTCAATGATGTTCAAATCATTACCATCAAACATTGATTACCATTCAAGTTAATGCATAAACAATGGATGCATAACAACTTGAAGTTAAGATCATATCATTCCAACTGACCACGCAAGGCAAACTTACAATCAGCAAGAGGCTAGTGGTAGGACTAAACAAATTCCACACAAATGCATTCAACAGATTCTTCCATTCAATCTAATCATCACGAAAGTAAATTGAGAAGTAAAGACCATGCAAATTGTTGAAGTGACAAATCAAATTCACCATAGGTTCAATGAAATCGATTGTTCTTTACAGCAAGGTTTTGGCAACAATCTTTGCCTTCTCCTAATATAACTTCTATTCTAATTGCTAGCTGCTATTGAACTATTCTCTATCCTATTCTTCTAAAACTGTCTATTATTATTATTATCTACTAACCTTTTCAAATAAAGAGCTTGAGCTTTTTATAATTCTCTCAATACAATTCAATGGCTCAGATCAATTTGAGATCATTGGCCGAGATTTTACAATAATAACCCTAATTAGGGTTTGTTACAACAAACTCAATTCTGGCCAATGAAATAATTGCAATATTTGGACACATGTCCTCTCTGAAATATTCGACCAATAGATAATAGGGGTAGGTGGCTCAGAGTGTGTGCCATCACAGACGAGTCAGGTACATTACATCTAGACATGTTGATGTTGGACCTCTTCGATTTGGTGAGTGATGACTGGGATGTCACCTCAACTTTGCACTTGTGGACTTGATTCGTCATCATGAAGGGATGTTGAGAGATATCTCTTGATACTCAACCTTTCAAGTAGTGGTGATGGGAAGCATTGATGTAGCCGAGTCATTCCTCCATCCTCGCTTGCTTGCCTTGGGGTGATTGTATGATTTCTCCCTCATACTCCTTTGATCTCTTCATGTCTCCATGGTGTGGCGAGAGTTGAGATTCCTCTTGGGCATTCTCATGCTTGTAAATGAAGTTTTCCCCTTTGCATGGTGGTGTAGATCTTACAATCTTCCTCCTTTTGCTTTGCAATCAGCATCATTGATGTTTTTGTATTTGTTGTTGAAGTTTTCCTCTTTAGAACACTGTTTTGATCTTCGTCCAACGTGATATCCTTGATTTCTTTCTTCATTTCCTGCAAAACAAACAAATGAGCATCAAACACACATGACATATAGCCTCTATAATCTCTTAATTTGATCTGATTTTATGTGATTTGCAGGTTTGATAAGAGCATTTAGAGAAAATTCACTCTCATGAAGGAGCAATTGAAGTGTTTTTCGCTCTCAAAGAGGAGCACTTGAAGTAGATTTCGCTCCAAGGAAGGAGCACTTGAAGTTCGCTCCAACCTTGATGCACTTGAAGTTCGCTCCAACATTGATGCACTTGAGTTACCCTCAAACTTGTCTTTGAATTTGCTTTCACTCATTTTCCTTCATTCTATGGGTTCTAACATTGAGTCTTTCAACCATTTATTGATGAAAACATCACAAACTAACGTTAGGGAAGGTCTCTAGAGGAATTTCGCTCTAAGAGTGAAGCACATGAAGTAAAATTCGCTTCAATTGGGATGCACATGAAGTTCACTCCAAAGTGGATGCACATGAAGTCCACTCCTGAGGTCATGCACTTGAAGTTCGCTCCTGAGGTCATGCACTTGAAATTCACTTCTCAACTCATGCACTTGAAGTGAATTTCAAATCAAAAATAAACTTGCTCTCAATCACTTTACTTTGCCCCATTGACTCAAACCATTCATTCATGAAAACATGTCAAACTCACCTAATAGAAGGCCTAAAAGGAAATTTCGCTCCTATAAAAGAGCACATGAAGTGAAATTCGCTCCAAAGAAGGAGCACTTGAAGTTCATTTACAATCAACATTCTAACTCCCCTTTTCTCACTTACACTCACTTTCCCAACTTCAATACGTCATAGCATGCTCAACATTAGGTCTTAGGAGGAATTTCGCTTTGACTCTTGAGCACATGAAGTTTGCTCCACAAGGTGTGCACTTGAAGTTCGCTCTAAGAGTGATGCACCCTAATTGAAGTGAAACTTGACACTTAGTGATTTCTCACTCACTCTCCTTCATTCCATCCATTCGTGTTTGTTGAAACTAGGCTCATGGTGTGTTCTAGGAACAACTTCGCTCCCAACTAAGGGCACTTGAACTAGCTTGGAAATGCACTTTTGAGTTGAGTCTTATTACTTTATGCCTTAGTTTATGCATCTATATACTATAAGACCTCAAAACTCACCTTGCTTATGATTTCCCCTTCAACTTGAGGCAAAAGGAGTGAAATTTGCTTTGAGAGAGGGGCACTTGAAATTTTGGCATACTGACGTAACAGACTTCAGCTAAACCCCAAACACATACTCCACACGTAGGCAATAATGATAGGAAGTTCAGTGGAAAACAATCAGCATCTACAGACTTCCTGGCAGATTTGTGACAGGAACAAAATAAAGAAAAACAGAATTACATGACAGCAAAGTATTTAGTACCCAATTTCAATGAGAACAGGAATCATCAATAACAACCAACAACACAAATATGAACACCAAAAAGGTTAACTTTACTATTACTCAGCATACGAAGGTGGCTACATACAATAATAGCTGTTTACAAACAACCTAACTGGCCAAACATTTGTTGGCCGACTTCCCCACTATTTCTGCCCGCTACTAACTCTGAAGGTCGGCCTATCGGCCTTTCCATCTAACTCTCTTCACACCATCTGCACGAATCTCCTCTTGTACTGCAGATTATGCCTTTTCCCATTCCAATCAAATCACCATCCCTTGGCCTATAGGTCTTTTTCCTTTCAGCGCCCATCTTTAGCGTTTATTTCAGAGTTCAGTTTCTTCCAAACTGTTTCATTATCCTCCTACTCATGTGGCGATAGGATTAGTGATCAATCTAGTGCGATGCTCCTGCATCAAACTCCCCAAGAGACAAAAGATCATGTGCTCCTGCACATGGGCAATTAATCAACACTTGCTTCTATACTTTTTCTTTCTTTTCTTCCACAGTCGCTCGAGAATCCATATCACACTTCTCCAACAAAGCTGCTTAATGCATGTTTCCTTGTTGTTTACCATATTCCAACAGTATTTCCCTTGCAAACATTCAACAACATAAATGATAATGTGGGAATCTACAATCCCCATGTCTTCAAACTCAGACACCCCTTTCACTAACTCTCCATCATTCACAGTATCTTTTTCAATTGTTCTGACTACCTCGTCTGCGTCCACGAGGAATTCTTGACCATGAGCTGTAACCTTCCACTTCATGTCCTTCTCTACATAGGTCTTCATTTCTCCTAATTTTTCCAACCATCCTTGTGCTAGCAATAAATCTTTTGGTTTGCTATTCTTTTCCATTTCACCCATTGGTCTATCAACTACAACAGAGTCATTCGCAGCCTTATGTAATTCTGCCTTAACCAAACTATTTTGGACTTCTTCATTTTCATCATACCACCCAATGTCTACACTAGACTTATGCCCAGACTCTTCATCTTTCTTCGATGTTAAGGAGTGTACCACAACACCGTTATAAAAGTCCTTCAGATTTACCTCTACCTATATTGTTGTCCTTGTTTGTCTTTTTTGTTTAATTAGCCTTTGAATAGGCCACACAACTTTTCTTTTAATTGTCAAATGCCAGCTTTGTTGTTGCATCTTAATTCTTTTGTCCAGTTCTTCTATGTCTTTTTGCATCTCTAGTCTTATTCGTTCCAACTCTTGCTTTATTTCTCTAATCTCTTTATGTCTCATCTCTTCTTCTTTCCTCTTTCTCTCTTCTTGTTTCCTTTTCCTCTCTTCCTCTTTCTTCTTCCATGAATCCTCGCCTCGCAAATAATCTCTCAAAAGGTACATTCCCTCAATCAGGTCTCTCTCACTTTGCTTCATCTTGTCCTTGCCTCACCTAGGTGTCTCTTCCCTTATCTACCTAGTCTCTTGGCAACCAACAACCAGGTTGTCCTCTCAACCTACACAATCACAAACACAAACTATCTTGCCCAGACCTTATGAGCTCTGATGCCAATTGACGTAACAGACTTCGGCTAAACCCCAAACACATACTCCACACGCAGGCAATGATGATAGGAAGTTCAGTGGAAAACAATCAGCATCTACAGACTTCTTGGCAGATTTATGATAGGAACAGAATAAAGAATAACAGAATTCGATGACAGCAAAGTATTTAGTACCCAATTTCAATGAGAACAGGAATCATCAATAACAACCAACAACGCAAATATGAACACCAAAAAGGTTAACTTTATTATTACTCAGCATATGAAGATGGCTACATACAATAATAGATGTTTACAAACAACCTAACTGGCCAAACAACTTTTGGGCGACTTCCTTGCTATTTTTGCTCGCTGCTAACTCTGAAGGTCAGCCTATCGGCCTTTCCATCTAACTCTCTTCACACCATCTGCACGAATCTCCTCTTGTACTGCAGGTTCTACCTTTACCCATTCCCATCGAATCGCCTTCCCTTGGCCTATCGGTCTTCTTCCTTTCGGCGTCCATCTTTAGTGTTTATTCCGGAGTTTAGTTTCTTCCAAACCATTTCATTATCCTCCTATTGATGTGGTGACAGGATTAGTGATCAATCTAGTGCGATGCTCCTGCATCACATAGTTAAATTTTGCCTCTAGAAGTCACCTCTCACTGTAACACATATAAGTCACTGTTGTGACCATTTCACACATCGCCCCATCGCAAATGGGGACCCCCTCTTTTTGCTTGTTTTTCGCTCGTTTTCGCTTTCGTTTTTAGGGTTTTGTTAGTTAGTTGGTCGTCTGGATTTAGGGCCAAGCCTTAGGGTTTTAAATTTTGCCTTTTTCAAGCCATAATCCAGTCGTTTTTGAGAGCTTTTGAGCTTCTTTTCTAGAATGCAAATTTTGAATGCAATGATTTCGCCAAAATGGTCTAACTTTCAATTGGAATGTTCATGCAGAGCTTAAATTTGTCTAAGTGTTGACCGTCAACGTGAATTTTTGTCCGATTGAATATTTTGACCAAATTTTGACTTTTTTGAATTTTGATCCTGGGCATTGGAATTGATTTGTTTTCGCCTCGTGAAGTGTTAAAATGTGAAAAATCTTGTTATTTTGGCTTGTAGGAGCAAAATCGCTCCTGTCCCTCAGTGAAGGACGGGAGCTCATTTTCAAATATCTCATCGTCCCTGCAGAGTCCAGACAAATTTTACGTTTGAAGTGATGGAGAACGACAAGATCTTTCCATTGAATATAAATTGAAGATTTTCGTGAGCACAGAAATGCCTCCAGGAGGAAAATTGCTCCTGTCCCTCAGTGAAGGACCGGAGCTACAATTCAAATTTCGCCTTGTCCTTGCAAGATTTCGAAAACTTAGCAATTTGAGGACGTCCAAAAGAAGATGCTTTGCCAAATGAATATAATTTGAGATGCAAAAACGAAGGAGAATGACCTATATTGACTAAATCGCTCCTGTCCCTCTCCAAGGGACCAGGGCGAGGTACCTTGTAGCTCTCGTCCCTCTCCCAGGGACCTGAGCGATTTCCTTCATTTTGCAAAATCCAGACAAGGGTCAAGGCAAGTTTACGTTCAAAAACAAGGGAAAACATGAGATGAACGCATTGAATATAAATTGAGGATTTTTTTGGACGTCCATAACAGTGTTGAATGCCTAGTTCGCTCCTGTCCCTCAGGAAGGGACCAGAGCGATTTTTGATATAATTGCTTTTCTTGCAAAGTTACAAATGATGTCAAGGCATGGACGAATAGAGTGAAGAAGGACGAGTCCGTTGAATATAAACTTGGAACCTGGCAAAGTGAGATAGTGGCCACAAGGGAAGGATCGCTCCTGTCCCTCTCCAAGGGACCAGGGCGATACAATGATGATAATACTCCCTACGCAAGTTCAAGGTCGTTCCTCCAAAGTTCGAGGTCGACACAAGTCAGGACAAGGTGTCCAGGGACATTTCAAGGCATCTTCATCATGCGCAAACACTCAAAGGACGTTAAAATGAAGAAATTGACACCATAAGACCTAGATCGCTCCTGTCCCTCAGGAAGGGACCAGAGCGATGTCAAGTATATTGGTCATTTCATGCAAGATTTACGTAAGGACAAGATTTCGCAAGGTCTTAGAGGGTCCACGGAAAGGTAGAAAGGCGATGCATGAAGATTTCAAACGTTAAATAATCACCAAAATGGACCTAGGGACCATATCGCTCCTGTCCCTCTCCAAGGGACCAGGGCGATTTGCTTTGGATTCCTTGTTTTGCTTCAAGATCAAGCTAAGTCAAGACGTCTTAAGATAGCATATGGTCCAAGGCATCGTTTGAAGATAATTCGCAAGGGTTTTGAACGTCCAAACATCGCCAAATAATGTAAAGGCCTCACATCGCTCCTGTCCTTCGGACAAGGACCTAGGCGATATCATCAAAAGCACGCATAGATCAAAGCCAGGCGAGGATAAGCAAGGTAAGGGACATCGTTGGGAAGACGTTGCAAAGGAGATCGAAGTTTAAAAGTCGCCAAGATCAAGGAGAAATAATGGATCGCTCCTGTCCCTCTCCAAGGGACAAGGGCGATGATCCCTTTAATGCGTCCAAACACATAATGAAGACAAATGGAAATAAGCGCAAAGGACACGAGTATAGATGTTATTCGCCTTACAATGGAAGTTCGAAGGTCAAAGATACAAGATGAACGTGAAGACATGGAGATCGCTCCTATCCCTCTCCAAGGGACAAGGGCGATGTTAGGCAAAACACATGATATTCTTTGAAAATCACGTTAAGACAAGGGCGCACAAGGTTTTAAATGGCATTTGGAAGATGATACAAGGAAAGGATCGTACCAAAATGGAGAGTTTCAAGCAAAAACCTTAGGATCACTCCTGTCCCTCTCCAAGGGACCAGGGCGATAATGGTCATGAGATGCACTTGCTCGCACAGGAATGGAATTCAAATTCGAAGGACCACCAGATGATCGATTTGGAACGTGGAAATGAAGGAGTTGAACGTTGAAAACGCAAGAATCAAGACCAAAATCATGGATCGCTCCTGTCCCTCTCCAAGGGACCAGAGCGATGAGGTACGTCCCTTTATTTTCATATTTTTTTGGCGCCAAATTAAACAATTCAAATTTCCTTAAATGCTAAATCGATTTAAAATTTGAAAATCTTATTTATTTAGCATTTAATATGGCGTTAAACATTTATTAATTATTTTGCCTTTATTAGAATCGAAATTTGCAAATTAAAAAAAACGCAAGGCATTAATAATTAATTATTTAATTAATAAAAAATCGATTTGAGCGCTCAATTAGGCAAGTCGGCCTTGTCATTTCATTGCAAATCATTTAAAAAATGGTTTTATTTTTATCAAGTCGGCCTAAGGGGTGAAGGATGAACGCGCTATATAAGGGGGGTAAAAACTACCATTTCTACATCATTATTTTACTTTTCTTCATGCGAATTGAGAAGAGGCGAATATAGTGCGAAGTGTGTTCAAAGGTGGTGCGAGTTTCATTCATCCAAGGGTGGCGCGCTTAGTTATCAAAAGGTGGTGCGATTTCAAACCAAAGGTGGCGCTAATATCATCTTGTGTGGAGTGCGAATTGCGTTGAAGACCAAAGGTGGTGCGAATTTGAAGACCACACCAAAGTGCGAACTTGAAGATCCATTTGAGACCACGTCCAAGGCGATAATTGAAGATCACGTTCTCTCCAGAGGTGGCGAAGTCAATTTTGAGGAGATCATATTGAAGATTACTTTATACCTCAATTTTGCCTAGGCAAATTTTGTTTTTGCATTCTAGAGTTAGCTCTCTATCGAGGTATGGCGATTTAATTATTATTGTTTTATTCATTCATCGTCATATTTCAAATTTTGAAATTTTGAATTTTGAATCTCTTAGCTCAATCGTTGTATTTTAGGAAATGATAACTCTAGAGACTTATCATGAGGTTTCCTAAAATTTATCTCTCTTATTTACGTTATTTATTGCAAAATCTATTTCTTATAATGAAATGTTGTGTAGGTATGGCGACCCCAAAGGCGGGAGCATCCACCAGTCGCTCGGCTCTCATGAAAGAAGATCAGAAGACCGAAGAAGTGGAGACCAAGATCGTGTCTAAATGGAGCAACATTGGAGATACAAACTTGGGGAGCTTTAGCACGAAGAAGTTCCGAGAGGTCCCTTACATCGGCAAGCCATCACCTGTCGCCCGGAGAATAATAGAGAGTGGCATCATCAAGGTGGCCGGTTTTCCTCCAGCCATTCAGTGCCACGAGTTGATGATCGAGTGTGCCCGTCATTACAATCCACAGTCCAGGACAATTGTGTCCAATGAGGGAAGCACTTTGGCGTACCTTTCAGAGGAAGCCATAAGTGAAGCCTTCCATCTTCCAGAGCACAGGGACATGATATACAAGAGCATTGAAGGAGCCAGATCAGTGTACGATGATGATCCAGATGCTTGCCTAAGCATAATCAACAAGAACTGGCTACTCAAGAGTCGTCCCCGTCTGAGCAAAGTACCGAACACACCACACAGGATTGATTTCCAAGAGGAGTACAGAGATTTGATTACCATGCTCAACAGAGTTACAGGAGCACCTCATGCCTTCTATTTTGAGAAATGGATGTTTTACTTCATCCAGGTGATTGTTCAAGGAAAGGGTACAATACATTGGGCTAGGATAATTAGCCATTGCTTAGACGTACAGTTGAGAAGACTCAGGGCTACTAAGTCCTTCCACATGAGTTCATACGTCATCTATGCCTTAATCAGGAGCATTGAGTACGCAGGACTACCTCACAGAGGAGTGATTGGAAGAGGACCCGGCGAGGTCAAAGTTTGTGAATCCTATACCTACTTGCATCATCCACCAGGGAAGAACTACAAGTTAGTCAATGATACTTTCACGATGAACATCACAAGGACATTGCAAGGAGGGATTCACAACAGATTATCTCAGGATGCCCAGGAATTCATCAAGAGGTACGGTGCTTGGTTCATTCAGTTTCCCAAGTTCACTTACATTAGAGTGCATGGATGTCCTTTACCTCCATACATGTTGCCGAGGTACCCGACAGACAGAATTGTGTTACTTGAAGTAACAAGGCAGTTGGCAGCATATGTGAAGGCATTCAGACACAGACATCAGAATGGAGTTCAGGTACCTATTATTTTGGGTAATTCAGTTGAGGTATGTCCTAATGTCTTAGCCATGGATGACGCAGAGAAGGAGTTAGCCTTGTATCCTTTTTCATCTTTTGCTTGGAGGAATAGTTTTGATCCACATGGACATTTAGAGGAGACGGTCGGTAGAAGATTTAGACATGAGTACCAAATTGAAGATTTTATGATGAATCTCCTAGATGATCTCGAAGTGAAACGAAAGATACATTCTAGATTGCCTTTGGATTTCATCAGGAAATGTAAGATTTACAGAGTGGCCGACCAAGCTCAGGACAACGGCAGGCACATCCAATCTTCATATGATAGAGAAAGTAAAACAATTAGTTTGAATTGGAATGAGCCCGAGGCCGTGGATTTAGATGATTTGATGGCACCAGTCTTGTCTTGTACTCGCAGATGGGTAGACGTTCAGCATCAGAAGTTGAGAGAACAGGGCATAGCCATGTCTTTTACTTTGGAAGAAAAGTCAGCCGAAGGTGGAGCCAGTGTTAGTGAAGGCAATCCTAATCTTAGGAATTCAGGTGAAGGTAACCTTCGATGTGCCAGTGAGGGCAATCTCCATTCGAGAGGTTCGAAGAGAAAGGAAAGATCAGAAAAGAAAGAGTCTTCCAAGAAAAAGCAAGGTGCCAACAAAGATCAAACACCAGGTACTTCTTCCAGACCAGAAGATAGAACAGTTCGAGTGGAAGAGTCCATGGAATCAATGGTACAGAATGATAGACAGGAGGAAGGGCAGGCACAGCATGTTTCGTCAGATGGATCTCTCCAAGACTATGATTTAGATAATGATAATGAAGTAACATCTCCTCCCAGACAAGAAGAAATAGTACATAAAGAAATTCAAGTTCAAGAGACAAGATCGAATATCCCAGATTGGTTGAAGGAAAGATTGACTAAGGTGATCGTAATTGAGGACGAGGACAGTGCAATTGATTTAGAGAGCCTCGTGGGACGTTCACATATGACAACAGAGAAGAAGAAGGCTACAAAGATGTCCAAGATGATTCGAGATGAGACTGGATCTAGAAAACTGCAGATAGCTACACCGGCAGCAGACAAATATGAGGGTGAGATCCTAGCAGAAGACTATCATATACAGACTATTGAGCTAGGACCATCCACAGCAGAGCAGACTTTAGATGATGCCACCGACACATTTGAGGCATTGAAGGACAAGTTTAGAGAAGAAGTAGAAAAGAATAGAAAGCTTGAGAAAGAGGTCGATGCATGGAGGACATATTTCAGTCACATCAATGAACCTTTGGGACGTCAGGATCCAGTTAGATCACCATTGCAGGCATTGCCCCTTCAATCAATCAATGAAGCAGAAAGATTCAGGAACCTGGTCCAGCGTACATGTAGTTGGATGGATAGATCTCACACGGTGGCCATTGAGTTTGTTACAAGGATGTCGAAGATCACCCACCAGGCTATCCAAGTTCTTGAGATTATTCACAGATTGATGGCAACAGTAGCTGCGTTTGCTCATACCAAGGACGTTGTCATCCCTGTCTTGAAAGTTATAAGACACACATCCAGAAGAATTTTAGCACAAGAGAGGATCTTAGAAGGTGATTCTCACAGTTTGTTTCAGTGGTCAACCTTACTCCATATAAAGAGTGTTCTCTTTGAGGACATCAGTGTTAGATGTGGTCAAGTTGAGGAGGTGATCAATCCGATCCAGGACAGAGTATTTGAGGTACTTCATACCATTCTTGGCAGAAGGATCGAGGTCGAGACAGATGTGGATTTACAAGAATTTGAGGATAGAATCAAGATCATCTTTCGCAAGGACGTAGATGTTACAGATGAGCAGTATGATCAGATGTATGCCACCATGCTCCTGATTGATAGAACAAAGGAACTTGAACCTACTTGGGACACAGCTCTTCTAGATGCATTTGATCAGGTTATCCACTTAGAAGAGAGTATCAAGAATCTTCCCGAGATTCCAAGCACAGAAATTGAAGGAATCGTGACAAAATTCATTGCATATGCTAAGAAAGAGAATTGGAAAGGGAATAAGATTCTAGATGAAAGGTTGTTACAAATGACATGACATCTTATTTCTCATTGGTTGATACCTCCTAGATTTTTGTGCCAAATTTAATATTTGGCTATGTATTTAATGTTGTTCAGTAAAAAGGAGGTCATTTGTAACAAACCCTAATTAGGGTTTAGGTGTCATGATCTTGTCCATTGATTTACTTTCAATCTGGACCTTTCATTGTAACTGGGGATGCTATTTATACCCCCATTTTTCATTTCAGTTGAGAATAATAGAAGAATAGTGAATAGTGTAAGAGATAATAGTTGATGTAATAGAGAGATTAGAGTTAGAAGCAATTTTTATTTTGTAGCAAGATTGAGTCTTGAAGAGAGAAATTCAAGCAATTGTTGTATATGATGACTTGGAAATCAATAAAATATTGAAGTTATGGTGTTTTGTTGCAAATTTCTTAAGTTATCTTCATGGTTGTTGGATGTACTTGAATCACACTCAATCAAAGTAGTTTGTTAATTTGAAAGACTAAGTGTGAGATTTGATATTTGGTAGGATTCGCAATCCAAACCACTAGCTTCTTGCTGATTGTAGGAACGCCTTGCGTGGTCGACTGGAAAACACTTTGCGTCCTTAACCTTCAAGCATTTTTGTATCTAGGATATGTACCTTCATAATAGTGTCCTTGGTCTTTGATGCATTGAACACCATTATTACCTTAGAAGATCGCACTAATTTCAATTGAGTTGTTATCTTATGGCAAAATTGAAGTTGGTTGAGTCTTGCCAAATCTCATTCATGCTAAGTCGTTCATAGGGTTAGGCTAGATTAGACTTCCTTAAACCCTGTCCTTTTGCCATTTTTTGAAAGTTCCTTTTTAGATTAGTAAAATCTTCGAGCCTTTGAATCCGTAAGACGCCTTGGAGGAAACAGCAAATCACATCATACCACTAAAAAAGCTTGTCCACACGTGGAGACCCCACTAAAAGAACCTTGGAGTCCATCTAACTGATCCTTTTTGTAGATCTTCAGCAGTTAGAGACTATTTTCTCAAGAGAGGATAAGATGCCTGTCGGTATTTTATTCTGTGTATGATTGTGTACAAAATACACGTCAACAGTCACCCGGATGATCAAGGAAACACCTGCGTTGTTGATTAGACTTGATTAAGGGTTTCTCTATCAATGCAAATGCTAATAGCTAAGGACTCTAACACTACCCTGGAAAGCAGAAAAAGGTGGGGTCCCCATTTGCAATGGGGTGATGTGTGAATACCTCACAACAATACCCGTGTTTTTCTTCTACTTCAATTCAAAGAAATCATTTGTCAAAAAATATATTAAACACCAAATTTCCCTTTTACACTTTCGCACCTTAGAAGAGAAAAAAATGCACATCAAAATGTAAGATATTGTCAACCAAAAAAACACTCAATCTGCATCATTCACCGCACACAGAAATGTAATGTCCCCATTTTTAAAGTAAGAATAATGTAATGTCCCCTTTTCTAGGTGACATGAGATGAGCAGCGGTTGACCTACCATTCGAGTTCCCGTAGGTCAACGACATGGTTAGGGGACTCATTCTGAGGGTCATGGAGCTTTGCAGGGGCTCTGTGAGCCGTTTCGGACCTTCAAACGAGGTCTCCTATTTTTTAGGGAGAACTGGCAGTTGACTGAATGACCACCTGGGGGACCAAGGAGCAGAGCAGGATCCTTTTGAGCAGTTACAGGTGTTTGGAGAGAGGTTCCTACTTTTTAGGGAGATTCCCTACTTTTTAGGAGGTTGTGGCAGTTTCCATATTTGAGCTTCCACGGGACCATACCATGGTTTCAATTTCAGGAGATTTGGGTGTGTTTCCTAGTTTCTAGGAGCATCCCTAGATTTTAGGGATGAGACTGCCAATTGATCCATGATTTCCGACATCAGTCACAGACAGGTGACAGGTTCAGTTTCAGGCTTTTGGTGTGTTTCGAGCCTTCTGTAGCTATTTGGGTTATATTTTTAATATATTTAAATATTTCCTAAGTTAGCGTTTTGATATTTTAAATAAAGCTATGTCTATAGCCATTTCGGAGCAATAAGGGGTTTTTGGCTTCATCTGGATTCGTATGCCCATGTGTTAGAGCTCGTTGGAAAGGTCTTGAACTTTTCTAAATGATTTTTTCAATTTAGAAAAGTTCAAGACCTTTCCAACGAGCTATAACACATGGGCGTACGAATCCAGATGAAGCCAGAAACCTCTTATTACTCCGAAATGGCTATAGACATATAGCTTTATTTAAAATATTAAAATGGTAACTTAGGAAATATTTAAATATATTAAAAATATAACCCAAATACCTACAGAAGGCTCGAAACACACCAAAAGCCCGAAACTGAACCTATCGCCTGTCTGTGACTGATGTCAGAAATCATGGATCAACTAGCAGTCTCATCCCTAAAATCTAGGGATGCTCCTAGAAACTAGGAAACACACCCAAATCTCCTGAAACTGAAACCATGGTATGGTCCCGTGGAACCTCAAATATGGAAACTGCCACAACCTCCTAAAAAGTATGGAATCTCCCTAAAAAGTAGGAACCTCTCTCCAAACACCTGTAACTGCTCAAAAGGATCTTGCTCTGCTCCTTGGTCCCCCAGGTGGTCATTCAGTCAACTGCCAGTTCTCCCTAAAAAATAGGAGACCTCGTCTGAAGGTCCGAAACAGCTCACAGAGCCCCTGCAAAGCTCCATGACCCTCAGAATGAGTCCCCTAACCATGTCGTTGACCTACGGGAACTCGAATGGTAGGTCAACCCCTACTCATCTCATGTCACCTAGAAAAGGGGACATTACAAATAATTAATTAATTTAATTAGTTTAGTTGTCCAAATTATTATTATTTTTCATGGATAGCTTAATTAATAATATTAAGTTAATTATTTATAAAGTTATCAAATAAATTAAAAAAAAATAAAACATGACTTTATATTTAATTAATTTAATAAAGTGACTTATTAAATATTATATCATATAGTCACTTCTAGAAGCTTCTAGAGATGGACTGGAAAAAAGTATAAAGTGAGATCTAGTTGAAGCTTCAAGGCAACTTGGGTTATTGATTTGGATATTGATTGAATTTTGTAGAACCAAGGGTGTCTGCAGAATTTTGTCTATGGGAACGAAAACTCCCATTGATAGCATAACTGAGGGAGTGAAAGATCTTCTGAGGGGTTTCAGCTGAGAGTGAGAGACAATTCAGTCTTCCATATTGAGCTTATTGAATTTGCTACATTGTCATGGTGGTTGGGAAGGACAAATCAGTCCTTTCACTTGAGCTTCAATGGTGGCCAAGGGCCGACTTTGATTGAATTCAATTTGGATATCATTGGAGGCATATTTTGGTGTTAGAAGTCTTCAAGAATTTCGCTATATGAGAGTTGATTACATCTTCTATTTTCTGAGTTTACATCTCAGACATTTTCAGACTTGTATCAGCTTGTGTGATACCATGATTTTGTATCACTAGGGCTCCTTTTTACCTACACTTACATCTGCATATTGGGAGAAGAAAGACGACTTTTGTAGAAGCATTTGGAGGAGATTTTGTGGCAATTGCAGGTGTTTCTTAATCTCAGTTATTCTTCAGATTTATATCAGAGTTGGGGAAAGCCACAATTTGGCTCTTTTTGGCCCACACTTGCATCGGCACACTAAGAAGGGTTAGACGATCCTTAGGAGCAATTTGGGAGGTGATTTTGAAGGAGAAATCAGACTCATAGCAGGTCTGATACAAGGTCGATCAGATCAGCCATACCCCACGTTTTTGCCCATAACAACTCTTTGGTGCATCTATTCCTTCCCTTGATGGGAGCGCTCACTTTGGAGAAGGTCAACGATGATGCTTGAGGCTTGAAAGGAGCTGTACCTGCTGTTATTTAATTATTATTGTCATGAACATCATAACAGGGGTGAATTTGCAAAAGGGGTCAATTTGGCACAAGGGAAGCATAAGGGGATTCGATATTGCTTGCTTCTTCATCTATACTCCTAGGCACTTCATTCCAGGTGTTTTTGGCATTATTTTTACTGAGTTTCAGTTATGTATGCATGAGTTATTGGCAGCCATTGGTACTCAGAAATTCTGAGTCATACTTCATTTGTAAGCCAAGAGTCTTGGCCATTGTTTGACATTTTGGAATTAGTCTATTGTCTTGAATAATAAGGAGGAATAAGGTTGCATATAGTTCTTATGTTGCTGCTTCAATCTTCTAGTTGCATGCCAATTGTTTGTAAAAATATCAGTCTACTGTAGGTGTGCATTTCTCGCATTAAATTCATATGTATGCATCAGAAAACAACATAAAACTGTTGCTTACTCATCTTGAAGGTTGTCTTGATGTTTTAGAAGCTTTAGCAAGTAACAATGGCATTGCCAATTGAAGTTAATAATGTTTAAATTAGTCTAAAGCTTTATATCAGTCATATGTCAAGTGTTTGATGAAATTCTTCAAGGGCTGCATAACACGCAGAGTTATACTAGCTATCCAAAACCGCATAATACGCAGGTTATACAGTCTGAAACTAGAACAGCAGGTTATCAGACAATTGTTTGACAATATTCCCTACACTTTCAGTCATCTATCAGTAGGGGATATTTCAAGAAAATTTGACATGAGCCAACTGAAACGTTTGTTTATTTCAATACATTCTCTGCAAAAAAAATGGCTCCAGTAGAAGACTTTTCATAATTTAAAAAACACGTAAGCTGTAATATCCCTTTTTTTACAAAGATAAGATCATCTTCCAAGATTACTATAGCAGCACGAATCATAATCTATAGCTGTCCAGCGTATAGCTTCACAGGTCCTATAGATAATATTAATTACCAATAGCCCGATTGTGTTTCATTTAACAACTTCCAAAAAAACAAAACGTAAAAAAAATTCTGCCATCTTTCTGAAGGTAAAACACACAAGTCAGAATGAAAAGAATTGTTTATTTCTTTGCCAAAAAGAAGACACAATGTCTCAATAAAATACCGCTTCAATAGAGTTATCCACATTTTTATTCCTTCACGGCAAGCAATATATGTGACCACCAACAAATATTAGCTGATATCTTCCAAACTATTAATTTATCGCACCCATAACAATAGTCAAACAATACTAATTACCTAGGCAAAAACTAATTACCTCAAACAACATATGATTAACGACCACAAGGAACAATTCAAAGACGAAATGACCAGGACTTGGCATAGAATCAGATTTGTCTTAAACAAGCACACACACAGCCTGCTGCTCAACAATTGACATCATTTACAAATTTGTGCAACAAACTCCCCCTTTGTCATTGATGACAACCCTAATGGAACCAATCTGAAACAAAAACCAGCTTTGAAACAATCTGAACCAAAATGCTCCCCTTGTCTTACTACTCCCCCTTTGAAATCAATGACAGATTTCAATCAAACAAAAACTGAACTGGAGCAGCTCCCCCTAAGATGGAGTGAAATTACTCCCAACTGTTGTCTCAAGTATTCAAATGTCTCCTTAGGTAGAGGCTTTATAAATACATCTTCAATATGTTCTTTAGAGGACACATATTCCAACTTAACTTGCTGATTAGTAACTTGTTCTCTCAAAAAATATACTTAATGGGAATATGCTTAGTCCTAGAGTGCATGACTAGATTTTTTGATTTATTAATGCCACTCATATTATCACAAAATATAGAAATAGGGTGATTATACTCTACCGTTATGTATTTCAGTGTTTGCTTCATCCAAAGCACCTGTGTACAACAAGATACAGTTGCAATATACTCTACTTCAGCTGTAGATAATGAAAAAAAGGTTGTTTTTTACTTAACCAAGAAACAAGGCAACTCCCAAGAAAGAAAGCACCACCACTTGTGCTCTTTATATCTATTGATGTGTTTTTTAGACACCTCTAACACAGAATAAAGTACCAAAAGTATTCTGAGCTCTCTTGATCAAAATCTCCTTGGATGCTAAATGATGTGATCAACCGAGACGACTCCAAGGTTTCTATAATCAGGTCTTGACATGTGGATAGCTCAATTTGTTGATGTAACTGTTGGTAATCCAAGGTGGACTTACGTTGAATGCTTGAATGTTTTGAATGTCCTTGGAACATGGGATTTCACTTGATTAAAAAAAAAAGAACAAAAGGATAAAGAGTTATGAAAGCTAATCTAATCCTATGAATGCAAGAGCAATGGACAATCTTTGGTGAAACTCCACTAAGTTTTGCTTTGACATGCAAAGCAACAACTCCACAAAGCTTAATGCAATCTTCTAAGGAAAGTAAAAAACATGTTCAAATCACTATCAACAACAGGGATACCATCAAGGCAATGCATATCAAGGTGTGAATAGTAATCAAAGTTAAGCTTGTTTAAGGATTCCAGTTGACCACACAAGGCAAACTTACAATCAGCAAATTGCTAGTGATATGGATATATGACTTTCATCATTGATCATGCACAAAGTTCTTTCATTCATCTAAACAACATGAAAGCAAATGAGAAGTAGAACCATGTAACTTGTTGGAACAACACATTTCACCATATCTTCAATGAAAGAGTATATCCATTTACAAGCCTTAGCAACAATCTCTTCTCCTACTCTATTCTAACTTCTAACTTCTAATCTATCTATTCTTCTACTCTTCTAACATTAACCCTTACAAATGAGAAGTTTGAGCCTTTTATAGTGCTCTCAATACAATTCAATGGCTCGGATTGATTCACAATCAATGGCCAAGATTACAAGATGGTAACCCTAATTAGGGTTTGTTAAAACAACTCCCTTTGACCAATGAGAAAATTACACTTAGGTTCAATATTGAATGTGAACCAATGAAATATGGGTAGGTAGCTCAAAGTTTGTGTCTCCATATGATGAGTCAGTTGCATTGTATCTAGACATGCTGATGTGGAACTCCTCTGATTGGTGGAATGATGACTAGGATGACACCTCAATTTGCATTTGTAAACTTGACACGTCATCATGAAGGTGTGTTGAGCAATATCTCTTGATACTCAACATTATTCAATTTTCTCAATGTGATGATGATGGTTGATCTTCCCTTATTCAAGATCTTAATCTTGTCATTCCTTGGTATCGTTCTCGACTGCATATTGTGGAATCCTTGATTTCTCGTCACCTCCTTGTAGTGTGAACCTTGATTTTGTTGTTGTCTTGTTGCTGAGCCTAAGTCCTTCATGCTGATGTTGTTTGTCTCCATCTTGACTTTTGGTGTTGATCCTTGACATTTGATGAACCCTTGAATGTGATGAACTCTTCACAATGCTGATTTGCCTTGGTATGATTGTACGGTCTTTCCTTTGTACTTTGGAGTCTTGACTTCTTTACGTTGTATCAATCTTGCAAGAACAAAGAAATTTCTTAAAGAATAACTACAAATGAGGAGCAATACTTGAAAACTTCTAAAGAATGTATATACAACAGCTCCTACTAATCTTGGAAATGACTATCTTGTTGAGACATGGACCAGCTAGGACTCGAACCTAGGACCTTCCATACGCTACTGGAGTTCTCTACCACTGAGCTACTGGCCCCTCTTGGACCAGTCCATCGTCAGTCCGGGTGTGGCTTATTTCCAACACCAACACCCCCCCTTAAGCCACACCTCTCGTGTGCTTGGGGCTCTGGACTTGGCTCTGATACCATGTTGAGACATGGACCAGCTAGGACTCGAACCTAGGACCTTCCATACGCTACTGGAGTGCTCTACCACTGAGCTACTGGCCCCTCTTGGACCAGTCCATCGTCGGTCCAGGTGTGGCTTATTTCCAACACCAACATATCTTAGGTCTGATTTGTGAATTAATATTGCATCTCCGATTTCCAAGTTATTTTCAGGTCTGATGCTACTTGAATTTTCAAAGAATGATGTCCCTTATCTGCCTTCAACTTGTTCTTCAAACCTTCTCTTAATCAACATTGCCCTATTCAAAAGTATTTTGGTCAAACGCAATGATCAAAAGTATTGCAAAATCGCTGTCTTAGATGACATTTGCTGTGCAAATCAGAATTTTCTCACAAAATCGCTGCCTTATGGTGCAATTCACTCTGCCTTTAAATGCAAATCAGAATTGGAAATTGTTGGATGAATGATGTTTGAGATGAATTTGAAAGCATCTCCTTTATATAAGATTTTTTAATGCTAAGGGTTGCCATTTTTCATCCTAGCCTTATTAGGCCGACTTGATTACATTGATTAAATGCTTTGTTTTTGTATATATATATATATAATAAAGTTTGAAATAGATACTGTTATCTCTTAAAAGTTGCACCCTCACCAAGTTGCAGATGCTGGTACTTTAGGGGAACATGGAAACACTGCTAGGTTGTGGGTCACCTAAAATTTGGAGTGAATCTCCAAATAAGGCTAGCTCCTAGCTGGTTATCACCTAAATTTAACTATTCTAATGACTTTGTTGAGAGAAGGGTGAGAAAGATAGCATGAACTGAAACTATAATCTAAAGGGTGATGCACCAAATTGTTCTACCCAAATCTGTAAAATCAGCTCCAACAGTGACACAATTTCAACCAAGAAACAAGCTATTGCACAACCTCCAATTGTATACCTTGCATAGACACTCTAGAAAAGGTTATTATTGCACGTGATTCAAGAAGGAGGAAATAAAATTCACAACTTGAACAACTACAACACAACAAAACTTATAGAAATTTGTAACAAAGCATACTCTTTCTACAAAAGATGCCTAATAATAAAATAGAAACTCCAAGGAAGTAAGAACCTCACAAAAAGCAATGTTAAATCACCTAAGTGCATACAATATGATAGAAAATAAGAAAAGGCAAACACTCATCTATTAATCTCAAAAGGTAGTCCGATATACAAATCTGGAAAAATGAGCTACGAATCTCTCTCTACAACAAAGAACTCTGAAAATGAGTTGCAATGATGCCAGTGAATGAAAAAAATTGTCTAACAAATGAAGTCTGATATGGATATTTGGCTGCAAAATGTATTTTTCCATAGTTAAAGTATTTTAAGGGCAGCTTGCCCTTATACTTTCCAAAGCTTCTTTTTGATTTTCTTACAAAATGTGCTACTTCACAATTAGATTCTTCATTAGAACTCACTTGACACACGTCCCTTTTCTTTACTTTTCTTCGAAGCTTTAAAGGCAATTTCTTTCTTTGAAGAAGATTCAGCATTTGTTCTCATTTCATAGGTTGTCAATCTACCATGCAGCTTATCAACTATCAACTTGTCAAGTTTAGCCATCTCTCCAATAGTTGAGACTTTAGTATCAAACCTCAACTATAACGATCTTAAGATCTTTGGAACAACAGTCTTGTCTTCAATTTTTTTCCTAAGCCCTTTAGAGAGTTGACAACTTCATCTACTCTTAAAAAACAGGCAGCAACATTTCCTTCTTCCCGCATTCTAAGACTTTCAGACTGCATTTTGTGAGTTTGAAGTTTGACATTCTTAGCTTTTTCATCTCCTTCATATACATTTTGAAGTTTTTCCCACATCGTATGAGTTGTTTCACAATGCATGACCTTTACAAATTATAATTCAAATAAGCCACACAATATTGCATTCATAGGTTTAGCATTATTTTCAAATGACTTCTTTCCACCAGCATCTGTAGGAGGTGTAGAAGGAACAATATAACCATTTACCACACTCATCCAAATGTCAAAACCAAGAGACATCAAATAGATCTTCATTCGTAGACTCCAAAATGCTTAGTTAGAACCATCAAACAAAGGAGCTATGTTAGTTGCAAATCCTTCAAGAACATTCATCTTTTGAGCTAATGGGATCAATCCTTCAAGAATTTAAGCTTTACTAGAAGGTATCCTGCTCTGACACCAATTGAAGTACACAGGCAATACTAAGAGAGGGGGTGAATCAGTATTACAGATTTATATACCTTTTTTCTTAAAAAAACTTGAAACCACATATGACATGAAAAGGAGTAATTAATAATACACACCAAAATTCTTGTGGAAAACCCTTTCGGGTAAAAAAATCCGGTATACAAAGCTTTCATTAAGAATGGGCACCAACCCGGACTATAAGAGTGAGCACCAACTCTCATTTTTTTTGAAACACCAACTCCAAACTGTATACAAACTCAAAAGAAAACAATAAACCTCACTGAATACATACAACACTTCTTTCATCAGCAAGAGTGAATCATTTTGACACAAAAAATGTTACAAAATTCCTCACAGCCAAAGACATGCTTAATTTACTATCTCTATGTTACATTGAATCTACATACTCTCTCAACGGAAACATCCCCTGTTCAATCATCGAAGCAGCACAACCTCTTTTTTATCTCAATGTCTCCTTTTCAACATAAGACAAAAATAAAATTACATAATCTTCTTCAGAATTTGCAAAGTAATCACCTCAGACCTTTACTCATGTTTTCGCTTTCTCAGAAATTTATACCAGCTCTATTCGCTCCTTTCACACCTTTTAATCCAACTCTGTATCTCAAAAAAACTTTCCGGCACATTTGTAAAAAGGAGTAAAAACAACTTTAAAAAGATACATCGTAGACCCTCTGCCCCAAAAAAATCAAAGCACACTCTACAGCAAAAAAGCAGCACACCACAAAAAAAACGTCTCCACAATTATATTTACTACCTGAAACATTTTTTTTATTTCAATACATTCTCTGCAAAAAAAACAGCTCCAATAGAAAACTTTTCAGAATTTGAAAAAAATGTAAAGCTGTGATCTCCCTTTTTTTACAAAGATACAATCATTTTCCAGGATTACTATAGCAGCACAACTCATAATCAATAGCTTTCTAGCATATAGCTTCATAGTTTCTGTAGATAATATGAGTTACCAACAGCCCGATAGTGTTTCATTTAACAAACTCTTCCAAAGAAACAAAATGTTAAAAAGATTATGCCATCTTTCTAAAGGTAAAAACACAAGTCAAAATGAAAAGAACCGTTTATTTCTATGCCAAAAAGAAGTTATGTTCTAATAAAATATTGCTTCAATAGAGTTATCCAAATTTGTATCCCTTCACGGCAGGCAATATATGCGACCACTAACAAATATTAGCCGATATCTTCCAAACTATTAATTTATCGCACCCATAACAATAGTCAAACAATACTAAAGTGCACCCAGCCAAAAAACAATTACCTCAACAACATATGATTAACACCCACAAGGAACAATTCAAAGATGACATGACCATGACTTGGCATAGAATCTGATTTGGCTTAAACAAGCACACACACAGGCTGCTGCTCAACAATTGACATCAATAACAAATTTGTGCAACAGTTTATGGCACACTAAAGGCAAAAAATGTTTACTTGCCCCCCTAAAAAATCAATTGGATGACATGCCACCACTCATTGCCATTGACCTAGAATCTATCTATTGCACACATTGCAATAAAGCCATGCAACCCTCCTATCATCACACTATATTGTGCACGTTGCATAGGCAGGAAGGCAATATAGATTGCACTCTACAAGGATATATTCTTCAAAGAAATTTCCCAGAAATCACAAAAATATATATGAACAATATCAACAAGACATTTCACCAATGGTGTTTATATTGCATAAATTGCAACTCTCTGGCAAATTCACGTAGACTGTGAACAACACCATTGTTCACACTGTTAAACAATAAGCCCTCTGTAGTACAAAACCTTCAACCTCTATCATTCAGTTGTAATAGCATTAAAATTGGACTTTGTGAAATTGTAAAAATGCAAGTTTCATTCTAGCCTTAGTGGTTCAATGTAAAAACTTATCACTATGTTTTTTTTTATACCCAGTATCATGGGATATTTTACATGAATAATACCTCAATGTTCAATGACAAAATCCACTATTTTAAGAAGTTTAACAAGAATAACAATTCTAATTTCACATATTCGTGTCATATTGATAGTGTAATTGGGTCTTCTTTTAAGGCACTTGGATCTGTATGTTTCTCAATCTCATAAGTTGTTCACATGTACATACAATTTATATTGATATTAATAGTGTCAGATTTCAAATAGAGATTTTTGCATACTGGTATGAGTTGCTTAATGCTAAAAAATATTAAATGTAATTTGCATGAAAAATCTAAGCCATATAGTCCATGTATTTGAATTAGAACTCTTAAAGAAATGTCATTTAGCTGATCCACTGATTGTATCGCAATCATTTCAAGTAAGAATATTGTCTTCCTCAACTAACCAGAAGAAACGTCGAATTTTAGAGTTCTCATTTGATCCTATAGATAACTTTGAATTGCACTAGTCCAAAATTGCACAAGCATTTTTAAATTTCACTGTATCCTCGAATTTTAGTTGTTCTCTAGCAATAGCTCTTTTTGCACATGTACTAGCTCCATTGTGTTCTCATTTACCATGTCCAGCGTCAAAAAACTCTACATATGTTAGACATTGATTTCCTTGTGCGCCCTGCTTAGTCAGTAAAAAAAAATTGCACTTTTGAACTATCTTGTGCAATTATTTGACCATACAATATGTTGTCATCTAAATTTCTTTTTCCTTTAGATTTTCATAAGATACCTTGAATCAATACTAAACAAACTCTGATGAGTGTAATTGGTTATCACTCACATAGCAATGCTACTCCTTCAAAAAATTTATGTTATGTTTGTACTATCATGTGCATGTCTATATACAATATGAACAACAATTGCCACTTGCACTGAATTATGATATTGAGACTGGGTTTCTTCTTGTGGTTTCAAAGTGTAGTTTTCTACGAAATCGACAATTGATAGCATTGTTCTAACTGGAAATGTATTCTTACAAATGCGAAACTATCCATCAAGTCATCGGACATGTTGGGAGTGTTTCACATAGTTGGAAACAATCTGACGCATAAATTCATTGATAAATGCATCCACACTAATTTTTTTTGTGATCAAATCTAAATGTTTTCCAACCTTTCCATCCTTCAAAAACTAAACATTTTTAAATCTTTTGACATCAACCAATTTTTGTCTAAAATCATTTCAAATATCTTCATGCAAACATTCACCTAACAATGAAAAGTTCCTACATACATTGCAATGACCAGAAATACATGCTTTTGAAAGAAACAACTACTCAAAATAAACTTGCTATAAACTCTTTGATAGTTTGAGGTGGCATGTAAATGCCGAAATCCTGGATAATATCATTAGTATGTAATGTACAACATATATATTGAAACAAATCATAATAATAATGAAATTGAACATGAATTTTACAAGTGATTATTTGTTTATTAATTTTTACATACCAAGGTTTACATTTCTCAAATAATCTTTGATTAATGCATACATTTGCTAACACAATCATCTAAGAATTTTTTATAAAATTCAATTTGCTAAAACATCTCTAGCATTAGATGACACTTATATTATCATGCCAAAAAATTTCAATTAATGATTTAGTTTCAATATTTCGTTTCATGTCAAACCTTGGAAGTTTACCACTAAAACTCCGACAATGGTTTATTAGATCATTTTCAATGGTAACTCTTCTCTTGGTCGCTTTTGCCAAAGTTTTACAATGTATATTCAAATATTTACGTATATTACTTAACATTCTTCTATTTGAAGTTGTTTTGTTAACTACAACAATTGTTATAACTCGTCATGCCACATTCTTGTCTTTAGATCGACTTATTTTTCTAATAGAATCAATGGCACTAGAGCAACAGTAGATAGAACTTGCTTACATGATTCATCTTTATTTTTTAGTTTTATATAAATTTCTAATTTTTTCATCATTTTTTGCATTTTCATTAATTGTAACATAAGTTGACATTGAAATCCTAGCTTTTTATTTTAAAAAAATTGTTTATACAATCTATTAGCATGTGTTCTAATTTGCCTCTGAAAAACTAAACCACGAAGATTATCTAAGACATTGCCTTCAATATTAAAAAAATTACTTTCATTTTCATTCAAAGAAGGGTGAATTATTATCAACTTTTATGTTTTTCTCTTGATGAGTAACATTAATATCATTGAATGAATATCTAGCTTCCTTCAAATATTTAACTTAAATTTCAATGTAGTTTTATGGATTTGAAGACATACTAGGATTCGCACCAACGTGAACATTTTCCATTGCAATGAAAGTTTGATCTGAAGAAACACCTGTATTTGGTTTTATAATCACGTTGTCCTCCATATTGAGCTCTTTGACATTTACATTATCTACATTTGCCGTATCCATCATAACATATTGCATTTTTTCATCTTCAACAATCATTAAACTAGATGCTTCAGTATCCTTCAATTGTTGTATATTTGATCTTTTGTCTCTTTATCATTTTGTCTCCTCTCTATGCGCTTGAATTTCGTCTAGTGTCATGACCTTCCTTTGTCTCTTCTAACAATGCTTTGATCATCAACGACTAGTTTTGCAACGGGGCCCCGTTATGTAAATTAACAGCCAAAAAAATAATGGGGTCCCATTTTCAAAACGATGTCAAAAGAGGGGATCAAAGCAATATCAAAAGATGACAAACGAAGGTCATCAAAACAAAAGAAATTCAAACACTGACAGGAGGCAAAACGACAAAGAGACAAAAAATCAAATAAATAACAATTGAAGAATACTAAAGCATCTAGTTCAGTGATTGTTGAAGATGAAAACATTTAGGACACCATAATAGATACAACAAATGTAGATGATGCAAATGTCAAAGAGGTCAATATGGAAGACAACGTGATTATAGAACCAAATATGGGTGTGTTCAAATCAAACTTTCACTGGAATGGAAAATGTTCATATTGGTGTGAATCATGGTATGTCTTCAAATCCACAAAACTACATTGAAGTTCAAATTAAAGATTTGACGGAAGCTAGAATTTTCATTCAATGATATTAATGTTACTCCTAAAAGGAAAGAAATAAAAGTTGATAATAATTCACCACTTTCTTTGAATGAAAATGAAAGTAGTTTTTTAATATTGAAAGCAATATCTTAGGTAATCTTTGAAGTATAGTTTCTTTGAGGCAAATTGGAACACATGCTAATAGATTGTATAAACAATTTTTTTATAATAAAAAACTAGAATTTCAATGTCAACTTATGTTAAAATTAATTAAAATGATGAAAATGCAAAAAGTGATGAAAAAATTAGGAATTTATATAAAACCAAAAAGAAAATGAATCATTTAAGCAAGTTTTGTCTACCGTTGCTAGTGCCATTGATTCTATTGGAAAAAGAAGTCAATCTAAAGATAAGAATGTGGCACGAGTTATAACAACTATTGCAGTTAACAAAACAACTTCAAATAAAAGAATGTTAAGTAATATAAGTGGATATTCGAATATACATCATAAAACTTTGGCAAGAGTGGCCAAGAAAAGAGTTACCATTGAAAACGATCCAATAAACCATTGTTGGAGTTTTAGTGGTAGACTTCCAGGATCTAACATAAAACTAAATATTGAAACTAAATCATTAATCGAAAAATTTTGGCATGATAATAGAAGAGTGTCATCTAATGCCAAAGATGTTTTGAAGTTAAGAGTGAGATCAAAATTTGTGGTCCTCATCCAAAACATCTTCCAGATATGATTCAAACAGAATTTTATAAAAAAAATCGTAGATGATTCTGTGTTAGGAAATGTATGCATTAGTCAAAGATCATTTGAGAAATGTAAACCCTGGTATCTAAAAATTTATAAACAAAAAATCTCTTGTTGTAAAACTCATTCAATTTTGTTATTGTTATGATGTGTTTCGAATCTTTCAATATATATATATATATATATATATATATTGTACATTGCATACTAACAATATTACACAAGATTGTGGCATTTACATGCCACCTCAAACTATCAATGAGTCTATAGAAAGTTTATTTTGTAAACCACCTAATGAGCAGTTATTTCTTTCAAATGCATGTATTTCTGGTCATTGCAATGCATGTATTTCTGGTCATTGCAATGCATGTGGGAACTTTTCATCCTTAGGTGAATATTTGCGTGAAGATATTTCAAACGATTTTGTACAAAAATTGTTTGACAAAAGATTTCAAATAATGAGTATTCTCTAAAGGATGGAAAGGATGGAAAACACTTAGATTTGATCACAGCAAAAATTAGTGTGAATGCATTTATCAATGAATTTAAGAGTCAGATTGTTCCCAAATATGTGAAACACTCCCAACATGCCCGATGGTTTGATGGACAATTTCGCATATGTAAGAACACCTTTCCAGTTGGAACAATATTATCAATTGTTGATTTCGCTAAAAACTACACTTTGAAACCACAAGAAAAAACTCAATCTCAGTATTATAATTCAGTGCACGTGGTATTTTTTGTTCATATTGTATATAGACATGTACATGATAGTATAAAAGATAACAAAAAAGTTTTTAGTATCATTTCTATGTGAATGATTGTCATTTACACACATCAAAGTTTGTTCAATATTTTATGACAATCTAAAGGAAACAAAAATGAACAGATGACACAACATATCATATGGTTAGATAATTGCACAGGACAGTTCAAAAATGCAAGAATGTTTTATTGGCTAAGTAGGGTTCAAAAATTAATCAATGTCCAACATATGTGGAGTTTTTTTGAAGCTGTACATCGTAATGGAGAACACGATGGAGTTGGTGCAAGTGTAAAAAAAGCTCTTGCTAGAGAACAACTAAATTTGAGGATGCAGTGAAATTTAAAGATGCTCATACAATTGTGGATTGGTGCAATTCAAAGTTATCTACAAAATCAAGCGAGAACTTTATAATTTGACGTTTCTTTTAGTTAGTTGAGGAAGACAATATTCTTACTCAACATGATTGTGATACAATCAATGGATTAGCTAAATGGCATTCATTTAAGACTTCTAATCTTTAAATGATATTGATACCTTTGTTTAGTATGAGTTCGTTGTGTATTGAGGTTGCAATGGGGGATGTCTTTTCCTTTCAGGGTATCCACTTGGCTATAACAGAGCAAAGCAAACATTGTAACTTGTGGTGTTAATCAGATTATGGTATAAGTTTAATTTACTTAGCATAGTAGACATGTTTTACCGCTCTGTTATATGTATTTGTGGAGTAGCAGTCCCTTGCTTCAAGATTTGCTTGTTGTCGAGGGATCTCGAAAATCAGAACATTCATACTCATGCAACGATAGGAGATTTATGCAAAATGTAGAAGCATTAATTAACCATCTGAAACAACTGTATTCATATGTATCACCGTTTTCTACGGTGTTGTTGTGAACTACGAAGGTCTGGATCTATGAGATGAATGTCCATGGAATATTTACAAAATAAGAACATTTAGAGCTACACAAAGACCTAAGATTGTTATTCAATGGAAATGTTTGTATCAATTTTGTGTGGGCAAGGAGTTTGTTCATATTGTCTACTAGATACTGTACTCTTTTTTGGATCCATGTTGTTCTTTCAAAGACACCAACCTAGATGATGTTGCTTAGCTCGTATTCATGATTCAAGTCAACTACAAAAGAGTGTCTACGTTAGATTATGTCACGTGTATTTATAGTACGGATCTTAGCATAAATGAAGTTTTCTAATTTTATGATTGGCAAAAGCAATGATATAGGTAGACAGTTACACATTGTGTGAAGGGTAATTCCTATTCATGTTTACCTCTTGCAAAATGCACACCATGCCTATACAATGTGAGTGAGAAGAATGTCATGATCACTCCAATTGGTTTAAACCTTTCAATTTTAGCTGTGTGCACATTATTGTTTGTCCAAATGTGATCAATATTGGTCTTTGAAAAAGGATCTGTTTGTTCATCTAACAAGTGTAAGTTGTCTATTTGCATGTGTCTCTTAAAATTTTGTATTGTTTTTTAGTGCATTGATATGTCAACATTGAAGTCACTTGTAATATAGACAAGGCTTTGACTAGGAGAAATTGTCATTACTTCACTGATAATTGCTATCATATATGTAACCATTGTTCTTGGTTTGGCATAGAGATTACAAATGAAAAGTGGATGTCTATTAAGTATGCATTAGAGCAATAGTGCTTCAACATTGTCAAGTGTTAAAGGTATTATATTCAGCACATGTATGTTTTGTCTAACACAAGTCATTATGTCGTGAACATGGAATGATGCAAAACAATTGTACTTTGGTAATGTCTTCTTTGTTGTTGATGTATTCAAGTGTGTTTCTTGCAAGCAAACAATGTCTAATCACATTAGGTCTTTGTCATGTAAGATGTCTTCTTTATGGGGTTGGAAATGTCAAGTGTTTAATGTAGATATGGAAATTTGGATTATGTTTTTCTGACAATGTACGTCATTTTAAAGAGTCCAAGTAGTAGTTGTTTCAAGTTGTGCCATCTCATGTATGATTGTTGGTTTTACCTTAAAGTTCCTTGGTGTTAGAGGGCTCAACAAAAACAGTGTTTTAATTCTTGATGTGTGAGGCAGATTTGTATAAGTTAACCCATGTTGATGCACACCGAAAGGTTCAAATGCAAGACTATGCATAGTGAGTCCTTGTGCTCTATGCATGGTTCGGGTGCATGCTAATTGAAGTGGAATTTTTTTTCTAATAGTATTCCTCTATGTAGAAGCCTCTTTGTGGAGTGTTTTGCAACTCGAAGAATTGGTACCCATCCATTGTCAACATGTGTTTGGTTTGGATGTGGTAATTTTGTAACTTGAGATCTTCCAATTCAATGATCATTAAATTCAACGCAAATGATATTGATATCGCTAGTTAGTGTATATGATTTGAGTCATCCATCTAATCCATTAACGAGACCATCCTATATAACATAGTTTCCACCATAGATCTCAATCAATATGCCCTTTTTTTAACATTATTTGATTTGCCGATTTCACACTAGGTTTGTGCAATCATTCTATGGGAATAGAGCTGTCATGTTTGTCGATAGCATTGATTGTAATTAGTTCTCTAGGAAGAGAAAATAATATCTTTTGGTTATGTGCATCAACATCTCTTGTTTTGTAAAAAAGAAATCGGAATGTTGGCTCTGTAGGCGGAGAATGTAAGCATTGGTCATTCAAATATGCTATGTCATTGTTGGTTTGAGAGCCTGTTCGTATTTTGTTGAGGACAGCAATAAAAAGCCAATCTATTTGCCTCATTATAGTTTGTAGATTGTAACATTTGATCTTTTGTTGCCAAAAAACGTATGGCAGTAGGTCAGTGTCTATTGTTGGTGCTTGGAACACTAGATAGTCATGTATAGGTTCTACTTGGTACAAGTCACCATAGAGAATGATGTCCAAGCCACCAAAGTGTTTAGTTGGTGTTTGCATTATTTCATGCAACCTTTTATCTATGCAACGTAGCAATCTAGCTCCAACTAGTGAGATCTCATCAATACGCAACTGTTGATATTCTTTTGTCAATGCATCTAATCAATCTGAGCTTAGGGAAATAGAAGTAGATTTATTAAATGGTATGAGGAGTGTAGAGTGCAAGGTTGTGCCTCCTATATTATATGTTGTTTTTCATATGTATGCAAGTAACAAGCATTTTATCTTCTCTAGGTCACTATCTATTGTGTCTTTTGTATATGCAGAGATGTCCTTGATACATTGCTTTTGTAGTGAAAGGTTTCCCTGTGCCAACACCTCTTGTTAAGAACAAATGCAATGGCTCGTGTGGTTTTTGTTGTTTCTTCATTAATGTCTTTCACTATGGCTTGTTGTTCTTTGTTCTTTGTTGTAATATTCTGCATTGTCGACTAGGTGGGGATGTGCAGTGATCTCAAATGGCCTTGATATTTTTTCGATGTAGACATTATGTCTTAGTGTGTCTAAATCTGTTCTCAAGTTTTATTCTTCCTTGTCTTTGTATTTTGACTTTTGAATATTGTGTTCATCCTTATAGTATTCATCTTGAAGGTAGGCATCATTGATAGCATCGTCCATATCACCTCACAACTCATTTACATTGTATGTGTACTTTGCTTCATTAAGTTGTATTGTTTTTTCATTGTTGGTAAAAGCATCCTGCCCTATTTGGAAGCCTTGTTTCAATGAGTTTTCGTCAGTGGAAAAAGGAACATATAGTAAAAGTCTCTCTATAGTAGTTTTCTCCGTCAACGTGTTTATTGTACCTGATAAACCTAATAATTTGAGGTCTAGATCGTTTTATTAATTTTCATTTTGGTATTACATATTCCGCAAAAAATTCTGCTACACAAATATTAGTTAATGGTTTAGGACGTACGATGCAATGGTCAATCAAGCTTTTGCAAGCAACATTTTGTGATTCATCTGGTTCATTGTTCAAAAAGCTCAAAGGTCCTTAAAATAGAAGTGTGATTGTTAGGAGCACAGGTGTCTATGAATTTACATTTATGTGAACTATAGTTAAGAGGAAGGGAAAGCACAATGTGTACAGCTTGTTGAGCAAACATTTGTTGTAGGTTGAGTGAGGCGATGCCAAGTTTTGTTATCATCTGTATGGCATCACTATTTTGTTGTCTGTGGTCTGTGTGTATCTTATTGAATGTAGTTGTCATTGAGTTATTGGCTTTTTTCATGTAAGAGCTACAATACATTGTTGCCGCAAAAGCATTGAGAACTAATTACATCTGTGTTTGCTTGCCATAGATGTGGAATCCGGGTTGCAAATGAATTATTCCATATGTGAGTTGGCTTTCTTTTTAAAAACAATATTGGCCTAACCAATATAGATTGTATGGCTAAGATGTATTCGTCTTCAATCATGTTTATGTTCACTAGGAAATCTACAAAGGACGCAAAAGGATCATAACTTGATGTTTCTAAAATTGATTTGAATTTTCCAGCAAAATGAATATAGTCTTGTTTTTTGTCGATGGATCATTCAAGTATTGCCGTTGCTCTCATTAGTGGTTGTGAAAAAACGAAGCGACACTTTTTCTTCTTTGTCTTTCACATTGTTTAGTGTGATGATGCATATGAAATCTAGCTATTTGATCATCTAAAGTGTCTATCTTGCAAGTTATATATTTGTCCACAAAGTGTTCAATAGTAGCATTGTTATCTTTCACGTAGATCGATGCATCTTTAACCCATAGCATGAAGTGGTCATGTTCACTTCCTCAGCTTTGAAATTCATAGTTCGGTGCATCTTTAACCCATGGCTGCTTCGTGACCCTCACAAAGGTGTAACTTTGAGTTAAATTCTCAAGCTCTCAATCTCGAACTCTCAAATCACAGACACTGAATTTGTAATGTCCCCTTTTTAGCGCAACATGATATGGGGTCACAGTACCGCGTGAATAGTGTTTTTGCTACAGTACCGCGTGAATAGTGTTTTTGCTACAGTGCCGCGTAAATAGTAAAAATGCTACAGTGCCATGAATAGTGCTGCTATAGTGCATGAACAATGTTGGTATGAAGTTTACTTGTTTTTCCTGCTGATTAGAAGTTTGGAAGGCTACCATTACATCTGCAGACCACTACAACATTCAATTCCAGGTTTTTTCTATCATATTTTCATAACTAAGCATTGTAATTGTTGAATACAAACCTGAATAATTGTCGCAGCCCATAAGGCAGTTGAATGTGCACATTTATATTGCAAATCAGTATTTAACAACAAATAAGAAGTTTCGGGTTTTGCATATATTGTTGTATGTTTGTCAAGTGTTTGATAAAATGCCATGTTGATTATTAAGCACTTTAATTGATATCACATAGTAGTTTGCAAGTCTCTTTCAAAATGAAAATAGGGGTGGTCATTACAGTGGTATCAGAGCTATAAGTCCTGCCATCCTGTGGAGGTCTTACAAAGACTTTGGAACAGCCGGATAGAGGGAAAAGTGTTTGACAAAATATCAAAACACTAAAATCAGAAATTAATGAATTAAAAAACATGCTAAGCATGTATGTTTAAGCACGCAACAGGGGCCTTATAACTTCCGCCACACCAAAGCAAGACAAAACAGAAATTTGAACTCACAAAGCGAGCAATCTAGTTCATCCGTGCAGGTGGACATAGAATCCAGTCATACAGACATAGAGGAGATATTCTTTGATCAGGACAGCAGTATGGGTGATAGAGATGATAGGAATACCAGTCCAGATCAGGGAGAGGTAATGTTCAGACAGTTACTGGGTACATTAGAGCAAGGGCAGCGTATGCAGCAGGAGCAGAATAGGCGAATGGACATGATGTTGCAGCTTACGGCTAGACAGATGGGCGACAATATTAATCCAGGTGATGCCAACAATGGAAAGAATAACAATGGGGGAAACGATAACAATAGGGGCGATGATAATAATGGAGGCCGAGGCAACAATGGCCCTGAGAATAACATTAATGGTAATAATGGACATGGCAACAATGGGAATGAGGCGGATAACTTTAGACACGTTGCATGCCCAGCTCGAACAGCGAGCTCGAGACCTCTTCTACCCACCTTCCCACCTAGGGATCCGATTCAACCAGTGAACGAACCACAGATTACTGAGTTACAGGGTCAGTTTAGTAGGGACTAGGAGGCCAGTGGACCCAAGTTTCAGGCAGATATTTCCCTCAGAGATTATATGGACTTGAGGATGAGACATATGCCTAGAGCAGGAGGGAGGAATCAGAATTTTGAGCTAAGAAAGAAAGTTGGAAAACTTTCCTTGCCTTATTATGATGCTTCAGGGAAGATGACCGCACGAGCTTGGGTGCAAAAGGTAGATACATACTTGCAGCTAAATCCTATGCCTGAGGAGGAGGCTATCAAGTATGCGGCTATGCATTTGGACAGCGTTGCGCATGAATGGTGGCATCATGGCATGGTGACTCTGGGGCATAATCAGATTACATCCTATGAGGAATTCACAGAAAGATTGATTGAGAGATTTGACACTAGGGATCCCGAGTTACATTTCAAGGAGCTAGCACAGTTAAAACAGTCAGGTTCTATGGATGCTTACATCGCCGAGTTTTAGTGTTTGTCTATACTTGTTACTGATATCTCTCCTAGGAGATTGGTGGTGTTATTTTGTGATGGGCTTGCTGATCCATTACGTGGTTGGGTGAAGGGACATGATCCACTCACCTTAGCAGAAGCAACTAAAAAGGCACGAGATTTAGCCCCTTCGGTATACAAAGGAAAATACCATTCAACAGATTCTTCCTACCGCAAGGACAAAGACAAAAAACCATTTCAGAAAGAGTATAACAAACCCAAAGAAGGATCAAAAGGACTAGACAGTGAAACCTTGAATGAACTTCAAAAGAAGAAACTGTGCTTCCAGTGTAGAGAGCCTTGGGACTTATCTCATAAATGCCCTCTCAAGGCTAAGGCAAATCAAATGGAGTATTTTTCAGCAGAGGAGTCAGAGTCAGAGGGGGAGGATCAGCACTCCGACTCAGATGAGGGTAACACGATAGAGGAGAGCAGCATTCCTAAGGATGATAGATCGTTGGCACGCTTGACAGGGGCCCAAAAGGCAATCACATTTAAGGTCAGGGGTACTATCCAGGGGCAGAAAGTGATATCTCTCATTGACACTGGGGCTACACATAACTTTATAGATACACAGTTGGTAGCTAGGAGAGGCTTACAGACAGAGGAGCATGATGGTTTTAGAGTCATGGTGGCTAATGGCCAAAAGCTATTATGTACTCAAAAGGTTTCAAATCTTCACATTAGATTTGGAGATGGCTATGAGTTGGAGGATGATTTCTATGTTGTGGACATGGGAGATTACGGCGTCATCCTCGGTATGACATGGATGGCATCGCTCGTTGAGTTCACTTTCAACCTAGCAAAGTTGGAAATGAGGTTTCAGCATGAGGGTAGGACTGTTGTACTCAGGGGACTTTCAGATGGGAGTTGTAGGGTAGTCTCTTTGAGGAGAATGGAGAGACTTTTTCGGCATAATGACATAGAGTGGGCAACAGAGTGCTTAGTTATGTCATCTTCACCGGAGCCTCGAGTGAAGAGTCATCCACCAGATATACAGGAGATTCTTGACAGACATGCCAAGGTATTCAGTGATATTCCTCATGGGGTTCCTCCTGACAGGGGTGTAAAGCATGTTATTGAGCTCGAGGAGGGAGCCAAACCAATGATGATCACTCCTTATCGTCATCCTAAGAAACACAAGGATGAGATAGAGAAGGCAATTAAGGAGTTGTTGGAGATGGGGCACATTAGGCCTAGCAAAAGCCCATTTGCTTCAGCAGTAGTACTGGTGAAGAAGAAGGATGGGACGATGCGCATGTGCATCGATTACAGGGCACTGAATAAGAAAACAATTAAAAACAGGTATCCCATTCCTAGGATTGATGAGCTGATTGATGAGTTGCATGGGGCATGCTTCTTCACCAAAATTGATTTGCGATCCGGATACCATCAGATCAGGATGAGAGCAGAGGACATTGAGAAAACAGCCTTCCGAAGTCACTATGGCCATTTTGAGTTTATGGTTATGCCATTTGGACTAACCAATGCACCCACTACATTTCAGAGTTGTATGAAACAGGTATTCAGGGAGCAATTGAGGAGATTTGTCTTGATCTTCTTTGATGACATCTTGGTCTTCAGTAAGACCTGGGAGGAACATTCACAGCATTTGGAGGAGGTATTGTCTATCCTAGAGAGAGAGTCTTTGTATGCCAAGGAGTCTAAGTGTGAGTTTGGTATGACAGAATTACTATAACTTGGGCATATTATTAGTGCGGATGGAGTTCGAGTAGACCCTGAAAAGATTAGAGCTATAGTTGATTGGCCTACTCCTACGAACTTCACACAGCTTAAGGGATTCTTTGGTCTTTGCGGATTTTACAGAAGGTTTGTTAAGGGTTTTTCACAGACGGCAGCGCCTTTGACAGATCTCACCAAGAAGGGGGCCTTCGTGTGGACAGGGGCAGCACAGAGGTGTTTTGAGCATTTCAAGCAAGTAATGTCTTCATGTCCAGTTCTAGCTCTACCAGATTTCATGAAGCCTTTTGAGCTTCATTGTGATGCATCGGGTGATGGGATTGGAGCAGTATTGATGCAGGAGAAGCATCCCATTGCATTCGAGAGTAGGAAGCTCCTGGGAGTTGAGAGGAGTTATTCTGTCTATGACCGGGAGATGTTGGCCATAATGCATGCATTGGCCAAATTCCGATCATACTTAGTAGGTGGACGGTTTGTGATCAAAACTGATCACAATAGCATAAAATATTTCATGAGCCAGCGTGATCTTAATGACAGGCAGCAAAAATGGATCACTAAATTGCAGGCTTATGATTTTGACATAGAGTTTGTCAAAGGGAAGAAGAATGTGGTGGCCGATGCTTTATCCAGGAGACCGCATGTTTGCGCTCTAGTTGAGATTTCAGGGGATTGGAGAGATCAGATTATAGCAGAGTATGCAGGGGATACTTGGGCTTCTGGGATAGTTGCAGGTACCATACAGGATGATAGGTATATGGTGTTGGATGGGTTGATCAGATTTCAGGATAGGATTTATTTGATTCCTACATCATTGTTCAAGGGGGAAATTTTAAGGGCATTCCATGATGCGCCTACAGCTGGACATCCTAGGATCTTCAAAACTTACAACCAAATCCGTGAAAGGTTTACTTGGAGGGGACTTAAGGATGATGTGCAGAGATATGTGAAGGAGTGTGCAGTATGTCAGCAGAATAAGGGAGAGCACACTTTCCCTACAGGGTTGCTTCAGCCTTTGCCCATTCCAGATAGGAAGTGGGAAAGCATATCTATGGACTTCATCACCGGACTACCTAGAGTGCAAGGGCGAGATTGTATATATGTTGTGGTAGACCGCTTGACAAAGTTTGCCCATTTCTTCGCTATACCATCTACTTACACAGCAGCGCAGGTGGCAGACCTCTTTTACAAGGAGATATTCAGATTGCATGGGTTGCCCAAGTTTATAGTGAGTGATTGGGATAGCAGATTTTTGAGTGCTTTTTGGCAGGAGCTCTTTCGGTTGTATGGTACGGAGCTCACACCCAGCACTAGCTATCATCCACAGACGGATGGTCAGACAAAGATTGTGAATAAGTGGGTTGAGGGTTATCTGCGAAATTATGTGACTGCACAACAGAGGGCCTGGGTGAGATGGTTACACATGGGGGAATATTGTTACAACATGACATATCATATGTCTATCAGGATGACACCCTTCATGGCACTTTATGGCTACAAGGTGCCGAGCTTTGTTGACATAGTCTTGGGGGATAGCAGAGTACCCAAAGCCCGAGATTCATTGCAAGATAGTCAGGACATCCTGAGGGCGCTCAAGGAGAATATACAGCAGGCACAGAATCAGCAAAAGTTGTATGCTGATCAACACAAGGTGGAGCGCAGTTTTGAGGTTGGTGACATGGTGTATTTGAGGTTACAGCCATATAGACAGTCATCGCTCAAGAAGAGCGGAGCAGAGAAGTTGAGACCCCGATTTTATGGCCCCTATAGAGTCATTCGCAGGGTAGGTGAGGTTGCCTACGAGATAGAGCTTCCAGAGGGTAGCCGTGTGCACAATGTGTTCCATGTGTCGAGGCTTAATAAAGCCATTGGTCAGGGTGTGGTGCCTTTAGCAGATTTACCTCCGTTAGACGAGGAAGGGAGACTAGTGCTGATCCCTGCGGCTATTCTGGATGTCAGGGAAAGGACACTCAGGAACAGAATCGTTAAGGAATACTTGGTGAAATGGAGAGACCTACCAGATGAGGATGCTACATGGGAGAATGAGCAGGTATTGCAACATTCAGGACCGAATTTGCTTGAGGACAAGCAATTTCAAAGGGGGCGGACTGTAATGTCCCCTTTTTAGCGCAACATGATATGGGGTGTCGTTGGCCTATTTTGACACAGTCCCGAAGGCTAACAAGGACATTGGTGGGATCCTGAGGTGTTTTGGCCTAGGTGTTTTCAGTTTTAGGCCAATCGGTGCTGCTCTGACAGGGTTTCTAGACACTTACTATTTATAGTAAGTTGGTCACCAAGCAGTGACTTGAAATTTTTAGTGTTTCCCTGGTTGGCATAATTATCAGTAAAAAATATTTGAAGGCGACAATGATTTAAAGGGATTATCAACAATGTTTTAATATTTAACGATAAAGTGTAAAGTTAAATTAAATATTTAACTTTATCGTCATATTATAAGGTTGGGAATATAAAGTAATGTTTAAAATATTAAAAGTTCCCTTTAATGTGAACATTGTGGGAAATAATATTTTATTCTAAAATGTATTATCCCACATTTAGGAAATGAAGTGTTTGCATCCAGGAAGAAGATATAAATTAAGGTTGCGAGCTCTCTTTTGGGGTATGCTTGGATGAGATTAATGTTATGCTGTTGGGTTTCGTAGAGATCTGATTATTGGGCTTGGAGGACGGAATCCCTCTTTGCTAGCATTCTCTTCGCTGTTGAAAGACACAGTCAAGAGGACTAATGGTGTTTTCATTCAGGAAACACATTGGGCTTCATCTGGTGCTCTCGCATGAAGTTTTTACAGGGGTTTGAAAGTGCAGATTTGAAGATAGTGATTTTGCTACAGTACCGTGTGAATAGTGTTTTGCTACAGTACCACGTGAATAGTGTTTTGGCTATAGTACCACGTGAATAGTGTTTTTGCTACAGTACCACATGAATAGTGTTTTTGCTACAGTGCCACGTAAATAGTAAAAATGCTACAGTGCCATGAATAGTGCTGCTATAGTGCATGAACAATGTTGGTATGAAGTTTACTTGTTTTTCCTGCTGATTAGAAGTTTGGAAGGCTACCATTACATTTGCAGACCACTACAACATTCAATTCCAGGTTTTTTCTATCATATTTTCATAACTAAGCATTGTAATTGTTGAATACAAACCTGAATAATTGTCGCAGCCCATAAAGCAATTGAATGTGCACATTTATATTGCAAATCAGTATTTAATAACAAATAAGAAGTTTCGGGTTTTGCATATATTGTTGTATGTTTGTCAAGTGTTTGATAAAATGGCATGTTGATTATTAAGCACTTTAATTGATATTGTTGCCGGGAATAATCATTATGTTATGTTGTCATATTATGTTTATGTTGTCGTTGGTAATAATGAGTTACGACGGTCAGTTAGTTAGCCGACGAGTAGGTAGTTGGAGTCGCGACGGTTGTGTCGTACCCCTTCAGGTATTATATATTGTGTACCTTTTCTTCAAAGTAGGATCATGTTAGTCGTGTCAGATGTAATGTTATAAGCACTTATTGTACATGGACTGTGGAATTAATACAGAGGCTGGTTATTTAATATATTTCCATTATGTTCTGTGCATTTACTTTCTGCATTTAACCGTTTACCCGAGAGGGCAAACATTTGGTGCCGCTACCGGGGAACGAACCCGGGTCACCCGCGTGACAGGCGGGAATACTCACATAGTAGTTTGCAAGTCTCTTTCAAAATGAAAATAGGGGTGGTCATTACAGAATTATTCAACAACAATACATATTGAGTTCCGCACACATAAGACTCCATCATGTCATCTCTGACCCTTGTAAGGATTATAATTCTCAATAATAATATCATGAACTCTTTGAGAAACAATACATAGTAATCTCTACACCAAACCCAATGCTTGTCTCCAAAAATCAAACTTCACAATACATGTATTATTTGAATCTATTAACGTCTACAAGGAAAACTAAAAGGAAAGGAAAAAATTAAAGCCAAAAATGATTCTCATGCAACACATCATCTCAAAGCGAGAAGATGACGGAAATTCCTCCAAACTCTAATAAGACCCTATTACAATTTATCCATTTGATGTCTTATATGATTTTTGAAGGCCTTATCAAGTGTAGCAAAGATGGCTTCAAAAAACATAATAAAAAATATTCATAAGAAACTTGTGAACAAGTTCTTTATCAAGATCACCATAAACAACCTCAGTGACATTAAACCAGGTCCCCTTGACAATGATACTAACTTCAATCTTGGGTACAATCATTTTCAAACCTTGTATTTGCATAACACATTTAAATTTAACTTTGACACATTATCTCCCTTATATTACCAATAGTGTGCATTCTTAGTAGTCGGTATGAACACATAAGGCAAGTTGCATCTTCTCTTGAATCAACAATTACATGCATTAGGTTCCAATAAATAGATGAATAATTTCCATTGCATGCTTGACTATACAACCATAATCTTTCCAATAAGAATTTTGAGTTCACCACACTAGAAATACAAAATGCACAAGCACCTTTTAAATAGTACCTTATTTTCCCTTATCACTCCAAACTTTCTAGCATACTTCAAAATTTTGAAATAGAGAAACTTTTACGTATAACTCCTTTTTGTACTTCTGCATCAAACTTCAACAAAAAATTACAACTTTTTAAAATGCTCAAATCCCTCATAATCTCTGCAAGTGTTCATAAAAACAAGGGCTGCACTGCAGCATAGTTCCTCCCTTGCTAGCAGGACAGTTTTGAAAAAAAGTTATTTATGAATGAAATTTTATGCAAGATCATTTTCCCTGTACTTCAGAACTTCTTTGCTGCAACAAAAGTCTATTATTTCTTAGGTGCATCAAAACTCTAATATTCAATATGTCATCTACAATGGTCTTGATGAAAATGCAAATTCAGTTGCTTGTCCTTTGATGTTGAAGCTATCCGAATTCAAAGGATTGTGGAGGTGTCCGAGCCTTGAAAAATCTCTCTAGTTCTCTCTATGCAATGCTTGTGTGAGAGCGATTGGGGGTATTTTTGGAGATTTTGTTAATTCAATTCAATATTTGAGAGAGTATAAATTATGGTACCGGACAGGCATGTAACATTGCCCATTGGCTGACATTAATTCATTACTCTTTAAAATTGATAATATAATACTTGCTAATGTTCTTGACATACTGAAAGTGGTCTAGATATATTCTTTGTTACCTACATGAAGGCTTCTAGTAGCTTGACTAGATGTGCTTCCAATTTCTTTACTATTAAAAGTAGAACTATTAATGGTGGATCTCCCATTTGGATCACCTCCTTATGTCATAGGATTCTATCGTTTTTCAGATAGTGCCAATGAAAACCTGGAAATCTTGATAAACATGATCAAACTTAGACTCCTTTTTACACATACTAAAAATACTATCACCAATACAAAATAGAAATAGAATGGAAATACTATCACCCATACAAAATAGAAACCAACATATATAAGTTGCATAAATAATCTAGTTTTCCTGAATGACAGTCTTGACCTAAGCACAAGATAATACAATTAGTACAGACAAAATAAATAACTAAAAGATGCTCTACTCATTGTCTACCTTCTGACCAAGTATCTTTTTATTTTCTTCTAGCATTCCTCAAACATTTTGTTTTGCAAATTATTCACCTGTAATGACCAAGCTAATTTTTTCCATAAGTTTTTGCCTTAGAATTATTTTCTGCTATTCTGCATGAGCTCTATTCTTTGCTAAATAAATAGTTTCAGAGGTATACGTTTGACAGTTTTGCTGCTTGCACATTTTCTATCAAGGAATGCATCTGTTTGTTCATAAATAAACAGCAAAGTATAAATCTGAAACTTAATACCAAAATATTAACAAGCAATTGCTGGAACTGTTGCCTTTAATTTCAGATATATGCAATAACATTATCTTATTACTTACCACAGCAGTCTCAATACAAAGGAATTTCTTGAGAGCAGAAATTACATTTTGCACCTTATTTTCCATGGTCAGGAATATATGACAGCAACAAATAATGGACTTATATTTTGCCTCATACTTCTTCCACGCACATGAGTACCAACAGCAGCAAGAGGATTTGCACTTCCATTTTCAGGTCAATGAAACCTTTGATCTCAGACCATTCCTTATGCAGCAGCAAGGACATTCATTTGAATATACTACTGACCTCATATCATATCCACTGGATTTCTGAGTAACTCATAAGTGCCAATATTCAACTCCTATCTCCAACCCAAACCACGGAAAGACCACCTTCCAGCAAGTAATAGAATAAACCTTCACATGGGGGAAACGATGCCAAATCCGAGCAGGATACCACACAAACAGGCAAAATGATATACATGCGAAGCTCAGATGAAATGCACTCAGAAATGAACAGGGGTATTGTTGATGTGTTTTTTATGCATTTCATACAGAATAAAAAACAAAGGTATCTAATCCTCTCTTGAACAAAATCTCCTCAAATGCTGAATTAAGTGATCACTTGAGGTGACTCCAAGGTTTTGATAGTTAGGTCTTGACTTTATATTGTGGATAGACTCAGTGATTGTCATGTGATTTTGCTAGAATCACAAGGGGACTTACATTTATACTTGAGCTCTGTTGGAACTCGAGATCTAATTGATGTGAAAAAAAAAGGAAAACGAACAAGGGTTTAGAAAGACTACACTACTCCTAAGATTAATGATGATGATAGATGTTACTTCGATAGACATATTCCCTCAAATCAAGCCTTGCTTCATCATGATGACAACAATTAAACAAGACCAATACAATCTTCTAAGGAAATGGAAGATTTTCACATTGCAAATACATCACTCAAATACCCAATGTTGGCACAATTTGAAGTATCCACCATCAAACTTAGCATAATAACGTAGTTAAGGCTAACATTACACTATAGCTTACAATCAATAAACTACAAAACAACAAACCATAATCATGGAACCTTAATTAGCTTTGAGAAGTAACAAGAAACTATGCGAATGTAGAAACAACACAAAAATTCACCATAACTTCAATGAAATCAAGTATTTATTTCCACAAGTGTTGGCAACAATTTCTTCTTCCTCCTCCTACTCTACTCTAACTGCTATCTAACAACTGTTATCTATTGTCTACTATCTATATTAACCCTTACAAATGAGGAGAGCAAGCCTTTTATAGAGCTCTCTTTACAAATGAATGGCTTGGATCAAATCCAAATCAATGGCCAAGATTGAAAGATAGAAACCCTAATTATGGTTTGTTACACCCATTACATAGCATTTAATGTTTGACCAATGATAAAATTACATTTTTTTAACACATGTCCTTCTTTGAATGTTGACCAATGAATGATGAGGTTAGGTATATCGAACTTTGTGTCTCCACATGTGGTAGTTATCCTCCTCATTGGATGAGTCAAGTGCACTGAATCTAGACGCCTTGACTTGGAATGATGTGATTGGGTTGATGATGACTACACGCCACCTTAGCTACTCCTTGTAACTCATCACAAATGTTTGTGGTTGAGCAATATCTCTTGATATCATGCAGTGATTACATCACCAAGATTATGCAGTCCTCCTTCACCTTTAATGCATTGATCATATTCTTCCTCCAGCAGTTTCATCTCTTGTGTTAGCTCTTTCATGATGTTGACCTTCATCTTGTGATGATGAATCCTTCTTTTCCCTTGCCATGTTGATGAATGTTGGAGTGCTCTTCATGTAGAGCAATCCGCTTCCTTGCTTAGCTTGATCTCTCCCATTGTGAAGCTCTCTCTCTTGCATTGTTGGGAATGAGAATGTACGATTGCTTATTTCCAAATGCTTTGATCCTTTCCTGATTTCCATTCTTAATCCTTTGTATGTTGCAACAGAGTCTTCATGTCATCCCTTTGCCTTCGCATCAAACTCCTACCCTGTTTCTGGTGGTGAATGTCCTTTAACCAGGTCTGTAAGTGCATGTAAGTGGTCTGATCCATTCTCTCCCTCGGTTATAGTTCACCTTCTTCCTTATGTCAAGCCTGCAAAACTATCAGACAATGAATCAGATGTGAACAAAAACCTTCTCACAGACCCCTATTTTCTGATTGGATACAGTCTGATATGCGTTTGAAGTGATGGTGAAATGAATGTTTTAATCCCTCTTTAGGTCTGATAGAGTTTCCCTTAGGTCTGTTGTAGGTCTACTTCGAAACTGATTTGCTTGGAATGATAAGTACTTGGTGATTTGATCTGAACTTTGACTTAATTTGCCTTTCTCTAGACCTGATTTACTTCCTTTTAGACCTGGTTACACACTTGAGTTAACCCCTCCACATCCAAGCTTGGCCGAATTTTGACCCCTCATTTGCACAAATGGAGCACAAATTACATATGTATATGCACAAGATTCAGGGAGCAAATCCTATGTTCATTTGCACAAATTTTTGCAAGAGCGCATTTTTCATGTTCATTTGCACAAATATTTACTAGAGCCCAGATTTTTCATGTTCATTTGCACAAATTTTAAGGGAGGGCACATTTTGACCATGTGTTTGCACAAATAGGTCCAACCTTGTGTTGTATTGTTGTATGTTTCCCTTGCTTGATGAGGGTTTTGGTCCACATCCTCTCATGCACAAGTTAGGATGGTGATCAAATCCTGATCTTAGGCGTATTTCTCCTAATGTCTTGCACAATTTGAAGGTTGGTTGAGATTGCCGAGACTCTCACTTAGTCAAATTTTGGTTGCAAACATCAAGTTCACCCCTCCTTTCCATCAACTTTTGCTACCTTGATTGACATGTTGCTAGGTTTTTGTGAAGTTCTAGGTGACTTAAAGACTTTGATATCCCTTCTAGGTTAGGCACAAATCTTACCTTCAGCTGCACAACTTGGGGTGCATTGTGCATGTGAACATGCACTGTGCGCCCTCCTTCTAGCCTTAGGCAATAATTTGGTGATGTTATCCTCAAAACTCCATGAACTCGTTGCCTTTGATCATAGGCCTACTTGAATCGATTTTATCATTGGTAAGCAATTAGCACAGCCATTGGATCACCTCAAATAATCATAGTGCTTCATGTTGTAGGGTGCAAATCTTACATGGTATTGCACAACTAGGGTGGCAAATGCAATAGTACATGCAATTTGCACCCACCTTTCATACTTAGTCGAATTCTCATTTCATTCACACTTGGATGATACCTCACTCCAATTTATTGCCCTAGTGATGGACTTAGGATTGCCTAGGTATGAAGAAGGAAAGGTAAGTCTAGGTGCATCAACATTGCTATCCCTTCAAGAATGACTCTCAAAACTTAAACAAATTCAACCCTAGCAACTTAGCATCTTTCCTTGCAACTTAACAACTTCTTGTTTCTTGACAATATTTGCAACTTTGCAACTTTGACATCTCTTAGCAACCTGATCTCAACTCCTCATCTTGGACTCTGACAAAACCAACCTCCACTCATAAGTAAAGGTGAACAACTAAGAAACTATTGCCAAGCAAAACACTATAGCAAAGCAAAAAGTGGGGGTCCCCATTTGCAATGGGGTGATGTGTGAAAACATCACAACAGATATCCACTTCAAATAGCAAATGCGAGGCATCACATCTTCATACCATGACAAAGATAAATCCCTTGACAAGAATGGAAGTAGCTCTACTAAACAAACTCTCCTCAAAAGCCCTCAATTCTGCTGATAAAATGAACCCGTGCCATCAATAGCTATTAACTGGTGTATATGGCAAGGAGAAAGGTCGCCGGCCAAATAAAGGAAATCTCCTCACAATAATCCTCTGTTATGAAATGAATTGACTATTACTTTTATATCTCCACGCCATCATAATATTATTCATTCAAAATGATAGCCCACAAATAATAAGCAATATATTCCAAAGTCTTTGCAATTATGTCTCTAAAAGAGACTTTATAAAATTGTAAATACTCTACAGGTGCATTGTGAAATATTAGAAAATAATATCTCCAACAAGCTGACCAGGTTAGATAGTTTCACTACTAAAACCAGCAAGCCTTAGGGGTTTTATCCTAGGTGCAAGCTTTGAAAAGCTCTCCAAATCAATATGAGATATAAAAAACCAAGCATGATTAAAAAAAATGAAGCCCAAGCTTCTCTTTTATACCTACTGGAGATGCGTTTTGATCTTCCTTCTTTACCTCTTGATTTTTCCTCCTTATTTTAAATTTGAACTTGAAGGACAATAATAATTGACTTAATTAAATTTCCACTTAATTAACAATAGAGTCACTTTAATACATTATTAAATTAATTAAATAATATTACCCTTATGATTTATTTTTGAGGGACAATATTAGATAATTAAATTAGTTAATTCCTTTTACCCAACTATAGCCTATGGGAATTAAATAGGCTAATAAGTCCTCTAGAAGCACTAAGTAGAAGGGGACATTGCAATCCTCTATAATGTCCCCTTCCGCCTAGTGCTCAATCATGATTAATTTTGCTAGCCTTTATTATTCCCCGAGGCTAGAACAAAACTAAAAATTAACAAGGGAATAAAGTTATTAATTAAATATGAAAGAAGGCTTATGGTATAAATTATAACTTATTCATATTTAATTAATAAGGTGGCCCACGTAAATAATAATGATGATATAAGCCTAAGTCGAAATATTAAAATGTAGAGATAAGTATCGATTGGGATGAAGGAGACTTTATATAAGGAAGAGATCGATGAGGCTTGGGCATTGACGATTATTCAATCATTTGTTATTTTCAATCATTTGTTATTTTCAATCATTGATGTCTTCCTCTCTAAACCATGAAATTTTAAAGCACAAACCCTAGGACGATACCCCTAGTGGTTGATGATTTGGACGTAGACACAGGTCATCAAATTTAGAGAACTTATTGTCCAATCGAATGAATCGCTGCATACAGGTTGCAAGCTCATCTTGCTTTGACCACGGAAATCGCAAGACATTCATCTTCCAATTGAGCAATATTCAATACTTCTTCCAGAGTTCATTATTGGAGATTGGAATCAATTGCAACTCTATTGAAAACGGCTGCATCTTGGGTAGTGTTTCATCTTGTATGGGCACAATCCTTCCATAATCGCATTTGTGAGTTTGGTAACAACTTTATGGATGGCTGTAGCTTACTCCATCTGGTATGGGCGCCATGCATTCACAACAAGTCATGTTGAACTCATCACATTTTTTTCTTAAGGGTTTGTTGATATGTTTATGGAGCAATTTCCGAGTATGTGTATTGCATGACAAGCCCTATGAATTTCTGATTTGATGCAGCATAATATATATATATTTTAATAAACGCCTAATTTCCATACATCAACCTTAATACTTAGAAGTTTAATATCATTCCTTGGAAATTCTGTCCCTAATCTTTCTTTGCAAGTTTATATTGTTGTATGCACAATGTTATTCATGCTATGAAACAAAACTTCATGTGAAAATCAAATCTGTTGCAAAACTTTACAAGTATCAAAGGAAAGGATATTTCAATGGTATCAAAGCCACAAATCCTGCCAGCCTATGAGGTGACAACAGTGCATTTAAGATGATTTCATTACATGGGGGTCAAACATTAGTTCTTGGTGGAATCGAGTTGCATGACAGTTTAATTGATTCTATGAATCCTAGAGAAATTGGTCCACATAGATATTATACTGGGCACAGGGCAGGACAGCCAAAAGAAAAAGTTGTTGATAATCCAGTTGTAGGAGAGATGGGTGAGAGAAGAGGTGAGAGCCCACCAAGGGACATGAACAATCAACTTAATGATTTCTTGACCACTTTTTTCCAACAACAGCAACAAATGCTACAGCAATTTCAGCACCGTATGATTACAACTATGGGTCAAATGAGATTGGATCATACACGATCAAGGAGATTAAGTAGTGAGAGTAGTAGAAGGCATAGTAATACCGGCAGAGCAGCTACAACAATTTCAGATAGACCCATCCGTCCCACAGTTTTGCCAGGACAAAATGAAAGGGAAGAGGCTCCTGAGGAAGAAGAAGTGGACTAAAATCACGGATGATGTGATGGTAGCCTATGATGAATAGATGGCACTTTCAGATAATGTTAGGACATTAATAAACTTGAATCAGCAGAAGGATAAGGCCAGATTCAGATTGGAGAGGCAAGATAGAAGGCCTCGAAGGCAAAATAGACAAGGCGCACAACCCAAAGAATACAAGGAAGCATTGAACAAGGTCCCATTACCAACTTTTGATGGAAGTGGAAAGATGAGTGCTAGATCTTGGGTGCATAAGCTAGACACATTCTTATCACTCAAACCAATGGAGGAGGATAAAGCTATCCAATTTGCTACAATGCATTTAGAGGGAGTAGCTTATGACTACTGGCATCACGGATTAGTGTCATAAGACCATGCCATGATACATTCCTTTGAGGAATTTATAAACAAGTTGATTGCTTGTTTTGACAGGAAAGATATAGATGGTTACTACAAAGGCTTGGCTCAACTCAAGCAGGTGGGACATGGAGAATCATATATTAATGAGTTCCACATGATTGTAGTCAAGGTTCAAGATATGGCAGAAAAGACTGTCACTATGCTGTTTGTGGAAGGACTGAGTGATACACTAAGAGGATTGGTCAAGCCACATAAACCTAATACCTTGCATGATGCCATTGGGTTAGCTCTCAACCTTGAGATCGCACCTTCTTTTCAGCCACAGAAGAAAAGTTTCAGCCCATGGAAACCAAATAAAAAGGGCTTTAATCATCAAAAGTATTAGTACACACCACCAAAAGTTGATCGAGAGTCTAAGAATGAACTAAGGAGGAAGAAGCTATGTTTCTCTTGTAAGGAACCATGGGAACCTGGACACCATTGCCTTGGGAAAGGCAAAGTTCATTTGGTTGAAGTCATATCTAATGATGAGGAACAAGTAGAGCAAGAGCCTAGTGCTAGAGATGATAGCAATCATGAGGATCAGCCACCACAGATAGAATTGGAGGATACTGCAACCAAAGAAACTCTGCATAGCACTATTGCCACCTTATCTAGAGTTCCCAGAAATCACCCTTTCTAGTTGAGGGGTGTCCTTAAGGGGCAAAGGATGGTTTGCTTAGTGCATAGTGAAGCCATGCATAATTTTATTGATGAAGGATTACTGGTGAAGCAAGGACTTCATGTCGAGGACTTCCCAAGATTCTGTGTAGCTATTGTTGATGGACTTACATTGTGCTGCACCAAGGTGGTACCTCAACTTAGCATCTAGATAGGAGATTACACCTTAACAAATGACTTTTATATGCTTGGGCTGGGCAATATAGATATCGTCTTGGGACTCCAGTGGTTAGAGTCACTTGAGCGGTACGTACAAGACTTCTGCAAGATGCCACTTGAATTTATGCTTGATGGTAAGAAGATTGTGCTTAAGGCTATGTTTGACAGGGGTGGTCCTCGAGTAGTTTCAGCAACAAGGATGGAGGCTCTATTTAGGCACGGTGATGTGCGTTGGGCAGCTCAATGTGTGGTGTCTACTAAACCTTCCTCCATTAATGAGTCGTGGCATCATGTTGATATCTGGATAGTGCCGAATAAGCACAGTGTGGTGTTTGGGGATATTCCTCCGAGAAGGCCACCTAAACATGGATTTGAGCATGTCAAAGAGCTTGAGGGCACCAAGCCAATTATCACTATGCCCTACCAACATCCACACCATTTTAAGGAGATTGAAAAAACAATCAAAGAGTTGTTGAGTATGGGATACATTCGGCCCAACTCCAATCCCTTCACCTCATCAATTGTTTTGGTTAAAAAGAAGGATGGCACTATGCATATGTGCATAGATTATTGAGCCTTGAACAAGAAAACCATTAAAAACAAATATACCATCCCCAAGATCGATGAGTTGATTGATGAGCTGCATGGGGCCGTGTACTTCTCTAAGATTGATCTTCATTCAAGCTACCACCAAATTCGTGTCCGGAAAGAAGACAAACACAAGACTGCATTCTACTACCACTACGGACACTTTGAGTTCTTGGTCATGCCATTCGAACTCACCAATGCACCAACGACATTCCAATCTTGTATGAACCACACCTTCCAAGAGCAATTATGTAAGTTTGTTCTAGTCTTTTTTTATGACATACTGATATACAGCAAGACATGGAATGATAATCTTCAGTATTTGGATGTGGTGTTGAATATTATGGAGGCTCAATCATTGTATGCGAACGCTTCCAAATGTGAGTTCGGAATGACTGAGATTCTTTACCTTGGGCATGTGATTGGAGCTGATGGTGTTAAGGTACACCAGGAGAATACTTAGGCTATTTTGGACCAGCTACCACCTAAGAATATTTCAGAGTTGAAAAACTTCTTGGGCTTATGTTTCTTTTACAAAAGATTTGTGAAGGGCTTCTCACAATTGGCATCTCCTCTTATAGACCTTACTAAAAAAGGAGCATTGCATTGGTTTGACGATGCACAGGAGACATTTGACAAGCACAAGGAGGTCATGAGCTCTTGCCTAGTTTTGGCGCTATCTGACTTCACGCAGCCTTTTGTTTTAGAGTGTGATGCATCAAGACAAGGAATTGGTGCGGTCTTGATGCAAAACAGACATCCCATTGTTTTTGAGAGCAAGAAGCTAAGGGATGCAAAAAGGTTGTAATCCACTTATGACAAGGAGATGCTAGCCCTTATGCATGCGCTAGCAAAATTTAGACAATATCTAGTGGTACAAAATCCGTGGTCAAAACCGACCACAACAGTCTTAAGTATAAACTAGAGAAAAAAGATCTCAATGAACAGCAACAAAAGTAGGTAAGTAAGATTCAAGCATATGACTTTGATGTGGAGTGTGTTAAGGGTAAAAAGAATATTTTTGTCGATGCTCTCTCTAGGAAACCTACCCTCTACTCTCTAACTAAGATCTCAACTGATTGGAAATCTTAATTGTTGGTTGAATACTCTAAAAACGCTTTTTGCATGTGAATTGATTGATGGACAGCTAGAGGATGACAAGTATACCATAATTGATGATATTATTTATTATAAGAATAGGATATATCTTGTACCAAAATCTAAGCTGAAGATCAAGATTATGAGGGCAATTCACGATATACCCCTAGCAAGGCATCCAGGATTTTTCAAAATATATCGGCAGATAAGGGAGAGATTCACCTGGAAGGGCCTAAAACATGATGTCTTGCAGCATGAGAGAGTGTTTGACTTGTCAACAGAACAAGTCTGAGCATACCAATCCTGCAAGGCTACTCCAACCATTACGTATACCTAAAGAGAAGTGGGAAGGTATTTCCATGGACATTATTACTGGACTTCCACGAGTTTAGGGAAGAGATTGCATATTCATTGTTGTTGACAGATTAACAAAATATGCACATTTCTTTGCTATACCTACAAACTATACAGCACCTCAGGTTGCAAGCTTATTCTTCAGAGAGGTGTTCAAATTGCACGAGCTCCCTAAGACCATTGTTAGCGATCGGGACAGCCAATTTCTCAACATGTTTTGGGAGGAGGTATTTCGTTTAGCGAGTACAAAGTTGCTACCATCCACAAACTGATGGTCAGACAGAAATTGTAAATAAATGGATTGAGGGCTATCTTCGAAACTATGTTTCGGGGGCAGCGTGCTTGGATTAAATGGCTTCACTTAGGTGAGTATTGCTACAATACCACATGCCACATGTCTATTGGCATGTCTCCATTCAAGGCTTTATACAAGTATGATGCTCAAATCATTTTTGGATTTGGCCTTTGATAATAGAAAGGACCCTTGGGCTAAGGATATGATGCAGAGTTATCAAGACCTCATTAAGGAGTTAAAGTATAAGCTTCAACATGCCCAAAACTAGCAAAAGATGTATGCAAACAAGCACCAGGTTGAGAGATCATTCAAAATTGGGGACATAGTTTTCTTGTGCGTATAGCCCTACCAACAATCAACTTTAAAGAAAAGTGGTGCAGAAAAACTCAAACCACGTTTTTATGGGCCCTACAAGATATTGAAAGAATTAGAGAAGTGGCAAATGAATTGGAAGTTCCAGAGGATAGTAAAATTCATAATGTTTTCCATGTTTCATGTCTCAAGAAAGCTTTAGGCCAACACACAATTTCATCTCCGGAATCGCCACCCCTCGATGAAGAAGGAAATTTGGTTTTAGTTCATGATAGTATTGTTGATACGAGGGAAAGAAAGTTGCGGAATAGAGTGAACCGTGAATATCTGGTCAGGTGGAGAGACTTACCAGTTGAGGATGTAACTTGGGAAGGAGAACAAATTCTGCAACACCTCAATTTGCAATAGCTTGAAGATAAGCAATCCCAGAAAGGGAGGATCGTAATGTTCCCTTCCGCCTAGCACTCAATCATGAATAATTTTGCTAGCCTTTATTATTCCCAAAGGCTAGAGCAAAATTATAAATTAATAAGGGAATAAAGTTATTAATTAAATATGAAATAAGGCCTATGGTATAAATTATAACTTATTCATATTTAATTAAAAAGGTGGCCCACTTTAATAATAATGACGGGGTGACTTATTGTCATAACCCCTCTTTGGACATTGGATTATTGTGATTAAATAAATACAATAATTAAAACATTTATTAATCAACATTTAATAATATGGGAAAATCGTCTCATTTATGAGACTTCACAATTTTCCTCTAAAGTGAGAGGGTTATCATAACCCCACATCCTGGTGATGTAATCAATAATAGATTTTGTGATTCTTCATCATAATAATAAATTATCATTTATTATGTAATTAATAATATTAATAGTAATATTAATCATTCATTAATATAAAAATAATATTAATATTATAATAAGACTGTCATATCCCCATCCTTAAACTAAGAACAAGAAAGAAACCAAACATATATATGGTCAAGGGTGGCAGACCTTGAACACCTTCAACTAGTTAGTAAATAGGAAGTGTCAATTTGTACGTACTACTTAAGAAGTTTAGGTTTGCATATTATATCAATAAAGACTGTAGCATCAAGACCTTATGGAGGAAAATCGTCTTATTCATAAGACTTCACGATTTTTCTATCAAGCACCAAGACAACATGAAGGGAGCCTGATAGCATGGACTTAGTAATACTCATGGATCATAATACAGATACCACACAGAAGTGTATGTATCATAGCAATAATTCCTGAGAAACTCTTATATGCATCAATCATAAATGAAGACAACTCCTCATCGATATCAATATCAAACAAAGGAAGACATCGTAGGCATTCATCAGTACTATCGCTGTGAAGAGAAGATAACAGAAAGAGAATAATCAAGCATCGTTTACCATTGACTTGCTAAGAAAATCGATCTACAAACACTATGTTACCATCAGCAAGCATATCGCTGTATATCATAAGCATCACTTAACGTTGCTTTGGATCAATTATATCAAGCAAGGAGAAAACATATTATCGCTGCGTAAGAAGGAGCGATTAAGGATCGATCAAGGACGATTAAGTTAACAACGAGTGAAGAGACTAATGAATATCAATTAGACCAAAGATAACAAATAACAATTAAACATAGAAGGCAGCGATTACACAATTAATTTTGAAACGCGATTTGCTTAATAAACCGATTTGTATAAAATCATGAAGAGATACGATTAGGAAGAGATATGTCCCTAAAACGTTCAAAGGATGCAACCATTCGATCTTGCAAGATATATAATGGGGGATCAATCCCATTCTCAAGGGCGGGTCTGGAAGGTACAGCTGCAGGTTACCATAGGTAAGCAATGAATAAATACTTCATTATATAAATATAAATAATGAACATTTTATTATATACATTAATGAATATAATTAATGTTTATTTAATATATATATTAATGAATGAATATTTTAATGTGTATTAATGAATGTTAATAACGAATATTAATGGACATTAATAATGAATATTTTAGTATGTATATTAATGAATGTTAATAATGAATATTAATGAATATTTTAGTACGTATATTAATAAATGTTAATAATGAATATTAATGAATACTAATAATGAATATTTTAATATATATATGTGGATGAATATAAGTAATGAACATTTTTAGTTAATGAATGGTTCTTAGATGATAATGAATATATATATCAAGGCCTAGTAGGACTATATGCTAAGAAATAAATGTGAATATTGGTTAATGAACATTTTAAGGAATATATGTAGGGGATATATAATCGGTGCTTATTATCGATCAATTCAGATCAGAACTGTTATCTAGTTACAGGCATAACATTCTTGTTTCTAGTGGTATGCATGTTGATGTGCTTAATATGTATGCTTAGTATATGAAGCTCGATAATGTCTTTATGCATAATTATAACAATAATATTAACATAGTTTAAAATATGTATTATAGTAACACATAGTTTCATGACAGTGGCAGACCATGTCTGACATGCATCAGATCTGTCTGCCACTCCCAGCCACTAAATATATTCATAACTAACAAGGTTTTGCAGTGGCAGTGTTAATAATAGGTTATTAGCAAATATATAAATTATTGGTAACATTATTTTATATATATATATATATATATACTCAAATCACAATAAGGAATAATATAAGGGTTATAAATATGGATACTGATATAATAACAAATATTAATACAATAAATATAATTAATGTAGTATCTTTTAGTAACGACTCTATAATAATATATAATAATTCATAAACTGGTAATTTAATAAATGTAAATGATTTATAAATGAATGGGAATAAGATTAAATTATCTAGTACTTGATCGACTAAAGAAAGAATGTCTCAAATTTGTTTTCATGTTAAGGTAGCCTTGACTCTTGATCAAGTTAGTTTAAGTTGTAAGCACTTGAAAGTAGATTAATTATGGTTTAGTTTGACCAAATCCTAGTAGGGGACATTACACTTATTCATGTGGGCAATTCAATTAGTTGAAAGGCTTAATATAAGCCTAAGTCGAAATATTAGAATGTAGAGATAGGTATGGATTGAGATGAAGGAGACTTTATATAAGGAAGAAATCGATGAGACTTGGGTATAGACAATTATTCAATCATATGTTATTTTTGCTGATTGAAGTCTTCATCTCTAAACCATGAAATTTTGAAGCACAAACCCTAGGATGATACCCCTAGTGGTTGATGGTTTGGACGTAGCCCTAGGTCATTGAATTTGGTCTAGTGAATCACAACATACAGGTTGAAGGCTCAGCTTGCTTTGACCAAGAGAATCACAGGACATTCATCTTGCAAGTGGGCGATATTCAATACTTCTTCTAGAGTTCAATATTGGAGATTGGAATCGGCTGCAGCTCTATTGAAAACAGCTGCATCTTGGGTAGCATTTCATCTTGTATGCCTACAATCCTTCCATAATCGCATTAGTGAATTTGGTAACAACAAGGGCATCGATCTATGGACGGTTGTAGCTTGCTCCATCTGGTTTGGGCGCCTTGCATTCACAACAAGTCTGATTGGATGCAGCTGAATATATATATTGTAATAAATGCCTAATTTCCTTACATCAACATTAATACTTAGAAGTTTAGTATCTTTCCTTGGAAATTTTGTCCTTTATCTTTCTTTGCAAGTTTATATTGTTGTATGCACAAATGTTATTCATGCTATGAAACAAAACTTCATATGAAAATCAAATCCATTTCAAAACTTTACAAGTATCAAAGGAAAGGACATTTCACCCTCCCTTCTTGAGATTGCTTGCCCTCAAGCAATTGCGAATTGGGATGTTGTAGAATCTACTCTCCTTCCTAAGTATCATCCTCTATGGGCAAGTTACTCCATCTCATAAGAAGATACTCCTTAATTGTTTTGCTCCTCAACTTTCTCTCCTTGATATCCAAAAATTTATCAGGAACCAAAACTAACTTCCCTTCCTCATCCAATGTTGGTAGCTCTACTGAAGAGGTAATCTACTACCCAAGTTCCTTCTTGAGGCACAATACATGAAACACGTTGTGGATATTGCTACTCTCTGGTAGCTCAAGCTCATAGGCCACCTTCCCCACTCTCCTAATTATCCTTTAAGGATCATAAAAATCAAGGTTTCAATTTCTCTGCACCACTTTTCTTCAATGAAGACTGTTTGTATGGGCGCAATTGTAAGAAGACCAAGTCCCCAACCTCAAAGCATCACATTCTAGCACAAAGGGCTAGGTGAAATCAAGCAATGCCAATACTAGACAAATGCTCATCACTTCTTTAAGCTTGTCAAATGCGCTCTGAGCTTCGCCTGTCCATCAAAATGCCCCTTAGTAAGTTTGACGTCCCTCAAGTTGTGAAATTCCCCTTAACAAATCTTCTGTAGTAGCTGCATAACCCAAAGAAGCCTTGTAATTTAGTGAGTCCTCAGTGGTGGCCAATCAATGATTGCCTATATCTTCTCCTGGTGCACTTGGATTCCTTGAGCACTTATGATGTGACCCTGATAAAGAATCTTCATCATCCCAAATTCACATTTGGAAGTCTTAGCACATAACGATTATACCTTTATGATACTCAAGACTTCCTCTAAGTGCTTCAAGTGCTCCTTTAATGTCTTTTTATAAATAAGTATGTCATCAAAGAATACTGGCTATAATGTCTTTCTCCTCCAATCGTTGCTTGTTGAAGATGTGATTTATGCAAGACTGGAAAGTTGGAGGGACATTAGTTAACCGAAAGGGCATAACCAAAAACTCATAATACCCGTAATAACACTTGAAAGAAGTCTTATGCATATCATGCTCTCTTACCCTGATATGGTGGTACCATATCTAAGATCCATCTTGGAAAAGTAAACCACACCATGCAACTCATCTAACAGCTCATCAATCTTGGAAATGTGGTACCTATTTTTTATTGTCTTCTTGTTCAAATCACAATAGTCAATGCAAATTCTCAAGGTCTCGTCGTTCACCAAAAAATAAAGGAGGCGAAGGGACTCAAACTGTAATATCCCCTGTTGTTATATGACTGAAATGTGTAGGGAATATTGACAAATAGTTGTCTAATAACCTGCAACCTGCTATTCTAGTTTTCAAACTGAAAAACTTGCTTGTTATGCAGTTTTGGACGGCTAGTATAATTCTACGTGTTATGCAGTTTCCTTTGGTTTGCTTATAGGAACCTATTAATGCAATGAACTGAAATAAATTACTGATAAAGAAAGCATACCATCATCCTATTCAGCTAATTGACATTTTATCAAACAATTGTCATGCATCCTCAGATTTGAAAAACTTATATAGCACATATAGAGTTCACAACTGACTTATTTATTCAATGCAGTCTTGATTACAAATGCTTAAGAATGGCCAAGACTCTTGGTTTACACAACTATGATTCAGAATTTTCTGAGTACTATTGGCAGCCATTGGCAGCCACTAATTCATATACATGACTGAAACCTCAATGAAAAATAATGCCAAAAAGAACCCAAATGAATCGCGTAGGTGTGAGGATGAAGAAGCAAGCAATATCGATACTCCTTATTCTTTCCTTATGCCCAATCGACCCTTTCTTCAAAATCACCCCTGTTCTGGTATGAAGGCCAATAAAAAATAATTTCCAACTTGATTGTCCCCTTCTAAGCATCAAACAGCATCGTGGGATTCCCCTAAAGTGAGAGCTCCCTTCAAAAAATGAAATCAATGCACCAAAGTGGAGGTATGAGCAAAATCGTGGGGCAGATCGGTCCGGTCGAACTTGTTTCAGACCTGATATGTGACATAAAACCTCCTCAACTTCACCTCCAAAATGCTCCTAAGGAAATCGCCTAGCCTATCTTAATATGTAGATGCAATCATAGTGGTCAATTTACCAATGCTGAAGTACTCTCCAAATCATCTACCATGAATGTTGTTGTCAATCCACAATAAACCCAAGTATGAAGAACTGAGGTATCCTTCACTCACAATTGCAACCCTTTAGAGGATCTTTCACCACCTCAATTATCCTAATCAAAGGGAGGTATCGTTCCCGATGACCAATAATCTACACAAACCCTTGGCTCCACAAGTTCATAACACAAGATGTCCAGTATTCGATGCCCACAACATGAAGCTCATCCCCTTTTTATCCTTTTCCCACGCATGGATCGGCCTCCTTCTAGAAGACACCATTTTAAAAAAAATAATATTTAATTACCTCCTTAAAATAATCTTTTAATTGCACTTTAGTAAATATTAAAATATTTCTAAAATATAAAGTGCACATGTGACATCATACGTGAGAACACATTATCTCACCATAAAACCATGTAAAATAATATATGAAGCCATAAGTAACTGCCAAAACAACCCTCTCATCAACTCCTTGGCCTACGAGGGTCAACTAATAGGCCAAACCTCATGAATGTCTGTGCATTAATGAGAAGGGGACATTACACAAACTAGGCTTAATATGACCCATATCTAACAACTCCTTGATGGCTTTCTTGATTTCATCTTTAACTTCTTGGGATGTCTATAAGGAGTTGTGATCACTGGCTTCCCTCCTTCCTCCAACTCAATCATATGCTCAAATCCTCTATCTGGAGGTCTCCCTAAAGGGATCTTGCAAAAAATCAAACTGTCTAATAGTCTATATAGTACTTCCTGAATACCATCCTGATAATGCTAAGGACTATAATTAGAATATTTGGGAGAAATCAAACATTCAACTCCCAAGAAGCATCTCCATGTCTGAAAATGGCCTCCATCCTCTTAGTTGAAACAACTCTAGGTGCACAATTGGACATTCCCCTTAAGACCACCTTCTTGCCATCAACCTTGAATGAGAACTCCATTTTCTTGAAACTCTAAGAGTATTTATCGAGGGAATGCACCCATCTAATGCCCAATATAGCATCAGCTTCTCCTAAGTTGACCACATAAAAATCATTGGTAATAGTATAGTTGCCTAGAGCAATTCTCAATTGTGAAACCTTTCGTAGATAGGACATTTGATAGCCATCAACCACCATAACATCAAATCCCTCATGCTCTTTGGTCAAAAGGCCTCTCTAGCAACTAAGGCCAAATCTATAAAAAATGTGGGTAGCCCCACTCCCAAGCAACATAGTCACTTGCTGCCCTTGTAACACTCCATGCACCCATAAAGTGTTGTATCAAGGTGTACCAAACAAAGAGGCAATAGTTCTACTTTTACATCCTTAGGTGGTTGTTTCTCCTCCTGAGGCTACTCTTCATCTGATTCATTGACACCGCTGTCCTGATTTTGTTCTGTCTTTTCTTCCTCCTCATTATCAGAAACCACCTTGATATAGTGTACCTTACCCTTCCCATGTCATGTCCCCTAATAAATGATTGACGAATGTTAAAAAAATATTAATTATTTTATATGAACCTTCCCATTCATTTATATAAATAATTAATATTTACATGTATTATGGTTAAAAGGCATGTCTTTTAATTACATGTATTTTTGTTTAACACCGTAAATAGTCTTAACTATTACGGGATTTTTAACCAACTTGGTATTAATAAAAGGATGGGCACCAGAGATGGAGGGACATCGGATTTTATACAAGCAATGCCTGAAGAGAAGTTTGATAACCCGTGAGATGTCAAGCATATAAATGATTTCCTTTCGCTAGCCTTAACTAGCCTATTGGAAGTAATAACCACGGAGTGATTTACAGCATGAGTATTGGTCAATATTGTTGATACGCGTGTTCATACACACCAACTAGAAGAGACTATCTGAAGTCTGGCAGGGAGGCACGTAATTTCCTTCCACACGAAGACTATCGGGGACATAGCAGAGAGGCACACAAAACCCACTCTTCTCATCGTTTCCCAAATACCCGTTATCGGGTGTAGCAATTAACACGGACTCTTACCGCTTCACGTGAGACAGAGACCCGATATCGGGTGTATTTCCGGCAGTCACAAAGGATTATAGTGTCACCCATGGTGTAGCGGAAGTATCATGGAATAGCAGAAGTATCATTGCCGTAGTGTATCGACAGTGGGATTTACGCCTGAAGGAGTCGTGTCCCAGATTCAACACACAGACAGAGGGTCTGTGAACTAGTGCAGGAAGTATATAAGGAGAACCGCTGCCTGTTATGCTTTATGGTGAATCTCTGAAGATCATCCGATAACCAACAGCACGTGAATGGCATCTACAGTTGTGACATGGTTATCAGGTGCACTATTATATATACCTCTTAAATAATGAATGCTTGTTCTATCAATAAATGAAATACCAGCAAGTGGGAAAGGAAACTAAGATTGTGTGAATGAAAAATATCACTGTTTGAACATTGTTCATTATTCTGCCAATAACTCACTGGCTATGTTGAAAATATGTTACTGATGAACTGGACATATATCTAATAGAACTTAAGGAATTTTACAGTGGTATCAGAGCTCTTGAATTCTGCCAGCCTGTAGGGTGTTTAGAACTTCATGAAAATTTAATGCACAGTTGAGTATGCACCAGGGAAATTATAATTTCCGAAGCACTAGGGCCCGTCAAAACAAATTTCAAAACTCTCCTTTAGCACAGAGTAGTTCATCTATTCCGTTTGAAATTGAGGATAGCCACACCGAAACCGACGAGGAATTTATTTTTGAAACCAACATGGGAGACCTGGATAACAATAGGGACCTATTGGCTGCATTAATCAGAAGTCAGCAAGATATGCAAGATAATGTTAACGGAATGACCAATTTGATGACCCAATTTATGGCTAATAATATGAATCGGCACCAAAATAATGGAAGACAAAATAATCAACATCAAAATAATGGGGGAAACAATGGGGGTAGAGATGAACAGTCTGTCAATAATCAGCCAGAAAGAACAGGAACAGCTAGACCTTTTATGCCTACATATACTGCTAGAAACCAGCAGCCTGAAAATGAACCTACAATAAGAGAAATACAAGAAGAAATAAATCAGGATTGGTTAGGTTCTGGAGAAGAATTCAGATCAACAATGACATTTAGAGAATATTTAGATGTTAGAATGAAACATAGACCAAGAGGACGGCGAGGAAACAACAGTGAATTGCAAAGGAAAATTGGAAAAATGTCCATTCCTTATTTTGATGGATCAGGTAAAACAACGGCTCAGGCATGGGTGCAAAAATTAGACACATACTTCCAATTAAACCCTATGTTGGAAGAGGAGGCAATTAAATATGCTACATTACATCTTGACAGTGTAGCACATGAATGGTGGCATCATGGGCAAATAACCTTGGGTCATAATTTGATAGGTACTTATGTTGAGTTCACTGAGAAACTTATTGATAGGTTTGACTCTAAAGATCCCGAATTACATCTTAAAGATTTGACTCAGCTTAAGCAAACTAGAACTGTTGAGCAATATATTTCTAAATTTGAAAAATTGATAGTCTTAGTTACTGAAATTTCAGAAAGACACAAGATTGTAATATTTATAGATGGATTGTTTGATTCCCTCAAAGGTTGGGTTAAGTCCTTAAACCCTCTTACCTTACAAGCAGCTGTCAAAAGAGCAAGAGAATTGGAACCATCTTCAAAAGGAAATTTTTTTAATAAAGGACCACCACCTAAACCTGAAAAAGACAAAACAACCTTTCAATAAAGATAATTTCCCTAAAAACAGGCTAGATAAAGAAGAAAGGGAGGAACTTAGAAGGAAAAAACTATGTTTCAGTTGTAGAGAAGCATGGCAGCCTGGACATAGATGTTTAGGGAAGGGAAAAATTCATTATATTGAGGTTATGTCTGACAGTGAGGATGAAGAGAATGTTGATCCTAACATAGAACAAGCATCACAGAACATAGAGTTAGAAATAGGTACCAAAGAAGGAGGAGTAATAGCAGCTATGACAGGAACTCCACATTATAATATTTTCAGAGTTAGAGGAGTTTTGAATGGGCAGCGAGTGATTGTGATGCTTGATAGTGGTTATACTCATAATTTTATAGATGCAGCACTTGTGGAAAGACGTGGTTTGCAGACTGAAAAACATGAGGGATTTGATGTTAGAGTAGCAGGTGGAACTAATTTATCTAGTACTCATAAAATTCCTAAATTGAATATTACCCTTGGCAATTACACTGTTACTGATGATTTTTATGTGGTTGATTTGGCTGACACTAATGTTGTCTTGGGCATACAGTGGATGGAAACATTAGATGAATATACACAGAGTTTTACAAGAATGGAATTCTCTTTTAAAATTGATCATAAGAAGATAGCCCTTCGTGGTATGTCTAACAGTGGTCCCAGGATCGTTAGTGCTAAAAGAATGGAGGCTATTTTCAGACATGGAGATGTGGCATGATCAGCACAATGTTTAATTTCCAACAAGGTATCAGGCTTTGAATCTAAATCTTATCAAGATGATTTGTTAAAAGTATTAGATTCACATCATTTGGTTTTTAGTGATATTCCTCCAGAAGTCCCACCTGATAGAGGATTTGAACATACTATTGAATTAGAAGGTGTTAAACTAGTTATCACAACTCCTTATAGACACCCTAAAACATTCAGGGATGAAATAGAAAAGGCAATTAAGGAATTATTGGATATGGGGCATATCACACCTAGTTCTAGTCCTTTTGCATCATCTGTAGTGTTGGTAAAAAAGAAGGATGGAACTCTTTGTATGTGTATTGATTACAGAGCACTTAACAAGAAAACAATCAAAAACAGGTATCCAATTCCTCGAATTGATGAATTGTTAGATGAATTGCATGGTGTTGTTTATTTTTATAAAATTGATTTGAGATCAGGATATCATCAAATTAAGTTAAGAGATCAAGGTATTCACAATACTGCTTTTCGTTGTCATTATGGTCATTATGAATTTTTGGTTATGCCGTTTGGTCTAACAAATGCTCCGGCAACATTTCAGTCCTGTATGAATCATATCTTTAACAAACAGTTAAGGAAATTTTTGCTAGTTTTCTTTGATGATATATTGATTTATAGCAAAACTTGGGAGGAGCATTTGAAACATATTGATATAGTTCTTGGTATTATGAAATCTCAATCATTGTATGCAAAAGATTCTAAATGTGAATTTGGAATGATTGAAATCTTGTATTTAGGGCATATGATCAATGCAACAGGGGTACAGGTTCATCAAGAAAAGATAAGAGCCATCTTGGATTGGCCACCACCACGAAACCTTACAGAATTAAGGGGATTCTTTGGATTATGCAGTTATTACAGAAGGTTTGTCAGAGGTTTTTCACAGCTAGGGGCACCGTTGATAGATCTTACCAAAAAGGGGGCATTCCATTGGGCCAAGGAGGTACAACAAGCTTTTGAGAAACTGAAAGAGGTAATGAGCTCTTGTCCAATACTTGCACTTCCAAATTTTAATCAGTCTTTTGTCTTGGAATGTGATGCATCTAGTGAAGGAATAGGAGCAGTTTTAATGCAAAATAAGCATCATATAGCATATGAAAGCAGGAAACTTAGTAATCTAGAGAGATTGTATTCTATCTACGACAAAGAAATGTTGGCAATCATGCACGCATTGGCAAAATTTAGGCAGTATTTGGTTGGTGGCAAATTTGTAGTAAAAACTGACCATAACAGTTTGAGATATTTTTTGGGATAGAAAGACTTGAATGACAGGCAGCAAAAATGGATGAGTAAGATCCAAGCTTATGATTTCGAAATTGAATATGTAAAAGGTAAGAACAATGTTGTTGCAGATGCACTATCTAGAAGACCTGAAATAAATGCATTATCTGTAATAACAGCTGATTGGAAATCTTTATTGCTGGTGGAATATTCTAAAGATTCTTTTGCTTGTGATTTGTTAGATGGTAATACACAAGATGATAAATATAAGGTTGTAAATGATGTTATCTATTACAGAGACATAATTTATTTGATTCCAGGATTGAAGTTGAAAGAGAAAATCCTCCAATCAGTGCATGATGTTCCTTTAGCAGGGCATCCAGGCTACTTCAAAACTTACCGACAGATAAGAGAAAGATTCACTTGGAAAGGACTAAAGAATGATGTCCTTCGCTATGTCAAAGAATGCATCACTTGTCAACAAAATAAAGCAGAGCATACTTATCCTGTGGGTCTATTGCAGCCTTTGCCTATACCGGGACAGAAATGGGAAAGTATATCTATGGATTTCATTACGGGCTTACCACGATCTCAAGGTAAAGATTGCATTTTTGTCGTGGTTGATAGATTAACTAAATTTGCACATTTCTTATCTATCACTACAGAATTCACAGCTGTTCAGCTCGCAGAATTATTCTTTCGAGAAATGTTCTGTCTATATGGTTTGCCAAAAAATATCATCAGTGACCGTGATAGCAGATTTTTGAGTATATTTTGGGGGGAACTTTTCAGATTGACAGGTACCGAGTTAAATCACAGCACAAGTTACCACCCACAAACTGATGGACAGACAGAAATAGTAAACAAGTGGATTGAGGGATACCTTCGCAATTATGTGTCTGGCCATCAGAAAGCATGGGTCCGTTGGCTATATTTGGGTGAATACTGCTATAATACTGCATACCATATATCTATCGGTATGACTCCTTTCAAAGCATTATATGGGTATGATATACTATCTTTCATTGACCTTGCTTTCGATCAGAGTAATGTACCCAAATCTCGTGATATACTCCAGGAATGCCAAGATATAATGAAAGCACTTAAGGAAAATTTGCAATGTCCACAAAATCAACAGAAAATGTATGCCAATAAAAAGCGTGTTGAGCGTCACTTTGAGATAGGAGATTTGGTGTATCTCAGACTACAACCCTATAGGCAATCATCTCTCAAGCATAGTGGGGCTGAGAAATTGAAGCCTCGATTTTATGGGCCATACCAGGTAATTCGAAAAGTTGGTGCAGTGGCATATGAATTAGAGTTACCAGTCGAAAGCAAAATACATAATGTGTTCCACGTATCGTGTCTCAAAAGAGCTTTGGGTCAACAAGTGAAAGTTTCAGAAAATCTACCGCCACTGGATGAGGAAGGGAAATTAGCAATGATACCTAAAGTGATTTTGGAGACCCGCGACAGCATTTGCAGAATAGGACAATCAGGGAATATCTCATTAAATGGCAGAATTTACCATTAGATGATGCTACTTGGGAAAATGAGCAGGTTCTTCAACATCCGGAGCTACAGTTGCTTGTGGGAAAGCAACATTTGGGCAAGGGCGACTGTCATGTCCCCTAATAAATGATTGACAAATGTTAAAAAAATATTAATTATTTTATATGAACCTTCCCATTCATTTATATAAATAATTAATATTTACATGTATTATGGTTAAAAGGCATATCTTTTAATTACATGTATTTTTGTTTAACACAGTAAATAGTCTTAACTATTACGGGATTTTAACCAACTTGGTATTAATAAAAGGATGGGCACCAGAGATGGAGGGACATCAGATTTTATACAAGCAATGCCTGAAGAGAAGTTTGATAATCCGTGAGATATCAAGCATATAAATGATTTCCTTTCGCTAGCCTTAACTGGCCTATTGGAAGTAATAACCACGAAGTGATTTACAGCATGAGTATTGGTCAATATTGCTGATACGCGTGTTCATACACACCAACTAGAAGAGACTATCTGAAGTCTAGCAGGGAGGCATGTAATTTCCTTCCACACGAAGACTATCGGGGACGTAGCAGAGAGGCACACAAAATCCACATTTCTCATCGTTTCCCAAATACCCGTTATCGGGTGTAGCAATTAACACGAACTCTTACCGCTTCACATGAGACAAAGACCCGATATCAGGTGTATTTCCGGCAGTAACGAAGGATTATAGCGTCACCCATGGTGTAGCGGAAGTATCATTGCCGTGGTGTATCGGAAGTGGGATTTACGCCTGAAGGAGTCGTGTCCCAGATTCAACTCACAGACAGAGTGTCCGTGAACTGGTGCAGGAAGTATATAAGGAGAATCGCTGCCTGTTATGCTTTACGGTGAATCTTTGAAGATCATCCGATAACCAACAGCACGTGAATGGCATCTACAGTTGTGACATGGTTATCAGGTGCACTATTATATATACCTCTTGAATAATGAACGCTTGTTCTGTCAATAAATGAAATACCAGCAAGTGGGAAAGGAAACTAAGATTGTGTGAATGAAAAATATCACTGTTTGAACGTTGTTCATTATTCTGCCAATAACTCACTAGCTATGTTGAAAATATGTTACTGATGAACTGTACATATATCTAATAGAACTTAAGGAATTTTACATCCCAAGACAACTGTCTTGGTTCCAATGGTTTTTTTCCGCTAAAACACATTTTTTTTCTCCTTAATTCATTCTCAGCTTCCTTATCTAATCTGTCCTTCTTAGGCCACTCCTTGTGAAAAGGCTTTTTACCTTTGTCTTTTTGAGATGAGGACCAGTTGGACTGATTTTTACTCTTAATAGTGGTAGAATCCATGTCCCTATCCTTTTTGATGGCTCCCTGAAGAGTGCTAGGACTGAGGGCTTTTATCCATCCCCTTAGAGGATCCATCAAACTATCCATAAACAACACAATCAACCTTCTTTCTGATATGTTAATGACCAATACTAATTATCTTTGAAAATCAGCAATATATGGTGTCTACTAAACTCCATTACCTCAACTAGGCTAACTCTTTGAAATGAAGTTCAGGATCCTTCTTATCAAATCTTTCTATGAGTCTCTTGGTGAGCTTTGCATAGGAAGTGATCTGACTTCATCAAGGTGAATGGCAACATACTTTATTGCTTGTTGTTCAGTCATGGGGTTGAGTTAGAAGTAAGTGCCTACCTTTTGAACCCATGCTCTTGTTGTAGTCTTCTTGGAACCATTAAAGAAAGGGAGGCTAAGTTTTCCAATCTTTCTCTGCAAATCATTAGTGTGTTCTCTATTGCCCCTATTGGGTAAATGCCTCATCCTAAGATTCATATAATCTCAGATGGTAAAATTCTAAGCCTGCATCAACCCAATCCTGTCTGAGACTCTGAACTAATCTTGCAAATCAGTCAATGTGGGCACATTTCCAGCTTGTGGCTGGACTCTAGGCAGAAAAACTAGCATCAAATGTCCAGAATTTGCTGCTACTGTACGCTGATTGGTTGTTCAATCGTTCACCAAATTGTCACCTTGGCCATTGTTTCCACCATTATTATTGTTATTGTTATTGTTGGTGTTGATCATTGTCTAGGCCATCATATCCAACAACTGAGCCATGCACTCATTTGTTGTTCGCTGCTCAGCAATAAAATTATTCAGAAGATCAGTTGTAGGATCTCCTCTATCCCCCATATTTACCTCTCTTTATTCACTACTGCCTGTAGAAGAGTTAGGACTGTTTGCACCACTGCTAGAGGATGATCCTCGATGATTTCCCAAGATACCAGAGACTATCTCACCTTCAGGAACTTGAGTGGGCTGCCAGTGTCTTTTTTGTTCTCTATTGTAGTACCCCCATTCTTCCTAACTTGTAGACACAGTTTGGCAAGAAAACCAGCTCCGATACCCCACTATAAAGACCCAACTAATTTTTTGCCTTAAAAAATTATTTTTTGTTGTTTTGCATGAGCTCTATTCTTTGCTAAATGAATAGTTTCAGAAGCATAGATTTAATAGTTTTGCTGCTTGCAAATTTTCTTTCAAAGAATGCATTTGTTTGTTCAAGAGGATTTGCATCTCCACTTTCAGGTTGATGAAACCTTTGAGCTCAGACCATTCCTTATGCAGCAGCAAGCACATTCATTTCAATATATTATCAACCTCAGATCATATCCATTGGATTGCTCAGTAACTTCCCAGCGCCAATATTCAACTCCTATCTCCAACTTAAACTAGAGAAAGACCTCCTTCCAGCAAGCAATAGAATGAACCTTCACACAGGGGAAATGATGCCAAAACCAAGCTGGGAAACCATGAAAACATGCAAAATCATACTCATGTGAAGCACAAATGAAAAGCACTCGGAAACAAACAGGGATATCACCTTCAAATAGCAGATATGAGGCTTCACATCTTCACACCATAACAAAGATAAAACCCTTGACGAAAATGGAGGTAGCTTTGCAAAGAAAACTCTCCTCAAAAACACTCGATTCTGCTCATAAAATGAACCCATACCATCAATAGCTATTAAATCATGAATATGGCAAATAGAAAGTTCCTAAGCCAAATAAAGAAAATCTCCTAATAATAATCCTCCACTATGAAACGAATCAACCATTACTTTCATACCTCCATGCCCTCATAATATTATTCATTCAAAATGATAGCCCACAAATAATAAGCAATATATTCCAAAGTCTTTGCAATTTTGTCTCTAAAAGAGACTTAATAAAATTGTAAATAATCTGTAGGTGCACTGTGAAATATCAAAAGTGATATCTCCAACAAGTTGACTAGGGTAGATAATTTCACTATCGAAACCATTAAGCCTTAGGAGTTTCGCCCTAGGCACAAGCTTTGAAAAGCTATCCAAATCAATATGAGAGATAAAAAACAAGCATGGTACTAGGGTAGATAGTTTCACTATTGAAACCAGCAAGCCTTAGAGGTTCGTCCTAGGCACAAGCTTTGAAAAGCTATCAACATGAATATGAGAGATAAGAAACCAAGCATGATACAAATGAAGCCCAAGCTTCTTTTCTATAGCCATTGGAGACGCCCTTTGATTTTCCTTCTTCTTTAACTCTTGATTTCCCCTCCTTTTGTTTTAAATTTGAACTTGAGGGACAATAATGATAGTAACTTTATTAAATTTTCACTTAATCAACAATGGAGTGACTTTAATACTTTATTAAATTAATTAAATAATATTGCCCTTATGATTTACTTTTGAGGGGTAATATTGGATAATTAAATTAATTAATTCCCTTAACCTGACTATAGCCTACAGGAATTAAATAGGCTAATAAGTCCTCAAGGAGCGCTAAGCGGAAGGGAACATTACACCTCCTCCAGCTTTTCATTCTAGAGATGTATAAGCTTCCTGAAAAGTTTAATTGTCATGAGTCATGACAGCTCCATGGTATATTAAAATGTGAATTAACAAATAATGCATTGGGTTATATAGGGAGTGGAACATGCTATGCATGTAATTTTATGAATTCTAATGTATGGTTTATCTCTTAGAACACTTTTTAAAAACAGTTATGAGAAACAAAAACAAAACCTGATCCCTCCTTATCATTGCATGTCCAATGAAATGACTCTCACCAAGCATTCCAGATTCTTCACATGAATGTTCTGCAAATAGGCTGCCAAGAAGTGTCAGCAGTCTTGCATTGTAACAATGGCTGCCAGCACTCCTACTGCCTCTAATACCAAGTACACCCCATCTAGGCTTATGCTTCCTACACCCAACCTTATTCCTACTACTGAAAAAGGCGATGGAGTGGAAAATGGATGCAATAAAACTAAAAATATCTACAAAGCATACTTCAATGGCAATGCTGCCACTATCAAATCTGAACGCATAATCTACAAACTATTATCAGGTCAAAATGTTACATCCTATATTTACTGGTTGCTAGAATCGATGAAGCAAGCATGTTCCTAAGGTGCTCAGCAAATTTGAACATGTACCAGATATTCACATCTATGCCTTCTAGAAGAGATATCACTAGTTACAAAAAAGGAAAAAACCAAGTAATTTGATGTCCAATACTCTTTCATAACTTTAACCTCTCTTTTTGTAATGTCAATCAAAGATAATTGTTGTAATGTCCATCGAAGATAAATAGTTGTCAACCTATTCCACTCTCTCAGTATAACCAGCCGCTACGCCAACTATCTACATGTCATTAAAAATCAAGTTAAATCCTTGGCAGTTTTTATTGACATGGATCACTTGTTGCCATTGTAGATGCCTCTCAGCGTAATAACTGTCAAACCATTCAGCATAACTAAATAGTTGTGTTTAGCTTCATACTTAAAGGCTACAATTTTGATACTGCTCAAAATTTATACAAGTCATTTTGCGTATCGCAGCATTACCAAGAACCACATACAACATTTATTCACTCTTTAACTTTATATAATAAAACTACAAATACTGTAAAAATCTTTTTATAAATTAACATTTCATATATTTAAAGGCTGTGATTTTTAGATAATAAAAACTTAAAAAGACTTAAGGATGCATTTTTGTGTACATGGGTGAATGACATCCATAATGAGTTTGTAAAACACTTCTTGACCCAACCAGCACTAAATTAAACCCACATTTATTGGAAATTGAAGAAGACAACAATAACGGCCTTCGCTTAAATTAGAAGGTCAGTGCTCTGCCACTATTTATTTTTATTTATTCCTATCTAATTTGCCTTCAAGATAATCTCTGAATCTGTTTTGAGATTCATTGCAATTCAACAATTTTCAGTTTTGCCGCAAATTTAGACTAGCAAAAAAGCTCACAGTTATTAATCCTCCTGAATCATAAACTGGATGACCCTAAATTTATTTCATATTGTTTGTAAAACTCCGATGTTAGGCAATTTCTATGAACCCTAAGCTTATGAGGATAATTACATATGCTGCTGATAGAATTGACTTGTGTCACCAATTTTACATCTCTGTCACAATTTTAGCTCGTGGTTGCTTCTGCTTTCAGATTATTCACTAGAAAAATGGAATTTATTTAGCTGATGTTGCATTTTGTACTTTGACAGGGGTGTACTAGAAGAGAAGGAAAAAATCCTGTAGAATTTGTAGGGAATCTTTGATACATTATAATGGCTGTTGTTTTGGAGTCTTCTATTTACAATAAGTGTATGCTTAACCATGTCTAGGTACATGGATCAAAAGTTTTTAATTTGCTTTATAACTGCTTCTTACTTTGAAAGATAGGATACTCAGTAACCTAAAGATGTGGGATTTACCATTTGCGAATAGGGTTCAGGAGTACTATGTATCAATGCATTCATTATTATTTTGAATCTTTGAGTCAATATGGTTGTGAGCTTGATGGGTTAAATGTCTTAAGGTCACTATCTCTTCTTTTCGTGATGCAAGAGCATCTAGGGGTGTATCCAAGGGTGTATGGCAATCTTCAATCACAAAAATATATATATATATATTTTATGTCATGCTTGTTTTGTTTGATTTTTGGCTTGTTGCAGGTGGTTTTTGGGCACCTAATTTGGGCTCTCTTAGAGTATGGAGATTTTTTTTTTTAACTTGGCTGGGAAATGAAAGTTTTAATATTATTTTTGGGTGAAAATTGGGCCAAATTAATGTAGTTGATATTTTATTTTATTAGCCCAAATTTGGTAAATTGGTAAATTGTAAAAATGTAATTTTAATGCCAAAAAGGCAAAATATTAAAAAATTATTGTAACCCAACACCCCAAAGTTGGGATTTTAATATTTTATAAAGTAATTTATTACCGGGCATAAAATCCAATGCCCATGTGCATCTGGAAGACAATTTGGGGTGCCAAGTTAATGATAGCAGGAGTTACAGAAATCAATTTCAATATGAGTTACAAAATTCAATGCCAATTTTTTAGTTATGCATGCAAAAGGATTTCAATGCCTTATATTGGGGCTGTTTGGCATATTTTATTTGTAGCCAAGCATAGGAAAAATCCAACACCAAAAGAGGTTGGGTGAAGCTACTAGAAGAGGAGCCAAAGTTGAAGGTTCGTGACAAGGTTGCAAAAAAAGAATCCAATGCCCAAGATAAGGATAGTAAAAAATTGAGAGATGTTGCACAGGTGTTAGGTTACTGATTTGAATAATAACTCTGATTTGTATTGGAGGAAAAGAATTTGAAAAAAAATTTATGTTTGAATGAGAGATTTTTGCTTGCATATTTTGTTTGAGTTGCAAAGATGTTAAAAATTTGAGTTTATTTCTTGAGAAATAATTTAAATAAATTGCATTTTGTAGTAAAGAGGTTATATATGTTGAATTTTTTGGTTGGATGGGCTGTTTGTAAAAACCCTCCATCCTTGATTTGCATCAGATAAAAAAAAATTTGAGGGATAAAAAAATTTACAAAATCACTTGCTGCTCCAAGATTGGGATAAAACTGAGAAATATAATAGACTATACCCACAAAAATGAAAAAAGAGAATTTATTTTATTTATTCATACTGGAAAATCATCCAAAACATGTTTCGAGGCATAACCTCCCATCAATTGGATTTTAAAGAGTATGAAAGGTGGGTAAAGCAGAATATATACAAGCTTAACTCTTGTGGCGAAGGAAAGTTGCCATACAAAAGAGTTAAGAGCCAGAAACTGAAGAAGGCAAGTTTCTGAAAACAATACAAAGATAACTCTCGTGGCGAAGGAAAGTTGCCGGTCATTGAGTTATAGAAACAATCCATTCAAACTGGCGAAGACAAGATCTAGAAAAAACAACTTGTCAGAAACCAGAAAAGCAAGTTTCTGAAAAAAATTGAAGTTTCCAAAATTGAAAAATTCCCTTGATGGAACATCCTTTCTATAATTCCCTTCATGGAAAATTGAAGCTCCTTTCTATAATTGGCCCGCCGGGCCCCACCGTGACTTCCCAGGAGGGTCACCCATCCCGGATGTACTCTAGCCTAAGCACGCTTAACAGGAAGATTTTTACGCGGATCGAGGCCAACTAAGCACATTGGGAATTGTGAAGGTAAACCATTACTATCTGGAAGTGAACCTGCTCTTGATAAAATAAGAAACCATTACTATCTGGAAGTGAACCTGCTCTTGATAAAATAAGACCCCAATTTCCTAGGATTACGCCAGCAGACCATTGGGGATGGAATATGTCGCAGTGCGGGGACTTGTTGGCAGAGCCCAAACAGTTTAGGGTTTAGGGTAGCCCCAAGATTTAAAGCCTTAACGGATGAACAATAATCCAACTTAAAAACCAAGGGGGCCCCTTTCCTCTTGAAAGAAGGTAACTGTAACCTGTTGAGGAGCACTGTCCGATCTGACAAACAAACCTTGCTGAAACAGTGGAGCAGGAACTTTTTTGAGTAACCTCGTGCACGAAGTCAGAGGTAAAATTGATTTCTGAGCTGAAAATAGTTGAAGGGATCAGATTCCCGAAGCAAATATCTGCGGAGCTCACTGACAATAAAGGACTTCTTCTGGTGCAGAGGATGTCGGGAACTAAAAGGAATGTACTGGAAAGCGTTGAGAGGCTTCTGAAAGCAACGAGTGTCCAGTAAACCGGTGGCAGAGAAACGATCACCCTTAAAGAAGGTGATATCCAGAATATCCATACTGGAAGTAGAAACACAGGTGGTGATCTTGATTTCCGGATAATAACTCTGATACCTCTGAAAAAGAAGACAGAGATTTTGCTGAACTAGTCCAAACACCTGTGGCATCATCAATAAACCGTTTGAAGAAAAGAAGATCAGAGCAATCAAAAGAAGAGAACAAACGATTCTCCAGGTGGCAAAGAAAAAGACAGGCATAGACCATCGCAAAGTTGCTTCCCTTGGCGGTCCCTCTGATCTATTGATAAATGATGCCTTCGAACTCCAAATAGTCATTTTTTAGCACAAGAGAAGCAAGACTTGTGATCATATCAACAAGCCTGCTATCCAAATGATGAACTCTGAAATACTCTGAAGTGATCTCCTTAAGGGGTGCAATGCCAGCAGAAGTAGGGATGCTGGGGTATAAAGATTCCACATCAAAACTGAAAAGGATGTAGTCTGGAGGGAGATGAAGAGACCCAAGGTCTCGCAAGAAAGTACAAGAGTCATACAAATGGGATTTCTGCTCAAGAAGGACTAGAAAAATGAGATAGTGTAAAAACTGGGAGACAGGTAGAATGTATCCTGTGTAGCTACAAATCAAGCGGCCTACCAAAACTAGTTTATGAATCTTCGAGAGAAGATAAAAGGCACAGGGACGAGCAGAGGAGGTCGGAATCTTACAAAGATAATACACAACATGATCCAAAAATAACTTGAAACGATCAATGAGGCCAAACAGTTTATTCTTCAAAAAATGCCACAGGACAGAGTCAACACGTTCATAGATTAAGGTATCGGATAGTTGCCTGAGACCCTCAGATTGGTACCAAACAGAATCTAGAACAAACAAACCAAGATTTTTGTCCGCTGGTTTGATAATAATGGATTTGTCCATTTTAAGAGACTTAAGGCATTTTAATAACCTTGAAGGTAACATGGAACAAGCAGAAAAAGAAACAGAAGAAATCTGTTGTCGAAGAATAATTTCACCTTCTTGAAGAACCTTTTCGAGCTCATAACAAGGATGAGGAGGATTCCATAAGGGATTCCGCTTATGAAACTTTGTAGGAAGAGTAGCTTTGTCAAAATAAGAAGCAGGAGCTGGAACATTTTTATCTGGACCAAAAAAGGCATGAAGCCTGAATCATCTAGCAAAAGCCCTGAATTCCTCAAAGATAAGAGAAGAGAGCATGGGAGAAGGTCGAGGGATGTACTTGATCCCCAGAAAAACAAATTTCATTCATCATAGGAAAGGCGTCGAGAAGAGAAATTGTGAATAACAGCATTGGAGATGCGGTTATCCACCTCAGATGTCGTTTTCCTGAAGAAAAAATAGAAAGCCATGAAGTCTGGATCAATAGCAGGTCCCCAGAAATTTAAACGATGGCGGAGCCGCAACCCCTTCCATGATCGCGACCTTGAAAACTGCCCTGAGATTTGCCACGAACACGATTGGTACTGCGAGGAGCAGTCCGACCTTGAGGAGGTCGACCCAGAATGGAAATGTTTGGAGGAGGATTTGCAACACTTTTGCCTTTCAATGAGGCAGGAAGTTCTGCAGATGGCGCATTCTTCCTTCCCCTGCAGCAGTACGACTTTGCAATGGAGGACAATGGACCAGAGGCAGCCGGGGTGGAGTTCTTTCCGGCTGCCGAAGCTCCGTTTTTTGGAACAAAACTTTTAGCAGAACTTTTACCAGGAGTTTCCTTTTTCGTTTTTTTTTTCGTCTTCTTCAAAGAAGAACCAGGAGCAGAACCAATGTTGAGAAGACGATCAAGCTTTTGAGTCAAAGCTTTGAGCTTCTGGTTGATTTTGTCATTTACAAGTTGTGCAATAGTAGGATCTGGAGGTAACCGATCAGCTTTTGCCATGGCAGCGTCTCAAGAAGACTCTCTAGAAGCATCAGCTTGTGCTTTAGCCGCTCTTTTTAAGGAGCAATCAACCATAAACTGATTACACTTGACATGGAAATCTTGAACACCTTCCTTGTACCACTCTTCAGCAGAGACAGTGAACACCCCCATGAATGGTAGATGGCTAAGAGCAGCACATGTTCCCTTCAAGACAGAGTCAAATTCTTCAACACACTTGTCAATTTTAGCTTTATCATTAACATTAGCTTTTGTAACAGCATCAATGTAGGCAGGTAGGAAAGCTTTGTTTTCCTCTAATTGAATAGAATCCAATTTAGAAACAAGCAGGGAATTAGCTTCGGGATCATTTAAAGAGAGCTTAGGGGGTTTACCTTGCAGATTCTTTGGCAAAGATCCAGAAGAAGAAAGCTTAGTTAAACGGTCTAAATGATCAGAAGAGCGCTCAGCATTGATACAAAGACGTTTATAGCCATAAAAAGCTTTATTGACAATAGCAAGAATTTGATCTAGGAACTTCTGAGTAGTCTCAAAAGAGGGAGCATGAGGTGGAAGGATTAGAAGGAATAGAAGTGGAAGGAGGAGGAACAGGCGAAGGTTCATTCCGAGATAAAAAAGAGTCAAGCTTAGCATCAAAGGAAGCAAAATGCTGCGAAGATTCTTCCATGAAATTTTGAAAACCAAAACAGAGGTAGAAACTGAACTGAGACATGTTTCAGTTTTATAAACAAATTCCATGAAAGAAAGAGATTGACGAGAAACCTCACCACCGAGAGCTGATAAATATTTTCACAGAGCAGTACCAAGACGATCCAGATTATCCTGAATGTTCTGAACATTGGACTGAGAGGAATGACCAGAAGCAATAGCAAAAGAAGGTGTTGGAGAAGCACGAATCACCAATTCATTACTCTGAGGCTCGATCCGATGTCGTTTTCGAGAAAACGTAGAATCACCGAACTAGAATCTCTCGACAAAGGGCTGATTGCTAGCAGCAGCACCAAAAGGGCCACGAGCAGCATGAACAAGACCCAAAACTCGAGTAGTTTGGACCGGGCTATCAAGGAATGAAGATTGAACAATCTCATCATCGAAGGCCATCGTGAACAAACAGAAGTTTAAGGGATAAAAAAATTTACAAAATCACTTGCTGCTCCAAGATGAGATAAAACTGAAAAATATAATTGACTATACCCACAAAAATGAAAAAAGAGAATTTATTTCATTTATTCATACAGAAAATCATCCAAAACATGTTTCGAGGCATAACCTCTCATCAGTTGGATTTTACAGAGTATGAAAGGTGCGTAAAGAAGAATATATACAAGCGTAACTCTTGTGGCGAAGGAAAGTTGCCATACAAAAGAGTTAAGAGCCAGAAAAAAAGTTTCTAGAAACCGAAGAAGGCAAGTTTCCGAAAACAATACTCAATAACTGGCAACTTTTGATGTGCAATCTTTATACCCCAGCATCCCTACTTCTACTGGCATTGCAGCCCTTAAGGAGATCACTTCAAAGTTACAGTCATTGAGTATTGTTCAGATCTTGCCTTCTTCGGTTTCTGGATACTTTTTTTCTGGCTCTTAACTCTTTTGTATGACAACTTTCCTTCGCCACAAGAGTTAAGCTTGTATATATTCTGCTTTACCCACCTTTCATACTCTGTAAAATCCAACTGATGAGAGGTTATGCCTCGAAACATTTTTGGATGATTTTTTGTATGAATAAATGAAATAAATTCTCTTTTTTCATTTTTGTGGGTATAGTCTATTATATTTTTCAGTTTTATCTCATCTTGGAGCAGCAAGTGATTTTGTAAATTTTTTTATCCCTTAAACTTTTGTTTGTTCAAGATGGCCTCCAATGATGAGATTGTTCAATCTTCATTCCCTGATAACCCGGTCCAAACTACTCCATTTTTGGGTCTTGTTCATGTTGCTCGTGGCCCTTCTGGCGCTGCTGCTAGCAATCAACCCTCTGTCGAGAGATTCCAATTCGGTGATCCTACGTTTTCTCGAAAACGACATCGGATCGAGCCTCAGGGTAATGAATTGGTGATTCGTGCTTCTCCAACACCTTCTTTTGCTACTGCTTCCGGTCATTCCTCTCAATGCAACGTTCAGAATATTCAGGATAATCTGGATCGTCTTGGTACTGCTCTACGAAAAGATTTATCAGCTCTCGATGATGACCTTTCTCGTCAATCTCATTCTTTCATGGAATTTGTTTATAAAACTGAAACATGTCTCAATTCAGTTTCTACCTCTATTTCTAGTTTTCAAAATTTCATGGAAGAATGTTCGAAGCATTTTGCTTCCCTTAATGCTAAGCTTGACTCTTTTTTATCTCGGAATGAACCTTCGCCTGTTCCTCCTCCTTCCACTTCTATTCCTTCTAATCCTTCCACCTCTCATGCTCCCTCTTCTGAGACTCCTTCTCAGAAGTTCCCAAATCAAATTCTTGCTATTGTCAACAAAGCTTTTTATGGCTATAAACGTCTTTGTATCAATGTTGAGCGCTCTTGTGATCATTTAGACCGTTTAACTAAGCTTTCTTCTTCTGGATCTTTGCCAAAGAATCTGCAAGTTAAACCCCCTAAGCTCTCTTTAAATGATCCTGAAGCTAATTCCCTGCTTGTTTCTAAATTGGATTCTATTCAATTAGAGGCAAACAAAGCTTTCCTAGCTGCCTACATTGATGCTGTTACAAAAGCTAATGTTAATGATAAAGCTAAAATCGAAAAGTGTGTCGAAGAATTTGACTCTGTCTTGAAGGGAACATGTGCTGCTCTTCGCCATCTACCATTCATGGGCGTGTTCACTATCTCTGCTGAACAGTGGTACAAGGAAGGTGTTCAAGATTTCCATGTCAAGTGTAATCAATTTATGGTTGATCGCTCCTTAAGAAGAGCAGCTAAAGCACAGGCTGATGCTTCTAGAGAGTCTTCTCGAGACGCTGCCATGGCAGAAGCTGATCGGTTACCTCCAGATCCTACTATTGCACAGCTTGTAAATGAAAAAATCAACCAGAAGCTCAAAGCTTTGACTCAAAAGATTGATCTTCTTCTCAACACTAGTTCTGCTCCTGGTTCTTCTTTGAAGAAGACGAAACAGAAAACTAAAAGAAGGAAACTCCTGGTAAAAGTTTTGCTAAAAGTTCTGTTCCAAAAAACGGAGCTCCGGCAGTAGGAAAGAACTCCACCCCAGCTGCCTCTGGTCCATTGCCCTCCACTGAAAAGTCGTACCGCCGCAGGGGAAGGAAGAATGCGCCATCTGCAAAACTTCCCGCCTCATCGAAAGGCAAAAGTGTTGAAGATCCTCCTTCGAACATTTCCATTCTGGGTCGACCTCCTCAAGGTCGGACTGCTCCTCGCAGTACCAATCGTGTTTGTGGCAAATCTCAGGATAGTTTTCATGGTCGTGGTCATGGAAGGGGTCGTGGCTCCACCACCGTTTAAATTTCTGGGGACCTGCTATTGATCCAGACTTCATGGCTTTCTATTTTTTCTTCAGGAAAAAGACATCTAAGGTGGATAACCGCATCTCCAATGCTGCTATTCACAATCTCTCTTCTCGACGCCTTCCCTATGATGAACGAAAGCTTTTAGGTCTAGCATCAAGTACATCCCTCGACCTTCTCCCATGCCCTCTTCTCTTATCTTTGAGAAATTCAGGGCTTTTGCTAGACGATTCAGGCTTTGTGCCTTTTTTGGTCCAAATAAAGATGTTCCAGCTCCTGCTTCTCATTTTGACAAAGTTGCTCTTCCTACAAAGTTTCGCAAGCAGAATCCCTTCTGGAATCCTCCTCATCCTTGTTATGAGCTCGAACAGATTCTTCAGCAAGGTCAAATTATTCTTCGACAACAGATTTCTTCTATTTCTTTTTCTGCTTGTTCCATGTTACCTTCAAGGTTATTAAAATGCCTTAAGTCTCTTAAAATGGACAAATCCATTATTATCAAACCAGCAGACAAAAATCTTGGTTTGGTTGTTCTAGATTCTGTTTGGTACCGATCTAAGGGTCTCAGGCAACTCTCCAATACCTTAATCTATGAACATGTTGACTCTGTCTCGTGGCACTTTTTGAAGAATAAACTAGTTGGCCTCATTCATCGTTTCAAGTTCTTCTTGGATCATGTTGCTGATTATCTTTGTAAGATTTCGGCCTCCTCTTCTCGTCCCTGTGCCTTTTATCTTCTTCCGAAGATTCATAAACCAGTTTTGGTAGGCCGCCCGATTTGCAACTACACAGGATACATTCTGGAACCTATCTCCCAGTTTTTACACTATCTCCTTTTTCCAGTCCTTCTTGAGCAGAAATCCCATTTGTCTGACTCTCGTACTCTCTTGCGAGACCTTGGGTCTCTTCATCTCCCTCTAGACTACATCCTTTTCACTTTTGATGTGGAATCTTTATACCCTAGCATCCCTACTTGCTGGCATTGCAGCCCTTAAGGAGATCACTTCAGAGTATTTCAAAGTTCATCATTTGGATAGCAGGCTTGTTGATATGATCGTAAGTCTTGCTTCTCTTGTGCTCAAAAGTCACTATTTGAAGTTCGAAGGCATCATTTATAAACAGATCAGAGGGACCGCCATGGGAAGCAACTTTGCGGTGGTCTATGCCTATCTTTTTCTCTGCCACCTGGAGAATCGTTTGGTCTCTTCTTTTGACTGCTCTGATCTTCTTTTCTTCAGACGGTTTATTGATGATGCCATAGGTGTTTGGACTGGTTCAGCAAAATCTTTGTCTTCTTTTTCAGAGGTATCAGAGTTATTATCCGGAAATCAATATCACCACCTGTGTTTCTACTTCCAGTATGGATATTCTGGATATCACCTTCTTTATGGGTGATTGTTTCTCTGCTACCGGTTTACTGGACTCCCGTTGCTTTCAGAAGCCTCTCAATGCTTTCTAGTACATTCCTTTTAGTTCCTGGCATCCTCTGCACCAGAAGAAGTCCTTTATTGTCAGTGAGCTCCACAGATATTTCCTTTGGGAATCTGATTCCTTCAACTGTTTTCAGCTCAGAAATCAATTTTACCTCCGACTTCGTGCACGAGGTTACTCAAAAAAGTTCCTGCTCCACTGTTTCAGCAAGGTTTGTTTGTCAGATCGGACAGTGCTCCTCAACAGGTTACAGTTACCTTCTTTCAAGAGGAAAGGGGCCCCCTTGGTTTTTAAGTTGGATTATTGTTCATCCGCTAAGGCTTTAAATCTTGGGGCTACCATAAACCCTAAACTGTTTGGGCTCTACCAACAAGTCCCCGCATTGCGACATATTCCATCCCCAATGGTCTGCTGGCGTAATCCTAGGAAATTGGGGTCTTATTTTATCAAGAGCAGGTTCACTTCCAGATAGTAACGGTTTCTTATTTTATCAAGAGCAGGTTCACTTCCAAATAGTAATGGTTTACCTTCACAATTCCCAATGTGCTTAGTTGGCCTCGATCCACGTAAAAATCTTCCAGTTAAGCGCGCTGAGGCTAGAGTACATCCGGGATGGGTGACCTCCTGGGAAGTCCCGGTGGGGCCCAGCAGGCCAATTATAGAAAGGAGCGGAGCTCTTTCTATAATTGATGTTCCATGAAGGGAATTTTTCAATTTTGGAAACTTAAATTTTTTCCAGAAACTTGCTTTTCCGGTTTCTGACAAGTTGCTTCTTCTGTATCTTGTCTTCGCCAGTTCAAATGGATTGTTTCTATAACTCAATGACTAGCAACTTTCCTTCGCCACGAGAGTTATCTTTGTATTGTTTTCAGAAACTTGCCTTCTTCGATTTCTGGAATCTTTTTTTCTGGCTCTTAACTCTTTTGTATGGCAACTTTCCTTTGCCACAAGAGTTAAGCTTGTATATATTCTACTTTACCCACCTTTCATACTCTGTAAAATCCAATTGATGAAAGGTTATGCCTCGAAACATGTTTTGGATGATTTCCTGTATGAATAAATGAAATAAATTCTATTTTTTCATTTTTGTGGGTATAGTCTATTATATTTTTCAGTTTTATCTCATCTTGGAGCAGCAAGTGATTTTGTAAATTTTTTTATGCCTTAAAACTTTTTTATCCCTTAAAATTTTTTTATCCCTTAAATTTTTTTATCCCATAAAAACATTAAATAATTTATGAATAAATGCAATTAATAGTTAATTTTTCCTTTTGGCCAGCTAGCACAAGTATTATTAAATAATTTGTCTAAATTTGTCTTAATAGGCCAACTATCTTTGTGTGTGGCAGTTTAATCTTTTGGGTCGATCTGGGAATAAATTAATTGTAAAGTTATTTCAATTTTAATTAAAGAACAAGTTATGAACTATGAATGCTATATATGGATATGAGGAATTATGTCAATGTCTAATAATTCTAATTTTTATCTGCAGGTCTGAAGGAGAGAGATCATTTAATATTTTTATATCTTCTCCAAATGAATTCAATTGGCATATATATCATTTTAGGCAACCGGTCAATTGGTGTATTGACCGGTCATGCCTTTTAGACATGACCGATCAATGCACCCATTGATCGGTGCCTTTACAATTATACCATTTACACAATGCTGATTATCGGTTCAAAAACCCCCAATAGCATATTGTAATATCACAATATAATGACTGATCAATTTAATCAATCGGTTCATATAAACGCCGATGATTCAAAGTGCACGATGAATATAATCCAACCGGTGCATTTGTTAACCAATGTTAATGCCAAATGAAGCGGTGTATTCATTAAACCCGATAACAAATATGCTCGATATAATTAAGCCCGATAATCATATGCAATATAAATCAGACATGAAGCATGTAGATAAATAACAGAACAAGGAAGGTTAGGAAGATCTTATCTTGCATAAGCTACCATGCATTAACATTAATATATAAAAAGGTTTTAGTGTGAGAATGAAATTAAAGAATTTAATAAACTTTACATTAAACGAACGTAGAGGAGAGTTGGCCAGGCGCAAACCTAGAAAGCTCTTCCTTGATAGGATGAAATCCCTACCACGACTTAGTTCCAATTTTGCTAATTGAGTTCCTAAGCTTAATTGCATTGTTCTTCAAGATTGGAAGGCGGATATTGCGGTAGTCACCGTGTGCATCTTGTCTGAGTATAGAGACGACTAAAACAACAAATCGACCCTTTTGGGGCCAGATATTACTAACATTTAGATCGCAAGATAAGGAGTTGTAGGGAGCGTCGACGCCCCTTCTAAGGTGTCAATATCAAGTCTATTAGCCTGGAGATGATAGCGAGTCGCATATATTGGGAGATTCAACTTTTTAAATAACACAAGTTCCAAATTTCTAGGTCAATAATTTTCATTTGCATGAAACATGCATATTATATGGGCCTTGTTATCTTTGGTAGTGCATGATTAGTGTAATCTATTATTGGTGTATTTGATTATTGTCCCATCAAGAAACTGACTATATACATGATATTATCATAAAGTCTAGAAACTATGTACCAATTTTTGGAGTATATGATACAGGAGAACAATATTGTATTTGGAAACTGAATTTGAGCTTATAGGGTTTAATATCATTTTATGAATATTGTTGTTAGCCTTGGCATTTATTTTTGGAAATGTAAGATTTTCATAAGCTGGTATATTTCAAGGATTTTGATATTTTATAATGTAATTTATTACTAGGCATAAAATTCAACGCCCATGTGCAGCTGGAAGACTATTTGGGGTGCCAAGTTAATGACAAGAGTTATAGAAATCAATTTCAATAAAAGTTAAAAAATTCAATGCCATTTTTTCAGTTATATGCACAAGAGGATTCCAATGCCTTTATTTCCAACCAAGCAGAGGAAAAATCCAACAACAGTAGAGATTGAGTGAAGGTACTAGAAGGAGCCATAGTTGAAGATTCGGGAAGAGGTTGTAGAATAAGAATCTGATGCCCAAAATCAAGGCAGTAAAGGATTGAGAGATGTTGCATAGCCGCTAAGATACCGGATTCGTGGCTAGAGGGTAGGGTGCAAAATCGGGTTTGAGCCTAGTCCGAGTACGACATGTCTGCCTTTGGATTCGCCACTGGTTCAGCCCCGTGAAAACAAGGAAAATGTTGTGCTTTTTTTTTATAAATTTACTCTTGCAGTTGTCTTCCTCCGCTCCTCTACTCTCTTCCGTCTATGTCTTCCTCCCTCTTTCGTGCGATCGATAAACTTTTTCTTTTATTTTTTATTTTATCATTACTTTATGACATTATTTTTTATATCATTCGATTTGGTATGTTTTTAAATTTCATAGGTTAAAATTAAATTAATATTATAATTATTATTATTATATATTAATAATCTTTAAATTAAATTTTTAAACATATTTATTATTTATTTTGTTTTATGTTTAAACTTTCTTTAATATTAAAACATATTACAATATTATTATATTATATAATAATATTATAATATTATTATATTAATAATAATATAATAATATATATTATTATATAGTAATATTATAATATTATATATATACAAACGTACCCGTACCCGTACCTAAGGAAAAAAAAATTGTCTTCGCGATTTCGTATTCGTACCTGTACCTAAGGAAAAAAAAAATTGTCTTCGCGATTTTGTATTCGTACCCGTACCTGAATCGGTAACTAGTGCACAGCATGTTATGTTTTAAGATCAGATATAAATAGTAAGCAGATATAGACAATGAACACTATTTTATCCTAGGAAACCCTTCTACTCAAGGGAGAAAAACCCAGCAAAACCCTTTCAATGATATTCCAAGTACAACATTGCAAAAAAAGCACTCAAGAATTATGCCGAGATTGGCAGGGTACAGTAATTTCACCTAGTAGTGAACCTTTTAGAATAATAGCGAATCTCCTTCTTGATTTTCCAATGAATATGAATCGAATGTGTGTAAAAGAGAAGAGTCTCTCTTCTACTAATACAAACTAGGAGTGAGTTAGGCGCCATTTTCACTTAAGGCAACTTAGCAATAATAACTTAGATTTTCTTCATTAGGCCCACTTGACTTGTGGAGTCTTTCGAAATAATACCTCCCGAAGCTACCCAAAAACATTAACACTCCCTCTTAGTTAAGGAGGTATTATCAGCAAGGACTTCTACATATCATAGGAAGGTCTTCCTTGAGTCCTACTCAAGGGTATTGTGTCTCGCCATGGATTCTCTCAACATGACATCCACAATGGCTACACCCAGTTTGTGGGAAATACAACTCAGTCTTAGAGATGTGTATTGTACAAGGGCTTTCACCTCATATTTCTCAGTCTCAGAGAAATATACGCTACAAGAGCTTTCACCTCATATTTCTCCATCTCAGAGAAATATATGCTACAAGGGCTTTCGCTTCATATTTCTCTATCTCAAATAAATATATGTTATGACAGATCAATCCATCGATTTGTCCATTCCCTAACATAGGGAGAATATCTCAATGATGTTGCAACTCCTTCTTAGCAAGGGAGACATTCTCTACCACCCCAAGCTTGTCTCGGAAGTAGACAAACTTCACCTTGGAAAGAGGCTTTGTGAAGATATCAGATGTTTGATCATCAGTACAAATGTATTGGACCTAGATTGCTTTCCTCAACACCATGTCTTTGATGTAATGGTACTTAATCTCCACATTCTTCGACCTATCATGAAATACAGGATTCATTGAGAGCTTTACACAACTCTAGTTATCACGATGAATCAAGGTCGGTTCTAATATCTGACCAAACAATCCTGCAAGGAGCTTTTGAAGCCAAACTGCATCACGGGCTACTACACATGCTGCAATATACTTAGCCTCTTCTATGCTCAATGCCACAGAGATCTGCTTCCTTCTACACCGGGAAATCATAGCAGACCCCAAACTGAAGCAACACCCGGAGGTGCTCTTCCTATCAACCACACTTCCTTCCCAATCAGAATCAAAATAACCCTATAATCTTAGGCCCCCACTGGAGGTTTATCTAAAGCCATATCCCATAGTACCACGCAAGTATCTTAGTACATGCTTTTCTGCAACCAAATGTATCTGTCTCGGCTCACACATGAACTGGCTAAGAGAACTCACTACAAAACAAATATCTGGTCTAGTATTGACTAGATACATCAATGACCCAATCAATTTTCTATACATGGTGAGATCTACCAAATCTGAATCGAAAACTGAGTCACTCAACTTCTTCAAATTTGTCTCCATTGGTGTAGCCATGGACTGACAATCCATCATCCCAAATCTTCTCAGTATATCTACAGTGTACTTCCCTTGACTTAGGAAGATCTCACTAGGTCTATGCCATACTTCCAATCCCAGGAAGTAATGCATAAGGCCAAGGTCCTTCATCTCAAATTTAGAGGCTAACTCCCTCTTACACTGGACAATGAGATTCTCTGCTCTAGTAAGAAATAAATCATCAACATAAAGAACTAGAATCAAGGCCTCGCCATCAACAATTTTGAAATAAAGATTGGAATTTGCATCACTCATGGTGAAACCCAAACTCACCAAGTATCTATCAATCATTTTGTACCATGCACGAGGTGCTTGCTTAAGTCCGTACGAGGCCTTCTTCAATCTACACACATGGGACTCCTTCCCATGAATCACAAAACCACCTGGCTGTTCAATATACACTTCCTCCTCAATCACACCATTGAGGAATGCAGTCTTTACATACATTTGATGTAACTTCCCGCCCATGGCAAAGGCAATAGCAATAATCGACCTGATAGAAGTGTATCGAGCAACTAGAGAAAATGTCTCCTCATAGTCTATTCCCTCCTTCTGAGAGAATCCTCTAGCCACAAATCTCGCCTTGTGTTTCTCAACGTTGCCATCAGCTGCATGCTTGATTTTGTAGATCCATTTGGAAGTCGCCACTGACTTCCCTTTAGGTCTCGAAACAACATCCCATACATCATTTTTAATGATGGAATGATACCCTTTCATCATCACATCTCTCCATACCTACTGGCTAGATGCCTCCTCATAACTGGATAGTTCAAAAACAATGATATGGCTCATTAATGCCACATAACCTGGGAACTTCTGAGGTCTCTTGCTTTCCCTGAAAGTGCCTTGGGGAGATGCATATCTTTCTACCTCCTGGATGGTCTATCGATCCCATATAGGCCTCTTCCGACCTCTGAAAAATATCTATAGGCCCATCAATTGGTTCTATAGGATCGACTGGATCAACTGGGTCAATAGTCTCAGTTAGCTCGTCAGACTCCTTCTGAATGGTTGGAGTATAACCAGGGGATGAATACATATCCTTTGGAGCCTCCTACTCCTCACTGTCCATTTGCATGTGAGGTCCTTTAGATCTGCTGAAGGCTGCCTCCTCTTCAAAGGAGACATCCCGACTAATTTCAATCTGCTTCTACCCTGGGATGTATATTTTGTAGGCCTTTGATCATTGTAGCCCACAAATGTACCTGTTATCACTTGAACCTGCACCCCTGTTTGCTAAGCTATCAACTCAGCAGGCTTGTGACACATGGGAACCCTCCTAGGCCTGTGGGTTGCCTAAAACTTGGAGTGAACCTCCAGAGAAAGCTGGTTCTTAACTGCTATCACCTAATTCTGACTACCTTGATGATTTTGTTGAGAAAAGAGAAGGAAAACATAAAAATGAACCTACTGGCTAACAGGTGATGCACCAAACTGAATATCTTGAGAAAGAACAGCACATAATAAACAATATGACAGTAACAATACTCACCTACACAACCCAGTTGATCATAACCCTTGCATAAATAATTTATAAGAAGGTTTAAATCATAGTCCTTAGAAGAGAAAAACACTTCTCACAACCTAAGACTGTTATTTCACTCACAACTTATAACCTGCAAATAATTATGCTTTTGCATAACGTACCCTCATGAAAATACAGTTTAAAGGACAAGACTACTACAAAAACCTGCATAAACACCAAGTACTCATAATGACAGAAGAATATGGGAAGGCATGGACTGCTTGTCACTACTCAAAGTTATTACAATACTCTGTTATTCCTGAAAATGTGTTACAAAAACATTCCTTCTTGCAGAGAGAACTCATAAATTTCAGTCTGCTAAAAAGATGAATGAAGAAGAACCCTTACAAAAGTGAAGGAAGGTAGAATATATGCTTTCCAAAAAGCAAATAATGAATAATAAATTCCATCTCCCTCTGGGCGAGCAGAACCAAAAAAACCACCTTCCAGGCCCTCAAACAGGGCTGAAAGGGAACATACTTGAACCAAAGTCAAGCCAACCCATATGCTACCATAAAAGCCCTTAATTGCATCATAAATGGTCCTAAAATATCTCCTGACAGGCCTGCAAGCCTTATTAATGCAAAAATATCCTATTGACTTCTAATAAATGCAATAAATATCTAATAAAGTGATATTTCTTTTATTAACACTTTATCAAATATTCATTTGTTCATTTGTACAATAAAGTCAAGACATAAAAATATTTAAAAAGTGATAAATTAATTTCACTTTAATAAACATTTCTATCATATTTTTACATTTAAAGTCAAATCTTCTAAATCTAAATAATCAAGTTATTTAATAAAGTGACAAAAATAATTAAATCACTTTAATAAATAATTTTATTATTTAGATTTTAAAAAAAACCTATGAAAAATATTTAATAAGTGATTTACTTATTTTTGTCACTTTATTAAATAATTTTACATGCTAATTACCGTAGCACCCTACAGCAGCTTCTGAGTGTTTTCAGGAGATGTTTTGTTGCTGCCCTGCCCTAATCTATCAACTCATATTTGACATGAAAGCAAAGCAAAAGCATTTTTTAGCATTCTCAGTTTACCCTAGATAAGGGTTTAGACTGATTTCACCAAAATCCTTGTATCTCTCTCAAAACACAATGAAATCAGATGCCACAAAAAGGAAATTAGAGTACATTCATTCCTAGACAATGTCCAATGATCCCTCAATACAAATGAATCAAATTTTATATTGAAAAGTATCCAAAATCAGACTGCTACGTATGGAAAACTTAGAAAGAAGTGCAGAAAACAACGAAACTTTTATTGATTTTTTATTGTTGTTTACATCCACATACATCCAACCTCTAAATCAACGTGGGAATGGCCTATTTGAATTCCTCCAAGGCCTCCCAACTGATATAACCACCTTTTGAACTAACATGACTAACAAACACCTAATTACCTCCTCAAACACAAAATGTTGCTTTTGACAATTTTTTGACAATAATGACTATATGACTTCAACATGACTCAAAACACCTTCTAATGACTTCAAAGACACTTATTACATCAAGAATGGTCATGATTGACCTTATTACATCACATGAACTCAAAAACCTTAAAATATTGTATCATGGCCTCACTAAGGCATAAAGACCTATTAGGTGCTCCTGCACCACATGTCTATATAAGCATTCATTTGAACAACTTCAAAAAGAAAATGGATACCTGAATCTTGAATTCTTGATCAAGTTGAGTAAACTTCATTGGATGCCTGCATCAATTTCAAAAGAATATAATCAATCATGACAATATTATAAGAAATACACTTGTTAGTTCCTTTCCTTCCAAGTAAAATATTTTCATCACAACCTTTCATTTCCTCACATATTCTCATCTTTGAAAGTAACATTTCAAAATCAAACAGTTCAGTTTAGATATCTTTTTGACCAAGGTTTTCAAACTAGAGTTCTGTTTTTTAACTTTCTAAGAAATATTTATACAGCTCTATATTAGCCAAAGATTAGGCACAAGCTTGATTTGAACATTTAAAGATTGGTTGGATTTTAACAACCGTGTTTTTGTCTGTCACCACCTTTTCAAATTTAAGCTTCTTGAGTGCAACATCTTTAGCTAAAATGTTGCAACATGTGTGATTGTTGAGAATTAATGGAAATTTTTGCATCATTTAGAACTTTCATTGTGGTGCTTAAATTAGGCTTTGCACTACAGATTTCTTATGGTTCTAGCTCTAAGGATTGAATGGTTGTTCACAAACAAGGTACCAGCAGTAAACTAATAATATGTATTATATTTGAATTATTCTTAGTTTGCTCCCTTGAGAGCCATTATATCGTGTCTTTGACAAATTTTTACAAGCTTCAATCCCCAACATTTTGTGAATGTAATTGTCAAGGTTTATGGTTGGGGAATGCGTGTGTGAAAAGATGCCTTGGATGTTCCAAGTTGAGCAAGGCTGAGAGATGTAGCAAAATTAAAACGGGAGGACTACAATCAGGTTGAGGAGCTCCAGGCAAACATCCTATGGGTGTTAGAGTAAAGCAGGAACAAATAACTCAAAACATAAAACCCAAAACCATTCATACATCTTCTATGGCAAAACTTGGGGATAGGGAGATCCCAAAAAGAAACTGCCATATTAAGGATCTACCTCAAGATGTTATTGTTATTGAGGATGATAGTGATGATGGAGACAACGAGAATGGCAATGACAGCGAACTGTGTACAGAGAAATTGACAAACAACAACGAAGACTTCAGATAATGATGCTAGTTGTACCAAAAAGTAAGATATATTTCATGTGAATCAACAAGGCAAAGGTTCAATTGCAACATTCATCAAATTCCTAAATCCACTAATCCTTCCATAGATGATGATTATCAAATATTTGGTGCATGTAGATTCAGACCATTCAAACGTATGAAAAGCGCCCACACACAAAATCCTGACAGTAATGGTAGATATGTTGTGAAAGTTTGAGTTTGGATGGTGATAGTGCAGACTGTGAAATAATAACATAGGGTTCTTATAGAAAAATTCATTGAAAATGGGAACAAGTGGCATTGAAGAGGCAAGTTTCCTCTGGTATCAAATCGAAGAGACCTTTTGTTGAAAAACAGTTTAGTGTCTTTGGTTCAAATTTGTACCTTAATAGCCCTTCCAAAGAAGTTGAGTGAGAAGGCAAGAATGAGCAAGCGTACGCTGATTTTCAAAAGCACCATTCGGATAGATATTCAATAGATCCTCCAGATCTTGTAAGTGCTAGTGGTATAGTTTATTCTTCAAGTCAGGACAATGTGACAAGCCATAGAACTCCCAAGGAGCAAGAGACACAAAAACCCAAAGTAGAGATCTTCAATGGAGCCTCATTTGGTTAATCTGCAATTACTAATAAGGTCAAGCCATCTAGAGAGGTGGATGAATGGGGTAAAACAGCGGTGTTTTCCAGATAAGAGAAGTTCATCTTGATCTGCCTCATCCTAAATCCCAATAAGTGAGATAAAATTTTAACATCTGTTGGAGATGCAAAATCAGAATTTACAGTGATAGAAAACTCAAGTGAATCGGTTGTTGATTGTGAGAAGCTAAAGCAAATTGCAGCATTTAGATATGTTGAAAATGAAGAATGGACACAAAGACAGCAAACTAAGAATAATTTAAAAAAATGTTAATGCAACTAATAATTTCTTAACCATCTTCTTTAAAAGAGTGCACTGCTCAGAAGAATATAATATGTCATGGCAATATTATAAGCATTGCACTTGACAGTTCCTTCCCTCCCAAGTAAAATATGTTCACCACAACTTTTTATTTCATCATCTATTCTCATCTTTAAAAGTAACATTTCAAAATCAAGCAATCAGCTTTAGATATATCTTTGGCCAAGGTTTTCAAACTGAGTTCTGTTTTTAACTTTCTAAAGCCTATTTATTCAGCTCTATATTAGCCAAAGATTAGGCACAAGCTTGATTTGAAGTATTTAAAGATTGCCTGGTTTTTAACAGTTGCATTTTCTGCTCTGTCACTACCTTTTCACATTTAAGCTTCTTGAGTGCAATATCGTTTTTAGCTAAAAAGTTGCAACATGTACGATTGTTGAGAATTAATGAAAAGTTTTGTATCATTTAGATTTTACATTGTGGCGCTTAAATTAGGCTTTGCACTAGATATTTCTTATGGTTCTAGCTCTAGGGTTTGAATGGTCATCCACAAGCAATATACCAGAAGTAAACTACTAATCCTTTTCCATACCATGTATCATATTTGAATTATTCTTAGTTTTCTGTCTTGAGTGCCATCATATCATTTCTTTGACAAATTTTTGCAAGCTTCAATCTGATGATCTTCCTTGCTAATGGCATGTAGAAGTTCCAGGTTCGTATGTGCATAACATGCAAGAAGAAACATCACCAGTTAATGCCTAGGATGACCTCAAAGAACAAGTTGCCTCAACATTTTGTGAATGTAACAGCCAAGGTTATGGGTATACATCTAGATTGGTGTGAATATTCAAAACGCGCAACTACCGATCACATAAACTCTTTTGGGTGAGGAGTCAACTAGCAGATGACAAGATCATATAAACTCTTTTGAGTGAGGAATCAACTGATGTTGAAGAAGTGACTGTCTCGGTAGAGATGATTACAATTTGAGAAAATAAGGACAAATCACACGACCTATTTGACAAAATACCTCAAAGAAATATAATTCTCATATATGTGATGACTGCATGATATGCATAAGTCAGATTTGTTGATGGAACTTCAGAAACTTTTAGGCAAAAGATATTGTTGGCAACTTGGCATAACCTTGGGAAATGATATAGTTTCTCTTCCTCAAAGAACAGCAGCAGATTAATAATGTTGGTCAAGTTGAATATTTGTGAACTGTAATTGTTGTTAATGTGAGGAGATATCAGATACTTTATCACCCTTATTAATGACATCCTAGGATGATTCTTTTACCATACCAAATAGGTTTATTCAAATTAGAACTCAACGTTTTGGAGAGAATTGTGCTGGAAATCACACTCTCAAAGATTCATCAACTCTCAATAAGAAAAAACTATTTCTTAATATATTATTCGGTAAAAATACAAGGGATGTTTGAAGGCAACATATTCTGTATGAATTGCTGATGTCCAAACTAGAAGATCAAAATAGAAATTTCTTGCTGTTGAAACTAAGTAGCTTCAGTAAGATAAATGATTGAATGAGAGACTTCATTTATCTCTCATTCAATCATCTACCTTATCAACGTAACTACAAGCTAATGGTAGACTTCATGATTGAATGAATAAACTTGTTATAATCATCTTTATATGCATTCCACAATCCAAACATCGGATTGCACAGTTCGACACTCGGACATCATTACCAAATGTAATCGATCGTGCTATGACCATATTTCATATGCTGTGATTGTAATAGAACAGATCGGATTTATGATAACTATCATAGTTATCATATGATAGCATCGATTGATGTTATCATATGATAACTATAAATAGTTATCATATTAATCTCGCATCATACCGATTTGTTATCAGTTGTTAAATTTAATAGCATTTGACGTGACCCGATTTGTTATCGGTTGTTAACATTAAATAGCATTTGACGTAACCCGATAGTTATCAGTAAAACACTTTAAATGAAATGATGCTTGTGCACTGATCAAGACATGTCTTGATCGGGCATGTCAAGAGATATGTCCGGTCAAGGCATGCCTTGATCGGTGGGCATCACATATAAGTATATACCATGTGAAATGCTGTAAAAAAACATAGAAATTAATTAATGTCATCTACAGCAATCTGAAATATAAGAAGCAACAGTCAATAACAGTAAAAGAATATCAAACCTCCTACAACTTAGATTTGAACATAAATTGAATCACATTTACATGGTATCAGAGCCACGTTGATCGAACCTAAGGCATTCAAATTTGAGAAGTTCAAATCGAAGATATAAACATCACATTTTCCATGGCTAATGCTATCAGATTTGAGGACAGACTTGAAGGAGGCAATAATTTCTCAGCATGGAAATTCAGAAATAAGATGATTCTAAAAGAGAATAAAGTTGAATCATCTGTAAGAGTTGAATCTAAAGATCCAGAGAATGAACCTGACAAATCGACATGGATTGAGGGAAATGAAAAAGCCATGAAGATCATAGTCGATGGAGTGAGAAATCAAATTATGCCAATAACAACAAAGCATGAGACTGCCTACCATATGTTCAAAGCACTTGAAAGTGCATTCGAGATAAACAACGCAAGTAGAACCCTGGCTCTAAAAAGGGAAATAAATCATATAAGTATGAACAAAGGAGAGTCAATCAATGCATACTTTATGTGGATATCAGCCCTAAGGGATGAACTGGCAACACTTGGATATGAGATCCAAAGCAAAGAGCTAACGCTCATTGCTCTAGAAAAAACTGCTTGAAAGAAAACCCTTTAGAAAAAAAAATTGAATTTCGAATTCTGGAAAAATCACAGGCCCTAGATTTGTTTTTTCCGTGATGAAAAATTTCATTCGAAAATTTTTAGAAAAAACAAAAATTTTCTTTCTGCTCTGATACCATAATACAGATGCAAAAGCATTTGGATTTCAAAGAATCGATGTTGTTCAATTAATCAAGGAGACAAAGCTCATTCAAATAGAGTTACAAAGATGATGTTTCTAAAAGAAACAATCATTAACTAGAGGCAAAATTAGAAACAACTTAAATGACCATTAATAACACAAAGAGAAAGATATTATTCTAATAAAAGGAGTCGATACCTGCACCATTAAGCTGAAGACGGGCATGTCTCTCCAACTCACCGGAGTTCTATTCGTTCCTGGCATCAAGAGGAACTTAATCTTCGTATTTGCACTTGAAGATGATGGGTACAAAATAACCTTCATGAATGGCAAAGTTCTAGTATGGCCACAACACTCTTCCATCAAGAAGGCTATAACCCTAGGGCATAGAAAAGGCTATTTGTACGAGGTATGTACTAAATCTAACCTAGCCCTACTTCATGAGATTGCAAATTCTAATGAAATTTGGCATAGAAGATTAGGTCATTTAAACTTTCGTGCTTTATGTTCAATGGAAAAATTGGTAATTGGTTTGCCTAAGTTAAAACAATACCATTCTGGTACATGTAAGGGGTGTGCCCTAGGCAAAAATACTAAGAGTTCCTTTCAAAATAGTTCTAGGAAAACAAGCAATGTTTTAGAACTAGTTCACTCCGACCTATGTGAGCCAATGTTTGTACCATCATTAGGAGGGTTCCTTTATTATGTAATAATCATTGATGACCTCTCCAGGAAGACCTGGATCTACTTTCTTAGAACGTAAAGAATCTGAAGAGATCCTCAAGAGATTTAAGGAATTCAAATCTCTCTCTGAAAACTCTTCCGGAAAGAAAATAAAAATCCTAAGGACTGATAATGGGAGTGAATATACCTCAAACATTTTTAAGGAATTTTGTAAAGAAGTTGGGATTAAGAGGAAGTTCACTGTTCCTTACAACCCCCAACAAAATGGGGTTGCTGAGAGGAAAAATAGAACCATTGTAGAAGCAACCAAAGCCATGCTTCTTGATCAAAACTTAGAAACCCATCTTTGGGCAGAAGCCTCGAACAATGTTGTATACATACAAAATAGATGTCCTCACTCCCACATTGAAGACAAAACTCCCGAAGAAGTTTTCACTGGGATAAAGCTCGATATCACCCACTTTAGGATATTTGGATGCCCGGTTTACTTTCATATACCTAAAGAGAAAAGAACAAAACTAGAACCCTCTGGAAGAAAAGGAATCTTTGTTGGATATAGTGAAAACTCTAAAGCCTACAAAATATTTGTCTTGTACATAGCAATATTGAACTTAGTAGAGATGTAATATTTGAAGAAGACATAGCCTTCAAAAGGACTAAATACTCTATTGAGTCAGAAATCTATGCTCCATCTTCAGACCTAGAAGAGGATCCCACTCCTGAGATTCAGAGGGAGTGTTCAGAAGAAAATGAAGTACAGATTCCTCCCCAAGAAATCCCTAAGAAAAGACCTCTATGGGCTCACAAAATAATGGAAGATGCAAGGGACTTTGCAGCTCCTTCAGGGACTTTTAGAGAAAGTAAGAGGCCTCGAAGATTCACTAGCTATGTAGCCCTAATGAATGATCTCTCCAAATCAGAACCCTCTAGTGTACCAGAAGCTCTTAAACATCAAGTTTGGAAAGATGCCATGTCTGAAGAATATAAATCCATCCTAAACAATGATGTGTGGGACATTGTTCCTAGGCCAAAAGGGAAATCTGTTGTCTCATCCAAGTGGCTATTCAAAATCAAACATGCTGCAGATGGTAGCATAGAGAAACATAAAGCCAGATTTGTTGCCTGGGGGTTCTCATAGAAAGAAGGAATAGACTATGATGAGACATTTGCTCTAGTTGCTAGATACACCTCTATCAGAACAGTACTGGCCATTGCAGCAGCCAAAGGTTGGAAAGTCCATTAGATGGATGTGAAAACTGCTTTCTTGAATGGTAAAATTGAGGAGGAAGTCTACTTAGAACAACCAAAAGGGTTTGGGATCCACAATGCAGAGACACATGTGTGCAGATTAAAGAAAGCCCTATATGGTCTAAAACAGGCTCCCAGGGCCTGGTATGAAAGAATTGACAGCTATCTCCTGGGATTGGGATTCTCAAAGAATGATGCAGATCTGAATCTTTACTTCAAGAAAGACAAAGGTGATATGTTGATATTGATCTTATATGTTGATGATCTTCTGATTACAGGAGAAGATCACCTTATTGGTCAATGTAAGAAAGACCTTGAAAAAGAGTTTGATATGAAGGATTCAGGCCTTCTACATTACTTTCTTGGATTGGAAGTTTGGCAAAACTCTGACAGTATTATGCTTAATCAAGGAAAATACACCTTAGACATATTGGAGACATTTGGTATGATGAACTGCAGACCCATGACTTCTCCTATGGAAACTAATCTTCACAAATTGAAGGAGGCAGTAGCAGATTCCCCATTGGTAGATCCTACTCTCTACAGACATATGATTGGATCATTAATGTACCTAGTCAATACTAGACCTAATATTTGTTATCCTGGAAATGCCTTGAGTCAGTTCATGTGTGAACCTAAGGAGATTCATCTTATGGTTGTAAAACATATCATGAGATACCTTCAAGGCACTCTTAACTATGGACTCAAGTATGAGAATGTTTGTTTGGATCTTCATGGGTTCACTGATTCAGATTGGGCTGGAAGTGTGACTGACAGGAAAAGCACCTCAAGGTGTTGCTTCAACTTGGGTTCAGCCATGATATCTTGCATTAGCAGGGAACAGTCTTCAGTAGCTCAGAGTTCTACAGAGGCCGAATATATCGCAACTTCCATGGCTGCACGAGAAGCTGTATGGCTACGGAACTACTTGTGGGATTATTCGGAGAGCCACTGAAGCCTACTATAATTCATTGTGATAATCAGAGTTGTATAAAACTCTCCGTGAACCCTGTATTTCATGATAGATCCAAACACATAGAGATTCCTTATCACTATGTAAGAGATATGGTGGATAGGAATGTGATTCAGTTGCAGTATATCAGTATAGGAGACCAGACAGCAAACATACTGACCAAGCCTCTATCCAGAGTGAAAGTTGAACACTTCAAGAAAGGACATGGTATGATTGAATTGTAATTTGCTTTATAATCTGTACTAATATATGAGATGTTTAATATGTAAACTCCTTTTGTCATGTTATGACTTTATGGGCTCCACCCCTTGTGTACATTTCTAAGAGGTGATGATCTTTTAGATAATTAACACTTGTACTGAACATTACAAGGTGACGATCTTGTAATGTTGATATCATGCTGACTTGATATCATCTTGACTCATGGATGTGCCATGATATGTTATGGTAGACATTATGTGACGTAATGTCAGTGCACATGCCATAACCTGGATATAAGAGAATTCAATATTCTCTAATTATTCTATATCCAAGTGTTATGCGATACTGATATCACGTGCTATGTAATATCTCTATATCACGTGCTATGTGATATCTCTATATCACAAGATGATGTGATATATTTTCAGTATCACATGTTATGTGATACATCATGTCACGAGCATATGTGACATGATCTTTTGTATTACGAGGTCATGTAATACATTCTATCATGAGAAATGTGATGCTATATAATTAGATGTTTATTTCAATGTTTACATAGGTCTCCAGTTATCTTCCCTAGCTAAGAGGGAGTGTTGAAACTAAGTAGCTTCGGTAAGACAAATGATTGAATGAGTGACTTCATTTATCTCTCATTCAATCATCTACATTATCGATATAACTACAAGCTAATGGTAGACTTCATGATTGAATGAATAAACTTGTTATAATCATCTTTATATGCATTCCACAATCCAAACATCGGATTGCACAGTTCGACACTTGGACATCATTACCAAATGTAATCGATCGTGTTATGACCATATTTCATATGTTGTGATTGTAATAAAACAGATCGGATTTATGATAACTATCATAGTTATCATATGATAGCATCGATTGATGTTTTCATATGATAACTATAACTAGTTATCATATTAATCTCGCATCATACCGATTTGTTATCGGTTGTTAAATTTAATAGCATTTGACGTGACCCAATTTGTTATCGGTTGTTAACATTAAATGGCATTTGACGTGATCCGATAGTTATCGGTAAAACACTTTAAATGAAACGATGCTTGTGCACCGATCAAGACATGTCTTGATCGAGCATGTCAAGAGACATGTCTGGTCAAGGCATGCCTTGATCGGTGGGCATCACATATAAGTATATGCCATGTGAAATGTTGTAAAAAAACATAGAAATTAATTAATGTCATCTACAGCAATTTGAAATATAAGAAGCAACAGTCAATAACAGTAAAAGAATATCAAACCTCCTACAACTTAGATTTGAACATAAATTGAATCACATTTACACTTGCTATTTGAATATCAAGATTATAAGCCCTTGCAGTTTTGACAAATACAGTATTGCGCTTTTTATAAACTCTAGAACTTATATGGTTCAAAAAAGAGCGAAACAAACCTAGTTAGTTAGATCCTGGTTAGTACTGGGTTTAATGTGACCTAATCTACCCTGCACTTCTCCTACTACACATTGTTGATACCAGTCCTCAATCAAGGTACAAACAAAAAGGTTTAAATAATGTTGAGGTGATTGCAATACAATGAAGGGGAAAAAATCTTTATCAGAAGAGCTAGTTGATCATGGAAATGACCTTACAGTTATGATTACCCAAAATTTAATTCTTTTATAAATGATAGCTTATAAATTGAAAATTTGGTAGACTCTTGAGCCTTGCCTACTTTTTCTATGTCATACACCAAATCTAATATGTGGAACAACTTTAGAATGGAGTAAGAAGGATGTGGGTATATATCTAGATTGGTGTGAATATCCAAGATGTGCAGCTAGCAAATGACCTGATCGCATAAACTCTATTCAGTGAGGGCATTAAATAATTAGATCGTGATCTACTAATTTGATAACTCAATGAAAGAATGAATACAAAAGGTTGGAAATGAAAAAATTGAGTTGAAAGACGAATCAGATAGTTAGCAACATGGATATACTATGGAGCACTTGTCAACTCAATTCTAGGAAATTCTTCAGCTCCATCAGGTGTGAGAGATTATGGGTCCATAGCTTGTTAGGTTTACATAATATGAAGTAAATTTCAATTATAAATTAAAAAAATTGCAGCGAAGAGGGATGAAGCGAACTGTTAATTCAATGAAGTTGTGTAGTAGGTTTGAAACCCAAAAGAAGATGATTAAGAAATTATCGGTTGCATTAACATTATTTGAATTATTCTTAGTTTGTCGTCTTTGTGCCCATTCTTCTTTTTCGGCATATCTAGATACTGCAGTTTGTTTCAATGTTTTAGCTTCTCACAATCAGCAACCCATTCACTTGAGTTTTCTACCACTGCAAATTTTGGTTTTGCTTCTACAACAAATGATGTTAAAATTTTATTTATCACTTATTGGGATTTAAGATGAGGCAGATCCAAATGAACTTCTCTCATCTAGAAAACGCCATTGTTTTGACCCCATTCATTCAACTCTCTAGAAGGCTTGACATCAACAGCAAATGTAGATTGACCGATTGAGGCTCCATTGAAAATCACTACTCTGGGATTTTGTGCCTCTGGTTCCTTGGAAGTTCTATGGCTTGTCACATCGTCCTGACTTGAAGCATAAACTATACCACTAGCACTTAAAAGACCAAAGGATCTATTGAATACCTATCAGAATGGTGCTTTTAAAAATCAGCATATATTTGCCCATTTTTTCCTTCTCGCTCAAATTCTCTGGAAGGGCTATTAAGTTAGACATTTAAACCAGAAACTCTGAACTCTTTGTCAACAAAAGGTCACCTCTATTTGATATCAAAGGAAACTTGCTTCTTAATGCCACTTGTTCCAACTGTTGATGATTTTTTTCAATAAGAACCTAAGTTACCGGTTTGGGTTCGGGATTAGGTTCGGAGATGTGAACCTGGTTCGTGGGTTCGGGGAAAAAAAATTTTGCCTTTTGGGTCTGTGGGTTGGGTTCGTCCGTACTATATAAATATAGTATGCTACTTCATCATTGATCAATCCAAATGCCAATTAGCAAGGGCGGATTTGGGTTTTTGGCCCCAAAAAGGCAAAAAAAAATTAGTTTTTCAATATTAAAATGTCACTTTTTGGTGACTTGACTGGCCCAGCCCATGGGTTCGCCTGGGTCCGCCCAGGGTTCACCATTTTGACTATGGATTCGTCCTAGGTTCACCTTGGTGAACCCACAGTCAAAATGGCAAACCCTGGCCAGACCCAAGGCGAACCCAACGTGGACCCAAACCCGCACGGACCCAGTTCATGTTTGGGCCCCAAAACAGGCGAACCCGGTAACTTAGATAAGAACCTTTCATTAGTATTTCATAGTCTGCACCATCACTATCTGAACTCAAACTTCCACAACATATCTGCCATTACTGTCAGGATTTTGTGTGTGGGCACTTTTCATATGTTTGAATGGCCTGAATCTACGTAAACCAAATATTTGATAATCATCTTCATCTTTAGGAGGACTTGTGGATTTAGGAATTTGATAAATGTTGTGATTAAATCTCTACCCTATTGATTCATATGAAATAGATCTTAGATTTTAGGTGCAACTAGCATCATTGTCTGAAGTTATATCATTGTCATCATCTGCATATCTGCCATTATTGTCAGGATTTTGAGTGGGGGCACTTTTCATATGTTTGAATGGCCTGAATCTACATAAACCAAATATTTGATAATCATCTTCGTGTTTGGAAGGACTTGTGGATTTAGGAATTTCATAAATGTTGCGATTGAATCTCTGCCTTGTTGATTCACATGAAATCTATGTTACCCCGATTTTTCGGGACAGGAGGACGAGGAAACAGGTTTCCGAGACGTCTTTTTTTTTCCTACAATAGGGGATGGCAGGGGACAGCTATATATATATATATATATATATATATATTACACAATAAACATTCATCGTAGCAACAGAATAATATTTATAAATTAGAGTCTTGATTCTAATTCTAAAATCATTTAATCAATGATCATTCATCGAATCATCATAGAACTAAGAACAAAGCATCAAACGAATCAAATTGAATAAATTAGAACTAAGAACTAAGAATATATATGAGACTCCACTGACTGAAAACCAGAATTTTTTAACTAAAATCATAAAAAACTAGAACTAAGAACACATATGATAATTCAGCATCTAAAAAACGAAAAAATCATATATATGTTCTTATTTCTGATTTTGATGAAAAAATTCTGATTTCTATTATGATTTTTCATCATATATATATGTTCTAGTTCTGATTTTAATGATTTTATCAGCATATCTAATTTATTCAATTATTTTTCTTAGTTCTTAGTTCTTAGTTCTTAATTATGAAAAATCAGAATTTTAATTAAAAAATCATGTACATTCAATTATTTTTCTTAGTTCTTAGTTCTTAGTTCTTAATTATGAAAAATCAGAATTTTAATTAAAAAATCATGTACATGTTCTTAGTTCTGATTTTTCTGATTTTTCAATTTCATATACATGTTCTTAGTTCTGATTTCTATTATGATTTTAATTAAAAAATTCTGATTTTCTTAGTTTAGCGTCTGAAAAATGAAAAAACAAAATTATAAAAAAAATTATTTTTAATTGTCCCCACTGCCGGAATCGACTATCCGTCCCCGGGACGGTTAGGGGATGGTCAACAGTCCCCCCCCAAAAGGTTGACCATTTCTGGAACGGTTTCCGAAAATTTTCGGGGATCGAGGACGGCTTGGAAACGTTTCCGACCGTCCCCAATTCCCCGTTTCTGGAACGTGTGCCTTTAGACCGGAAACACGTTTCCGGGTAACACTGCATGAAATAGATCTTAGATTCTTGGTACAACTGCATCATTGTCTGAAGTTAGATCATTGTAATCATCTTCATTTCTGTTTGTTAAATTCTTTGTACATGGTTCGCTTTCATTGCCATTCACATTGTCTCCATCGTCATTATCATCCTCAATAACAATAACATATCGAGGCAGATACCTAACATTGCAGCTGCTTCTTGGGATCTCCATATCCCCAAGTCCTGCCATAGAAGATGTATAAATGGTTTTGAGATTTATGTTTTGGGTTGTCTGTTGAATGTTCCTCCTTTACTCTAATAAACATAGGATGTTTGCATAGAGCTCCTCAACCTGACTATAATCCTTGTATTTTAACGTTGCTACATCTCTCACCCTCTCTCAACGTGGACATCTGAAGCATCTTTTCACATACGCTCTGCCCTCCCATAAACCTTGGCAATTACATTTACAAAATGTTGAAGCAACTTGCTCTCTTAGGTATTCCCAGCCATCAATTGATGATGTTTCTTCTTGCATGCTCTACACATGCGAACTTGGAACTTCCACATGTCATTGGCAAAGAAGATCATCAGATTGAAGCTTGTAAAAATTTGTCTAAGAAATGATAAAATGGCACTCATGGCAGCAAACTAAGAATAATTCAAATACAATACATATTAATAGTTTACTGTTTGTACATTGTTTGTGAACAACCATTTAATCATTAGAGCTAGAACCATAAGAAATCAATTATCAAAAAAAGAAAATAAACAAAACTAAAATTATCTTGGAGGCAAATTAGACAGGAATACCTCTTCAATTTCCAAGACATGCTGGTCTGGATTAGCGCTGATTTTCCAAGACATGCTGGTCTGGGTAAGGGCGTGAATTTCTAACGGACTGTATGGAGAAAACGAATGCCGCTCAATTCCTTCGGAGACGAAATGTGAATGCATTTGAAGCTCTTTTAAATATTTTATCTTGTGCATTTCTCGCAAGTTACATCTTTAAAATTACCAATCTAACGCATGCAAATGCATCAAGAAAAGAGGAAGGAAACAGCAGATTAGGGAAAATAACGATACAAGAAAATAAAATAAATATGAGTATAAAGAAATGAGGATTTATAAGATAAATAAATAATAAATAATAATATTAAATTGGGCTTTGAGGAATATTTAAAATATTAGGATGTAATTGTAGATATTTATATGATTATATTATAATTAATATTAAATTATTTTTATATTATGATATTATAATTTTTATATTTTTTATATTTCTATATTTCTATTAAATTTTTCATGCAAGCAAAAAAAAGTAATTTAGGTTAAGGTTTGTTACACTAACAGAGGTGTAATGATTACACATAGAGCTTTGAAAAATAATGTTTACTTTATTTTATATTATTATATTATAATTAATATTAAATTATTGTTATATTTTGATTTTATAATTATTATATTTTTTATATTTCTTATTGGGAATTGAATTTGGGTCTCCACAGTGAGAACCCAGTGTTTTAACTAGTTAAGTTCAACCCCTTGGACAATGTTAAATATTTATTTTATTTTCATTTAAAAAATATTATTAATATTAAATATATTTTATAATAAAAAATTTTAATGAATATATAATTTGTAATTTTAAATGTAATTCATTTGTTTTCTATTAAGTTTATTATTAATCATTAATATTAATTTTACAAGTATTCAATGTTTTAATATAATAAGTTTAAAACTTTTACATTTCTTATTAATAAAATTTCAATATTTAAGTCCAAAATAATAGATAACATTTTAATATTTAATATGTTTTTATTATCTTATTTTTTTTATCATGAAATATTTTTTAATATTTTAATCTAAAAAATTAAAACTTTAAATAATGATAGTAATTATATTGTTTATTTAAAAAACTATTATTAAATGTATTAATATATTTTCTTAAATTTTTTAATGTTTTAAAGGAAAAAAATCAAATCATTTCAAATTAAATGAAATATTAGTTATTTTTGCAAGCTTTATAAATAAACTAAAAATATTTTTTGTAAAGAAATATTTAATTATTTTTATGTTTATTTTATTTTATAGAAGTGTTGCAGGTTTATGATTTGAAAGACTATTTTTTTAAGATTATCAACTTGGTCCTATAATCTTAAAAAAATAGTCTTTCAATCCATAAACATGCAACACTTCTATAAAATAAAATAAACATTATATATATATATATATATAAAGTCTTTTTCAAATTTTTATTGATAATCTTATAAATAAAATGATTTTTTCTATAAAAAAAAAAATAACCCATATTTTTTATAATTACGTCCAAAGGTGTAATACTAATTTAAAAATAATTGTCTTTCATCTTGTGTATAGAAGTTAAAAACTAAAATTTAAATAAAAAGGAAACTTTCTATTATTATTATTTATTAAATATAAAAAATATATATTTAAATTTAGATTTAAAAGAAACAAATCTAAATTAAAAAGCAACTTACTATTATTATTTTTATCTAGATTTAAAAGAAACTTTTTTTTTTTTTTTTTCATGCAAATCATTTCATATTCTATGATAAGATTCTAAAAATTATATTTTTAAATCTAGATTTAAATAAACTTATATTTTGAAAGACTGTGTTTTTAAATTTAGATTTAAAAGAAACTTCTATTTTTTTCATGCAAATCATTTCATATTCTAAAATAACACTAAATTCTAATAAATATTAACCATATGAAATTAATTAATCTATGTTAAAGGTAAATATTTTTTAAATTTGATATTTCTTGGCATTATCTACATAAATATTATTTATAAAATATAGTTATGCTAGTTATAATTTAGTATAATTTTTTTTAAATTATTTATTTAATTTGATCAAATTTCCACAATTCATAGGTGAATAGTAGATGTTTCTAGATTTGATTGTGTATATTTTTTTGCATCAACGTAATAAATTGTAGACAAAGGCTCACTTAAGGGGGTATTTCAAGGGGGAGGTTTTGGGGCGATGTACAAAGAACGAGGAGGAAAGGAGACAAAGATACACAAGACTAAAGAAAAAGAAGGAAAATAGTTATGAAACTAAGTTAAAAATATACAAAAACTAATAATGCAAAAGAAAATTAAAAGAGACTAAAAATGAAAAGACATGAAAAAAATAAAAAGCTAAAAATAGAAATCATATATATATATATAGTGTGTGCAAGAGAGAGAGAGAGAGATATATTAATAAATAAGAAAAAATAAAAGAGAAAACCTAAAGCGATCACCCAATATGTGTGTGAACGAATATATGTACTTATGTGTGTCTGTCTTATATATACATACATGCATCTCTCTCTCTCTCTCTCTCTCTCTCTCACACAACTAGAGCTAAATTAAAACCGACAAAAAAAAGAAATGGTGAAAAAGATAAAAGTAAGCAAAGGAAAAAGATAAAAACACAAAAAAAGGAGGAAGGACAAGAAGAGAGACTACACCAAAAAATACACAACAAGAGAAAGGGAGAAAGGGGAGAAGGGGAGGGCTTCCCCAAAAAAGGAGCAGAGTAAGAGAGGGTGAACAAATTGGTCAATGAGGGGGCAGTGGTGGGTGTTTAAGGAAGAAAGAAGAGGGTGCCAAGAGGTGTAATACTAATCTAAAAATAATTGTCTTTCATCTTGTGTATAGAAGTTAAAAACTAAAATTTAAATAAAAAAGAAACTTTCTATTATTATTATTTATTAAATACAAAAAATATATATTTAAATTTAGATTTAAAAGAAAAAAATCTAAATTAAAAAGCAACTTACTATTATTATTTTTATCTAGATTTAAAAGAAACTTTTATTTTATTTTTTTTTCATGCAAATCATTTCATATTCTATGATAAGATTCTAAAAATTATATTTTTAAATCTAGATTTAAAAGAAACTTCTATTTTGAAAGATTATGTTTTTAAATTTAGATTTAAAAGAAACTTCTATTTTTTTCATGCAAATCATTTCATATTCTAAAATAACACTAAATTCTAATAAATATTAACCATATGAAATTAATTAATCTATGTTAAAGGTAAATATTTTTTAAATTTGATATTTCTTGGCATTATCTACATAAATATTTTTTATAAAATATAGTTATGCTAGTTATAATTTAGTATAATTTTTTTAAATTATTTATTTAATTTGATCAAATTTCCACAATTCATAGCTGAATAGTAGATGTTTCTAGATTTGATTGTGTATATTTTTTTGCATCAACGTTTGGATCACACTCTGATCCATCATAGGATGTAGGATGAAAGAGAGTGTCAAGAGATGTAAAAATAATAAATTGCAGACAAAGGCTCACTTAAGGGGGTATTTCAAGGGGGAGGTTTTGGGACGATGTACAAAGAACGAGGAGGAAAGGAGACAAAGATACACAAGACTAAAGAAAAAGAAGGAAAAAATTTATAAAACTAAGTTAAAAATATACAAAAACTAATAACGCAAAAGAAAATTAAAAGAGACTAAAAATGAAAAGACATGAAAAAAATAAAAAGCTAAAAATAGAAATCATATATATATATAGTGTGTGTGTGTGTGTGCGAGAGAGAGAGAGAGAGAGAGAGAGAGAGAGCAAGGAAACCATTTACAAAAAGAATACCAAGAAGAATACAAACAAATATTAATAAATAAGAAAAAATAAAAGAGAAAACCTAAAGCGATCACCCAATATGTGTGTGAACGAATATATGTACTTATGTGTGTCTATCCTATATATACATCTCTCTCTCTCTCTCTCTCTCTCTCTCTCTCTCTCTCTCTCTCTCTCTCTCTCTCTCTCTCTCTCTCTCTCTCTCTCTCTCTCTCTCTCTCAACTAGAGCTAAATTAAAACCGACAAAAAAAAGAAATGGTGAAAAAGATAAAAGTAAGCAAAGGAAAAAGATAAAAACACAAAAAAAGGAGGAAGGACAAGAAGAGAGACTACACCAAAAAATACACAACAAGAGAAAGGGAGAAAGGGGAGAAGGGGAGGGCTCCCCAAAAAAAGGAGCAGAGTAAGAGAGGGTGAACAAATTGGTTAATGAGGGGGCAGTGGTGGGTGTTTAAGGAAGAAAGAAGAGGGTGCCAAGAGGTGTAATACTAATTTAAAAATAATTGTCTTTCATCTTGTGTATAGAAGTTAAAAACTAAAATTTAAATTAAAAAAGAAACTTTCTATTATTATTATTTATTAAATACACAAATATATATTTAAATTTAGATTTAAAAGAAACAAATCTAAATTTAAAAGCAACTTACGATTATTATTTTTATCTAGATTTAAAAGAAACTTTTATTTTATTTTTTTTCATGCAAATCATTTCATATTCTATGATAAGATTCTAAAAATTATATTTTTAAATCTAGATTTAAAAGAAACTTCTATTTTGAAAGATTATGTTTTTAAATTTAGATTTAAAAGAAACTTCTATTTTTTTTCATGCAAATCATTTCATATTCTAAAATAACACTAAATTCTAATAAATATTAACCATATGAAATTAATTAATCTATGTTAAAGGTAAATATTTTTTAAATTTGATATTTCTTGGCATTATCTACATAAATATTATTTATAAAATATAGTTATGCTAGTTATAATTTAGTATAATTTTTTAAAAATTATTTATTTAATTTGATCAAATTTCCACAATTCATAGGTGAATAGTAGATGTTTCTAGATTTGATTGTGTATATTTTTTTGCATCAACGTTTTGGATCACACTCTGATCCATCATAGGATAAAAGAGAGTGTCAAGAGATGTAAAAATAATAAATTGCAGACAAAGGCTCACTTAAGGGGGTATTTCAAGGGGGAGGTTTTGGGACGATGTACAAAGAACGAGGAGGAAAGGAGACAAAGATACACAAGACTAAAGAAAAAGAAGGAAAAAATTTATAAAACTAAGTTAAAAATATACAAAAACTAATAACGCAAAAGAAAATTAAAAGAGACTAAAAATGAAAAGACATGAAAAAAATAAAAAGCTAAAAATAGAAATCATATATATATATAGTGTGTGTGTGTGTGTGCGAGAGAGAGAGAGAGAGAGAGAGAGAGAGAGCAAGGAAACCATTTACAAAAAGAATACCAAGAAGAATACAAACAAATATTAATAAATAAGAAAAAATAAAAGAGAAAACCTAAAGCGATCACCCAATATGTGTGTGAACGAATATATGTACTTATGTGTGTCTATCCTATATATACATCTCTCTCTCTCTCTCTCTCTCTCTCTCTCTCTCTCTCTCTCTCTCTCTCTCTCTCTCTCTCTCTCTCTCTCAACTAGAGCTAAATTAAAACCGACAAAAAAAAGAAATGGTGAAAAAGATAAAAGTAAGCAAAGGAAAAAGATAAAAACACAAAAAAAGGAGGAAGGACAAGAAGAGAGACTACACCAAAAAATACACAACAAGAGAAAGGGAGAAAGGGGAGAAGGGGAGGGCTCCCCAAAAAAAGGAGCAGAGTAAGAGAGGGTGAACAAATTGGTTAATGAGGGGGCAGTGGTGGGTGTTTAAGGAAGAAAGAAGAGGGTGCCAAGAGGTGTAATACTAATTTAAAAATAATTGTCTTTCATCTTGTGTATAGAAGTTAAAAACTAAAATTTAAATTAAAAAAGAAACTTTCTATTATTATTATTTATTAAATACACAAATATATATTTAAATTTAGATTTAAAAGAAACAAATCTAAATTTAAAAGCAACTTACGATTATTATTTTTATCTAGATTTAAAAGAAACTTTTATTTTATTTTTTTTCATGCAAATCATTTCATATTCTATGATAAGATTCTAAAAATTATATTTTTAAATCTAGATTTAAAAGAAACTTCTATTTTGAAAGATTATGTTTTTAAATTTAGATTTAAAAGAAACTTCTATTTTTTTTCATGCAAATCATTTCATATTCTAAAATAACACTAAATTCTAATAAATATTAACCATATGAAATTAATTAATCTATGTTAAAGGTAAATATTTTTTAAATTTGATATTTCTTGGCATTATCTACATAAATATTATTTATAAAATATAGTTATGCTAGTTATAATTTAGTATAATTTTTTAAAAATTATTTATTTAATTTGATCAAATTTCCACAATTCATAGGTGAATAGTAGATGTTTCTAGATTTGATTGTGTATATTTTTTTGCATCAACGTTTTGGATCACACTCTGATCCATCATAGGATAAAAGAGAGTGTCAAGAGATGTAAAAATAATAAATTGCAGACAAAGGCTCACTTAAGGGGGTATTTCAAGGGGGAGGTTTTGGGACGATGTACAAAGAACGAGGAGGAAAGGAGACAAAGATACACAAGACTAAAGAAAAAGAAGGAAAAAATTTATAAAACTAAGTTAAAAATATACAAAAACTAATAACGCAAAAGAAAATTAAAAGAGACTAAAAATGAAAAAACATGAAAAAAATAAAAAGCTAAAAATAGAAATCATATATATATATATATATATATATATATACAGTGTGTGTGTGTGCGAGAGAGAGAGAGAGAGGGAGGGACAAAGAACAAGTAAACCATTTACAAAAAGAATACCAAGAAGAATACAAACAAATATTAATAAATAAGAAAAAATAAAAGAGAAAACCTAAAGCGATCACCCAATATGTGTGTGTGTGTGTGGACGAATATATGTACTTATGTGTGTCTGTCCTATATATACATACATGCATCTCTCTCTCTCTCTCTCTCTCTCTCTCTCTCTCTCTCTCTCTCTCTCTCTCTCTCTCTCTCTCTCTCTCTCTCTCTCTCTCTCTCTATATATATATATATATATATATATATATATATATATATATATAACAAAGAAGAAACCTAAAACTAGAGCTAAATTAAAACCGACAAAAAAAAGAAATGGTGAAAAAGATAAAAGTAAGCAAAGGAAAAAGATAAAAACACAAAAAAAGGAGGAAGGACAAGAAGAGAGACTACACCAAAAAATACACAACAAGAGAAAGGGAGAAAGGGGAGAAGGGGAGGGCTCCCCCAAAAAAGGAGCAGAGTAAGAGAGGGTGAACAAATTGGTCAATGAGGGGGCAGCGGTGGGTGTTTAAGGAAGAAAGAAGAGGGTGCCAAGAAAGGCTAAGGTTCCACCCCTCATCGTGGTTGAGATTAGAAGATTGGTTGTAGATTTCTATAGCCCCCTTCAACTTTCTCTTGTAATAGTTGTATTCCTTAAACAAGATAAGAGTGTTTTCAAAACAAATATGATGTTTGGTGGATGAAGAGTGCTAAGCTGAGGCTGACTAGTGAGCACAATCATGCCCAATGGCAATGTTATGCTCTTTGATTTTGGTGTTGAAAGAGCGACCTATTTCACCTATATAGGGAGCACCACAAGAACAGACCACCTTGTAGACTCCTGGTCTAAGAGAGCATCCTTGGGGTCTTTAAGAAGGGGTATCCTATTCCTTAGCACTGAGAGGGGTTTGAAGGCACAACGAAGACCTTTCTTGATAAGGATTTTGGACATCTTTTGGGAAATGTCTTCGCCAAAAGGAAGGAAAGCACTAGGATGTTGGTATTTTGGATGTGTTGCACTAGTTTTGTCATTGATGTCAACACTTGTCAACACCTATCAGCACGTTATGGAGATGATTTGTTATTATTGTAAATGCTTTGAGCCGACATGATGCATCGCATATTGATTCATTTATTGATTTTATTGTAATATTCTTAGTGAGCCGACCTACACATTTGGTCTTAGGTTTTGGTATATATGTAAGATCTCATTTGTGAGATTAACATGGGAATGTAATAAGTGGTAGAGCATAAGGTATTTTGGTATATGTGAACTATACACGCAAACATCATTTGAAGATTCAAGGAAGACTTGGAGAAGGAAAATCAGAGCTTAACCGGTACTGGATCCAGCATATGAAGATGCTATTTTGAGCAGTACATTATCATTGGATTTAACCATCCAATTGTAGTCAATGTGACTACCATTTTTGTGATTGAGCAGTGAGCTCTAGGCAGTTGGCCTTTCTGCATGTGCAGACACCATATTGTACACACATACTATCTGCAGTAGTATCATCTGATAGTGGGTAAGGTTTCCCACCGTGGTTTTGTCCCCTTACAGGGTTTCCACGTACAAATAGTTGTGTCATGTGTTGTTGTTGGTGTAAATAATTATTCATCATGGATATTATTACACTTTACTGAAGTTTACTTAGGAAATGCATTTCATAATAGTTTGGGTATGAGACACTTGGGTGTTTGTGCCACATTGGGATAGTGTCTGTAGGAGAATTTCCACCTTTTATGGTGTGATCTTGTTGTTACACTCCACATTCAATGGGTGATCCACCTCATGTGGACTATTATATTATTTCTCCTACCTACCCACACCTATTTCCTACCTACCCTTGTTTCTTATTGAGCCACATGTCATGTTTGTGTGCTCACATATCCATATAGCCTTGCCTATATAAGCAGGCTCATATTCATTGTATGTAACGAATGCTTAATGATCCAGTTGATCATATTTTTCATCTTGATAGAATACAGTTTATTTCTATCATCTATTTTGTTCTCTCTTATTTTGTGTTTTCCATTGCCTCTTGATCTTAGGAAAATCTCACATGGTATCAGAGCCATTGGGGCTTCATTGATTCATCTTGAAGAGGCATTATTGCGACGTCAAGAGGCAGATCTGAGGAGCAGCATCTTTTGGAGGCGTCCTAGACTAGATCTGACCCCGCCATTGCATCCAGAAGGCCATTTCCATGAATTTTGGTTATGAAGTCGGCCTATTTTGGTGAGAAAAAAAATTTCGCCAATTTAGCTATTATTGTATGAATTTCAAAAAAAAAATTATATTTTCCGAAAATTAAAAATCAAAAAAAATTTCGTCAAAAAAAAATTGAAAAAAAAAATATAAAAATTTCGAAAAAAAAAATGTTTGGAAAATTTTCAAAAAAAAATTTTTAAAAAGTGCTTTTTGGGGGGTCCGCAGACCCCCCCCGTGACCTGCCATACCCTGCAGGTCTACAGCACAGGTCTGCGTGCCTGTACCCGTCGTCGCCCGTGTTGCTGCTGCTGTCAGCGCCGCCGCCCGCGTCGGTACCCGCTGCTCCCCCGCCAGACGTCCTCAGCCGCCCCACTCTCCGAGGCCAGCTACCTCCTCTCCGACGCCCGCTACCACACGCCGGCAAAGACACAGACTCCGCCAGCCCTCGGCTTCGGTCGCTCGCTTCGCCGACGACCACCAAAACAGGCGGCCCCGCATCCGCCACGTGGCAGGCGGCCACTAGCTCGTGGATACAACCCGTACACGTCAGCTCCATACGACAGTCGAGTCATTCGCCACGTCACTTGCGCCACGCAGACATCCATACGCACTGTCAGACTGCCACGTCATCCGTATGGCCTGCACAGTCACCTGTCCAGTCAGCAGTCCGTACAGTACGGACGCCCAGTCAGCAAGGAGGCGAAGTTTTTGCGACGGTCATACGGCCATCAAATTTAACACAGTGACTTGTTGACGTCAGCGCCACATCAACATTTTTCAAAAATTTTGCAAGCCCCTCTCATTGAGCTTTTTGATTTTGCAGTTCAACTTCAAATGGCCATATCTTGCTCATTTTTGCTCCTTTTTTCGAGCAATTTTTTTTGAAATGGGCTAGAATTTCATGCTCTCCGCAGTGGTGAAGAAATTTTTTTATTTTGATGCACTAATTTTTCAGAAAATGCAGTTTTTAGTGACTGTACCTGAGTAATCCTAGTTTTTGCAACTTTAGAGGCTTCGTTTAGGGTCATAATACCTCCTTTTCAGGTGCTATTTTTTTTTAAAGTGTGTATTTATTCGTCTAATTTCACATGATGCTATCAGATTGATGCCATTGTAAGTATAAATTGTACTTACAGATTTTGGCCATTTTTGGCTCTCTTGGTACTTGTATATATGCTTGAATCTCAGTTAGATTCATTGCACTATTGATTGAAGTCTCTTGTATCTCATTTGAGAAGTTGTAAAATTTGCATCATAAGTCCACTTTGCCTTGTTTTGCAAGTGGTTCATTGTAATCGCACTAAGTATAAAGTGCCAAAATCATCACTTTGGGGGGGGTACTTTGATTGATTGAATTTGGGGGGGTGTCTCTTGTGCTTTTGTGCTCTTGTGTTCCTTCCTTTTTGCTGCTATGGGTTCTTCTAATTTTCCTCTCTTAACTCCTCATAATTATGCTACTTGGAAAATTGATGCATGGAGTAAACTTATCGAAAAAGGACTCACTCATTACATTGATGGAACTATTGTTGCTCTCGCTGATCCTAAGGTTGATCCAGTTGGTCACTTGGATTGGCTCACTAAAAATATCATGGCAATTGGTACCTTAAGAAAGTATGTATCAAAGGATCTCATTTTTCATATTGAGAAGTGTACTCTAATCAAGGATGCTTGGCAAAAGTTTCAAGACTTGTATGGTCAAGTTGATGAGATTAGGGGATATCAAATTGATAGTGATCTCACCATGTTAGATCCCAAGAACTTTGATACTATACAAGATTATGTCACTAAGGCAAATGAGTTGAGGGCTCAACTCAAAGATCAACTCAAAGATTGTGGTATTGATAAGAAGGATACTCAATTGATATTCAACTTGATAGGAAAGCTTCCACAAGAATATGCAGCATTTGTCTCTAGTTTCCAAACCCATAGGATGACAATGGGTTCAAGTTACAAAATGCCTACATTTGATGCTTTCAATGAAATGTTGATGATGGAACAAACTAAGTTGATAAGCATGGGCATTCTTAAGGCTTATAAGTCTCAAGCATTAGTGGCAAATGAAGGGAACAAAGGAAATCAAGGAAAGGACAACTCAAACAAGAAGAAATGGCAATCAAAGCCTAAGGACAAAGCATCATCCTCTCCACAACAAGGAGATACATCCTCTTCCAAGAGGGATAATTCACCAAAGAGGGAGAGACCTACTTGTGCCTATTGTAAAAAGGTTGGTCATGAGGAGCATCGTTGCCATTTTAAAAAGATTGATGAGCTTACACATATCATCAAAAAGCATAACATTGATTTGCCTAATGTCTACAAGAAGGATGATTCATCAACTTCCACTTCCTCGCATTCAAAAGGAAAAGGGCAAGCATTCATGGCCTCTACAAGTGGGAAGACTCACTCTTTTGGGACAAGAAAAGGAAAATCTCTATGTGCTACTATCAGTCATGATTCAGAGAGATGGCTTCTAGATTCAGGGGCTTCTCATCATATGGCATCTTCGCAGTCTATGTTCTCTACATTTGAGCCTTGCACCATGCCGCAGATTTTGATGGGCAATCATACATACATGGATGTGATTGGGAAAGGATCTATTAACATTGGGGATAACTCCTTCAATGATGTGTTGTGTGTACCCCACTTGACAAATAATCTCCTTTCTATCTATCAAATCACACATGGCGCAACTAAGAGAGTTGTGGAGTTCACACCTAACTCAGTTTTCATTAGAGACTTGGAGACTAGAGCTATCATTGCAACTGGGGTGGTTGATCATGCATCTCGGTTATACTCTTTTTCAGATTTTATTGATGATGATGATTTCACAGTTGATGATTCTACACATGATGATCACACTTCTTGTGATGGTTCATATTTTGAGGAGAACTTTGGGCACTTGAACATGGGGATTCTCACATGTGAACCCGTTCTTGAGTCTTGTATTTCATCTCCTCATATTGATATCACATCACCTATTGCACATGATGATGCGGATAGTGCGACAATTTTACCTTCATGTGATTCTGTGCAGCAGGATATTCATTGTCTTCCAGCTTCAGATTCATGGGATGATTACTTGACAGACATTGCAAGTTTGTTTGTGGAATCCTACATTGCAGATTTGGGAGACATCATTGATGACATTCATCTTCTCTTTGATGAAGGTGATCCTTCTTCGATTGTTGCGAGGGAACACTCTGACCCTCTTGTTCATTCTCTACATGATCATTCTTTCGAGGTTGACATGATTGTGGATACTTATGAACAATAGTTGGAGGAGGTCTGAGGAGACATGTGAGTCTTTGGGACATGTTCTACATCCATCTCCACTAGATCTTGGAGTGCCTTTTTCAGCAATGTGGCACAGTTTACCACCTTTGGAGGGGGTATCTTTCAGCATCGAAATGGGGACACTTGAGCATTTTTCAGAGATTCCTTTCATCATGAGTTTTCTTCATACATCTTCCCTTCATGATTGGGGAGACTTCATGGATACACCTTTGGTTTTGTTTCTTCCTAAGGGGAGGAATGTTGTTCGATGATCGTGGAGCAGTTTCTTCATACATCAAGCTTCTATCATTGGTGCAGATTCCACATTGACAGGGGGCTTCCTAGTCTCTCTTCTTCTTCTTCTTCTCTGATCTTAGGAAAATCTCACAGTTGTGAATGTTATTTGTTTTTCTGTTTGATGCATTAAACTTTATCGGTATTGCAATTAACTGCTAACCGACATAAAGTTTGGTTTACTGCTATTATGCATTAAGTTTGGTTAAGTTATATTTGGGTTGAAATTAATTGACAACTGATTCACCACCCCCCCCCCCCCTCTTAGTTGCCTCTGGGTCCTAACATAGGAAGAGGTGAAGGTTGGGAAGAATTGGTGTTAGGGGTGGATAGGAAGAAGAATTTGGCACAATTGAGGGCCCTTGAAATTTGTTTGTTAAAATACCCATTCAACCAAAAGACGTGGCGAAGATGAGAAAGCTCTTGGTTTAAGTTCTCATCATCACAAATGTGATAGGCTCTTAAGGAAAGGGTTTTAAGGATACCAACTTTTTAGCTAGGGTGGTGGTGGGAAGAGGAATGGATGTACAAGTCAGTATGGGAAGCCTTACAAAACACTCTATGACTAAGAGAGTCATTAGGATTTTTTATGAGCAAAACATCAAGGAAGGGCAATTGGTTACTAGACTCAAGCTTCATGGTGAAGGATATGCAAGGTGCAATGTTTTTGATGTGCTTATGAGTTTCTTCCAATTTGTCAAGACCATGAGGCCAACAAACATTGGTGTCATCTACATATCTTTTCCACCACCTTGGCTTAAGGGGGGGAGGACCAAAGAGCCATTTCCTCAAAATGCTCCATGTAAAGGTTGGCTATGACGGGTGAGAGGGGGGAGCCCATAGCTACTCAATCAACCTGTTCATAGATCACATATTCTTGGAAGGAAAACAATGTAGATCTTAAGCACAACTCGACCAAAGAGGCGATCTCAACATTAACCTTATGTTTAATAATCTCCTTGGAATCAAGAATAGGAACCTTGGTGAAGAGACATACAAAATCAAAGCTCACCAAGATGTTGGTACTTTCTAATCCGGTGTCCTTGATAAATTGCACAAAATGGGTGTATAATACTTAACGAAGGACTCGGTTTCACCCACTAGAGGAGAGATTAATTTGGTAAGGAAAGAGGCTAAATTGTAAGTGGGAGACCCCATGGTGTCAACAATGGATCGTCAAGGAATGCCTTGGATTTTTGGAACACCATAGATGCATGCGAGGGGTTGCATCTTTGGTAGGTAAGAGATGCTTCTTAGTGACATCATCAAAGGAAGAACTAGATATGGTGGATTTCACCTTGTTGATGATTTTGGAGGAAGGATTGTGAGAGAGGATTTTATAGCTGTTGGTATCGTGAGAAGATCAAGCATTTTTTAGATATAGTCTTGCCTATACATAATGACCATGGCATTGCCTTTATCGACTTTAAAAATTATTAGGTCATTATGTTTCATAAAATTGTTGTATGCAAGAATCTCAGCTTTTGGGACATTGCGTCTGAGAGGCTTAGCATGTCTAAGGTCCACAGCACAATATTGCTTCACTTCATTAACAACATCGGTTAGAAGGGAGTGGATGGCATTCTCAATTTCAATGTGAAAATCAACATGAGGGATAGCTCGAGGGGCCATGAAAAAATTGAGACCCCGGTCTAAAAAATAAAAAACAAGGGGTTCGAAGGTGGCATCGGATAATTTAACGACCAATTTTCTCTCCCAATTACGAACCAAGAGAGGTAAGGGGGAATTTGAAGAGTCAAACAAGCAATCTGAGAGCGGGGAAAGTACCACAGGGGTAAAAGAAAGGTTAGAAAGGTTAGGAGAGGCGCCGGAAGAGATGATATGATGGGATATGTCATAAGGTTTGGCTTCATCAGATGACATGTGGAGGCAAAGCGGTGGGTGGCTCAAGGAGGAAGGATGTGTCACCTCTAAGGAAGAGATGATGATAGGTGGAGTGGGAACACACATAGAAGAAACATAAGAAGATATATTGAAAGAGGGTTGAAAGAAAAAAGAGGGGCTTGAGGTGTAGGTTTATTGCTAAGAAAGGGATCAGATCAATTAATACCAGAAGAAGAACCTGCAGAGAGTAGGAGCTTTTACCTGGCCGTATTGGAGATATGTCATTAGGAAGAGAAAGTTGGAGCTCTGTAGCCTGAGGATGGGTGTCGCCATCTCCATACTACATAGAAGACAATTGATTAATCAACTCCATTGGACTAGAGCCAACTCGATGGAGATCAACTAGTGGAATGGAATCATGTCGAGGAGATAGGTTGGGATAAGGAGAAGAGAAGTTGCTATGATGAGAGAGAGGGTTGGAGGAAACATTTGAAAGAGAGGGGGAAAATGAGGATAAAAATGTAGGAGAGAGGACATGTGATGGTGAAGGAGAGGTGGGGTGCGAGGAGGACTGTATATTGCTGCAGGGCGTTACACTAGGATCTGCATGCCAAGCGTGAGCTTGAGAGGCATGGGTGGAGGGTGGTGGGTGGTGGGGAGGAGTTTGGCTAAGGAAGCGACGGGGGAAGAGGGGGTGGAATGAACAAGGAATATGAGGATGGGCTGACAAATCTTGCAAGGCATTGGATACATCAAGGAAAGAACTCTGAAGAGATCCCAAATGCTTGTGTTATAGAGAAAGGAATTTCTTTTTTTGTCGGTTCATGCATTCTCCCTAATGCCCCATGGCTCTAAGATGGGATGAAGTATCCAAATGAATCCAAAGGTCTAGGTGCAAAGAAGACGTGAGCTCAAGATGGAGAGACAACAACTTGGTGTTGAGGTGGTTGATCAGCCTTATGGTGGATTGGATAATCGATCTGAGGAGGGGGATTCTTAATCGAACAAAAATGTGTTTGGTGTAGACACTCCACAAGTGGTGGTTAATCTTTGTAATGTTTATATTATAATGTAAGACAATCTTGGTTCTAGGTTAGCGGTTGATATTAGAAGGGTGGTGTTTGTTTGATAGATAGTAGTTTAGTATGGTAAATGGGTAAAACTGAAGGTTTTGATGGTGCAGTTGGTGTTAGAATTCGTGAAATGCAAATCCCACAAGCCCAATTATCTTCTGATAGAATACCTATCACACAATAAGAGAAAATTGAACAACAAAGAGAATTGAAGACAATTAACAATAATTGAATGTATTGCTTTGAAATTGCTTGATTACAATGAAGGATATGACATCCTTATAAAGAATCTAACTCTAAAGATAGAAACCCTAAATGGTGGATTCTACAAGATAGATTGAGAGTTAAAACATAATGCATGAATCAATCATGTATGCATAAAAAGCATAATAGACTAATTAAATCCATGAGACTCTCGAAAATCTAAACATAGTTTGCTTTTCCTAGTTTGCATTATGCATGGAGATAAATATTAATTAATTATTCATAATTAATTAATTAACTAACTAATAAATGCCAATAATTAATTACTAACTAAGGCATCGATTATTTAGTGAATTAATATAATTAAGTGAATAATTAATATATGAATTATTTATTCCAACAGTTGGAAGTAGATTTGAAGATATATGATAATTTTTATAATATAAATATATCTTTACCAATAAAAATAATTATAATAATTAAATTAATTTTAAATTTAATTATTAGTTATTAGTTTGAGATTATATATATTTTTAATCATATTTATAAAATATTTGATTATAATTAATCTTAATAAAGTAACTATTACTAATCATAAAATTATATAAAATAAATAATAGAGTGAAAATGGATAATTTTTTTAATGACTAAATAAAAAGTAGTTAAATTTATTATTAAATGTTATCAAATTATATTGTATATATTAAAATGATTAAAAATGAAATTATGATTTTCAAAAAGTATTAAAAAATAGAATGATTCAGTACACTATTTTTGAATTTGATTGTGTGTATCTTTTTTACATCAACATTTCATATATATATCTGTGTGTACACACACATATAAATTTATAAATTATTTTTTATATTTTTTACATTTGTTTTGATCCTTTTTCATTTCTATTTGTAGCTTTCTTTTGTCTTTTCATCTTTCTTGATTTTTAGTCTCTTTTAATTTTGTTTTGCATTATTCATTTTTTGTATATTTTTAACTTAGTTTTATAACTTTTTTCCTTCTTTTTCTTTAGTCTTGTGTTTCTTTGTCTCCTTTCCTCCTCGTTATTTGTGCATTTTCCCAAAACCTCCCTCTTCAAATACCCCCTTAAGTGAGTCTTTGTCTACAATTTATTATTTTTACATCTCTTGACACTCCCTGCCATCCTTGGATCACAAAGTGTGATCTCAAATGTTGATGCAAAAAAGATACACACAATCAAATCAGAAAATACGGTACTGAATCATTCTATTTTTTAATACTTTTTGAAAATAATAATTTTCTTTTTAATCATTTTAATATATACAATATAATTTGATAACATTTAATCATAAATTTAACTACTTTTTATTTAATCATTAAAAAAACATATATTTTCTTCTTCTTCTTTTTTTAAAGGGCTAAAAACTTTATTGAAAATCGGAAACAAGAATTACAAAGAGAACCAAAGCCCCAAAGCCCCATAAATGAACCACAAGCCCAACCAAAGATCAACCAGCTTCATAACTATCCATGTCCTCAGCAAAAATCTTCTGCAAGTCCTGACAGTAATCCGGGGAGAGATGCTCCTAACCTTCAACTTTCCAATCATTACTGTTACTACTTAACTAAGTTGCCATTAGTCTTATGTTCAAAGTTATTCTAGTCGGTTACTACCACCAAATCATTCAGTCGGTAAGCACAGAGCAGTCTGTAAGCACAGTGCAGTCGGTTATAAAAGAAAGTAGTCTCAGAGCTTAGTATACACTGAACAGTTTACCGAGTAATGTTCTATGGCTACCGAGCAGCAAAGATGATACGCCGAGTTGATATATGCCGAGTGAAACGTGTTACCAAATTCATTGAACCTAGAAACACATATGGAAACGTGTTACAAGATCGAGGAACATAGAATCTTTATCTCATTGGAAATTGCACTTATAGATTTTGTATGATTTTGAGGTCATCTATCCAATGAAATATTTTGTGTGGTTATCGATTCGATAAATCATGTTTGTAAGATCGAAGCATGAACCTGATCACCGACATAAGAGATCTATTTATACAACATGAAATAAGGATCAACATTTTTTGTATGAAGCAAGACATGTGTAACAAATAAGGAAGCACAGAGTATTGTGACTGTCAGAGACACAGAGGTCACCAAGAAGGATTTCAGAGTACAATCAAGGAGCAGAGTAAACAGAAGGGTTTACTGAGTTAATATATGGATTACCGAGGTATGTTATAAGCAAGGTAATATCATTTTGAGCACATAGAATCTGCTATAACATTCCAGATGTAAAGTTGGAGGTATTTTGTAAGATTTGATTGTAATATTTTGAGTTGTAAGAGAAACCTCTAATAGGGTAAAAGACTCTAACTAAGTCTATAAATTGTAAAGCCTCTAACCAGGTGCAACATTTAGAATAAGTGTTGTAAAATCCTTTAGCAAGGTAGATCTAACAGATCTTGATACTCCTAACAGGGTAAGCTATCAGAAATAGCTAAACATGTAGCTCTAACCGAGCAAACTTTATTATTGCAGTAGTGAAGTTGTGGGTGTCATCCCCACCGCAGTTTTTCTCTCTAACCAAGAGTTTCTGCGTAACCAAAATATATGTGTTATGGAGTGAATCATGTATGATTGTTATTTATTTGTTTTAGCATTATATTATGTTACAACAATATTCAGTTTATGCTTAACAGTAAAGTTATTGTTGAAGAAAATTTTTGAAGTACTGATTCACCCCTCCCCTCTCAGTACATTAGCTTTCCATATTGGGCCTAACAAGTGGTATCAAAGCTTGAATCTTGGAAAAGGGTTTAACTGCCTAAAGAGAAAGATCGTATCAATGGAAGGCTATAAACAATCTCAGAGAATTGTGTATCTGCGCGAAGAGTTGGATCATGCTAATCAAGTGATTGCAGACATGCAAAGACAAATGCAAAAATCTCTGAAAGTTAGAAGAAGATTGTCTGATGATTTGCAGGACTCTCAAGAGCTGGTGGAACAAATTGAGACATCATTTGAGAACAGTATGTCTGAAGAGACTGAAGAAATGATTGAGGTATTGAAAGAAAAGAACAAAGCACTGGCTGATCAGCTAAAAGCAATGAAAAGAGAAAATGAACATTTCAGCACACAGATGACTGAAAATCTTGATGCATTGAGGATAGCCGAGGATAAATTAAGAGATCTAGAAAGTGAAAAACAATAGCTTGCAGCATTAGTATCTGAAAAGAATGATGAAATCACAAGGTTAACTGGTATTCAATAAAATCTGTCAGATCAATTGGGTTATGCACATCATGAAGCAAATCTGAAAGATGATGAGAATCAAGCATTGAAACTTGAAGTATCAAGGTTGACCGATGAACTTGAAATAGAGAAGAAATCCAAAGAAACATTGAAGAAGAGTTATGAAGCATCAAAGATGTTAGATGAGCAACTGAATACAAGAAGACCCAACAAAGTTGCAGGACTCGATTACAAAGGAAAAGACTCTACCGAGAAGGGAATCTGCACTACCGAGAGAGGAGAATCATCAAAGCAAGTTGGAAATAAGAAGAACATCAAAGGAATGAAGTCTATTTGCAACTACTATGGAAATCAAGATCATATTGCCAACATGTGCCAAATCAGAAAAGGTAAACTGAATGTCACTAAGTCTAATGGTTATTGTTACAATTGCAATAAATATGGTCACACATCTAACCAATGTAGGACAAAGTCTGTTAGCAATTATCAGAAGGCAAAATTCAAAGGGTTTTGTAAAAACTGCAATAGATATGGACATAGTACGAAGAAGTGTTGGTTTAAACAAAAAAACTAAATGTGGTCTACACACCGAGCAAATACTGGAAACTACCAAACTCACATAGATCCTAACTGATAGTATTCTGCAGTACCATGGGATTACAATACAAGGATATGGTGTGAATGTTGTGGAAGATATGGACACATAAGTGCCAACTGCTTTATAAGATTTGGAATGAAAAACCGAAGATCATGGAGAAATCCTGGTATGGCATGTTTTCATTGTCACAAAGTTGGACACTTGGCTGAAGATTGCAGAGATCAACCTAGAGGAAACACTAAAGAAATAAAAGGCAAATTATAGATGATTTGGAGAAAGAAGGAAATTGTGTCAAATGAAGAAAGCACCTTACCTACCGAGTTAGGTGCATCTATTCCAAATTAATCGGTAAAGGTATTTCATTCTCTCAAGGTTCAATCTTAAACAGTTCCTATTTTATTATGTACTTAATTCAAAATCTACATAGCTAAGATGTATTAGTAAGTTTGAAATTCTATCAAAGTCTTTTGGAGCACTATACAGGAAACCTGTCAAGTCATTAAATACAGGAAACCTGTCAAGTCGGTAAATGCAGGAAGTCTGGCTACTCGGTTAAAGTGCAAAAAGGAAAGTAAATCGATTTAGTGGAACAGTGTACATTTAATGTTTTTGACCTAACCTGCACGAAGTCCAATAAGGTATATTGTGTACTTAAAGTATTTACGCGGTCATTTTACACTTACCAAGTTTTCAAGAAAGCAGAGCAAGCGATTCCAAGGCAATCAAACCTCCTCCGAAGCGAAATTCAAGGTATTTACATCAATCTCAACGCATTAACAAGCTAGTTTACCGATCATATCAGTTGAGAATTTATGTTTCATATTTGCTAAGAGGAAAGCATCTGCCATTTGAAAGTCTTCAAACCCTAAGGATCCTTTGTTAGTATTTATCCGAAATCTGCAATGGCACCTAAGATCCAAGAGCCCGTTGTTGTTAAGAATGTTGAAAAGCCCTCACTGAAATACTCTCTAACTCCCAAAGTAGCATCTGAACCAGATGATAAAACTGCATTTTCACTCATTCCAAATAGGGTATTACTAGTTGAGGATGTCAGGTTCTTCACCAAATGTCGTGTTGAGGAACTCAGTCATGTTGAAATCAAAGACACATATGATGAACTATGTACTGATGGGAAATTGGATAACAAGTATGAACACATTAAAGTCAATGGATTGACCGAAGCCCTAACCTATCCCCGTGTCTTCAAACCCCAGTGGGTCAAGTTTGTTCTGAGTAGAGTTCACAATGATTTCATGTGGTTAGAGGAGCAACCATTCAAAATCACTAAGGAAATCATTCATCTGATCACCAGTTACCCTATTTTTGATCATGCCCGAGCTCAGAAAATGATATCACAAAAGGAATTGATCACTTTGACCGAAGTTGAATCCAATTGCAGAGGATTGAAACTGAACAATGTGACAGATGCAGAGCTAAATTTTTCCATTAGAGTAATAGGATATTGTTTCTTCCAATCGGCAAGGGAAAACAATGTACCCTATGCAGCAGTCGATTTAGCATATAAAATTGTGAAGAAGGGAATGAAAATTGATATTTGTGAAGTATTGCTGAAAAACCTATTTGAGAATCTGAACACCATAAGGAAGCTGAAGAAGAACAACTCGGTGAATACACTGAAGTTTGGATCACTATTGGTATGCATGTTTTTTCTATTTTGAAAAGTTCTTTCCAATAGTCGATAAAGTAGTTTGGGAGCTACACTGACCAATCACTCATCAAATCAATGACTTCATCAAACGTCTAGGTGATAACTTTAATGATATTATGGATGACTATTTCAGTAAGTTTCAAGAAAAGATGCATAACAGGTATACAATTCCACCCCAGCTAGTGGTGAAATACAAGGATGAAGTATGCTTTGAAGTAGACACCAACTACTACTATGTGAATGTTGTGGAACCGAGAACTCAATCTTTGCCACCTATGGGTTATGAGATTTATTTTAACATCACACAATAGTAGATAGATGCTTTTCTTACATTACCAAGGCATGCTACCGAGCTAAGATATGGAACATATGAAGAAGTTAAAGAGAAAGTAAAGATGAGCATTGTAGTATCAAAAGCTACAAAGAAAGCAACAAAAATGATCAAGGCATTATCGGAGAAATTTGGAGAAGGTTCTTCCTCCACACCTGTCAAAGGCACTCTAGTCATCACCGAGGAGGAATTTGAAGCCCAAGAGGCTGCTATTACATTAAGCACCGAGTTGCCTAAAGGGAAAATTCTGAAAAGAAAGAAACAGGATACATCAAAGGTATCACCGACTCCCTTAGTAAAGCGCCCAAACACAAGATCATCTGCAGTGTCACGGAGTAAGAAACCAAAGACTGTTGTTGTTCCAAAGGTAACAAAAACTTATAAGAAATCTACTCAGAGACATTTTGACTAAAGAGTCCAGTGACATAGAGTCTGAAGATGCTAACAAATTTTAGATTGTTAAGAGTACAAAAGAAAATGTACATAGTGTTGAAAATTTTTGTGTCAATCTAAAGCAATATGGTGGATTTGGATCATTCAGATTTGTCAAGTATGAATCCAGATCTGATGATGAAAAGAGAAAAATAGAAGAAGCTATCATCTGCACACTTCTAAAATTCTGATTGGTCCCATTGGAAGTATCTAATTCTCTTCCAACAGAATTATATTTGCATATTGATAACAGGTGGAAATATGCAATGGACTCAGAGAAACAGATTAGAGAAAGAAGTCTGGTACATCTCTTTCCAGAAATGTCGGTAGATGAAATAAAAGAGCATCTGAAAACCTACCACTCAAATTTCCTAGTCAAGCAAAGAGCCTTAAAATTGATGAATGGCCTGTATATTGAAGTGGAGAATGAGACAAAAGAAAACTGGCAAGAAATCTTTCGAATCAAGACTGCTGGTGAGCAAGGTGAAGTTGAAATAGTTGATGTCATCGAGAAAGACCTTGCTGACACTATACAAATTGATGAAGATATCATGGACACTGAAGAACAAGAACAGGAAATGATAGAAGGGAATGCATATGCCAAACTGGTATCTAGTGAGTCAGTTTTGGAACAAGTTCAGCCCTATCCTCCAGTCACTCAGTCTACTTCAACCAAGGCCCCTCAAGATACTGAAAAAGGAATAGAGGATCTCAAGTCTACAGAAGGAGATGCTACTCCTTAGGCCACCGGGGAACAAACCTCTCAGGCTCCTTCTAACACTGAAAATGTTACAACTGAGACCCCGAGCACCGATTCACTGAAGGACTCGGCAGAGGCTAAAGAAACCGACAAAAGTGTTGCCTCTACCAAGCAACCCACCGAGGATCCACAAGCCTCCCAAGCCATTATATTAGTTCAACCGGTGAAATCTAAAGAAAAGAAAATGAAAACCATAGTTTCAAGTTAGATTTGTCAAAACCAATAGTGTTGCCCAATGTAGACATATCCAAATTAAAAGGGCAAGCACTCAATGAATTCGGTGAACTATGCAAAGCCAAAGCCAAACAAGAGAAGCAAATGGCTATTCAAAAGAAAAATAAAGTACTTCAGAAGGTGAAGGCACTCTTAACCGATATGCTACCTGTAGCTACAGTGTCAAAAGATGCAGCCATCCATGTTCAACTGGATGAACTCCTAAATCAAATAGAGGCATATGGAGTAGACGCATCTGAATATTTGAGCAAATTGAAGGACAAAGAGCTCACTGCAAAAATGATTGAAGAGGTACAGAAAGCAATTGCTATTGGCAAAGTAACACTTGTCAAATTTATTGCTGAGTTGTCCCCTCAACTCAAGCACATTCTTTATTTATTTCAGAAACTCTGTACATTCTCTTTATTCATTAAAGATATCAAAAATAAAACTGAAGTGATTGATAAAGAGATCACCGATCTCTCAAATAAGTTGGCCACTGAGCCCAATTTTGTTCAGAATTTCTATACAAAGTTACAAAAGCTCATGGCTCAACAATTGGAACTCAGGAATGAAGAGCTAAAAATAAGAATGGACATTATGACTCTTCAAACCTTATTCATTCCACACTTGTCCTCCGTCCAAGAATAGATCAACTTGTGCCACCTATTTATCTACTACACAAGAGGGAAGCACATTAGATGGTTTAATTTCCCTATTAGCTAACATTCAAGCACATAATTCTTTAATGGACAGTGTAAAGGATGCCCTCTCTGTCGCACTCACCGATGCAAGGACAAAGTATAAATCCATTTTTGACCAGTTGCCTCCTCCAAATGGTAACTAAGTTTTGATGTTTGTCAAAAAGGGGGAGTATAGTATCAACATAAGGGGGAGTGTAGTATACAGGGGGAGTATACCGAGCAGAGTATCCAAATGCACAGTTGAATTTGACAGGGGAGCAATGAACCGAGCAGAATAGCAGTAATAACCGGGCAATGATTACAGAATATTGATCACTGAGCATACAAAATCAGAGTTATGTACAGTATATTGATAAGGGAAGTATATCTAAATATACTATTTCATTGACAAATGTATATATTGTCAGTTTAGTCAAATTTTGTAAGTATATAGATTTTTGAGTTATAACTTTGAAAGTAGTTTTGTCAAACATCTCAACTAATGTCAAAAGGGGAGATTGTTACTACTTAACTAAGTTGCCATTAGTCTTATGTTCAAAGTTATTCTAGTCAGTTACTACCACCGAATCATTTAGTCGGTAAGCACAATGCAGTCAGTTATAAAAGAAAGTAGTCTCGGAGCTTAGTATACACCGAACAGTCTACCAAGTAATGTTCTATGACTACCGAGCAGCAAAGATGATACACCGAGTTGATATACACCAAGTGAAACGTGTTACTAGATTCATTGAACCTGGACACACATATGGAAACATGTTACAAGATCGAGGAACATAGAATCTTTATCTCATTGGAAATTGCACTTATAGATTTTGTATGATTTTGAGGTCATCTATCCAATAAAATATTTTGTATGGTTATTGATTCGATAAATCATGTTTGTAAGATCGAAGCATGAACCTGATCACTGATGTAAGAGATCTATTTATACAACATGAAATAAGGATCAACATTTTTTGTATGAAGCAAGACATGTGTAACAGATAAGGAAGCACAAAGTATTGTGACTATTAGAGACACAAAGGTCACTGAGAAGGATTTCAAAGTACAGTCAAGGAAAAGAGTAAACAGAAGGGTTTACCGAGTTAATATATGGATTGTCGAGGTATGCTATAAGCAAGGTAATATCATTTTGAGCACATAGAATCTGCTATAACATTCCAGATGTAAAGTTGCAGATATTTTGTAAGATTTGATTGTAATATTTTGAGTTGTAAGAGAAACCTCTAATAGGGTAAAAGACTCTAACTAAGTCTATAAATTGTAAAGCCTCTAACCAGGTGCAACATTTAGAATAAGTGTTGTAAAATCCTTTAGCAAGGTAGATCTAACAGATCTTGATACTCCTAACAGGGTAAGCTATCAGAAATAGCTAAACATGTAGCTCTAACCGAGCAACCTTTATTATTGCAGTAGTGAAGTTGTGGGTGTCATCCCCACCACAGTTTTTCTCTCTAACCAAGAGTTTCTGCATAACCAAAATATAAGTGTTATAGAGTGAATCTTGTATGATTATTATCTATTGGTTTTAGCATTATATTACGTTACAGCAATATTCAGTTTATGCTTAACAGTAAAGTTATTGTTGAAGAAAAGTTTTGAAGTACTGATTCACCCCTCCCCTCTCAGTACATTAGCTTTCCATATTGGGCCTAACAATTACCATGTTCAGAGGCCCACTTATCCAAACAATCAGCTCCTCTATTCCATTCACGAGGAATGTGGATGAAAGACACTTGCTCCATCATAGTACTAATTTGAAGAATCTGGCAAACAATCCCTGCCAACTGCCAATGAATCCCACTCACCTTCTGCTCAATCAACAGGTTAACAATAATTTGTGAATCTGATTCGCAGATGACCTTCTTCCATCCCAAATCCAAAGCCCGCTCCAGGGCATAAAAAATTGCTAATCCCTCCATAAAGTTATTAGACTGTCGCCCTCTATGCACCGAAAAGAAGAAAACCACCTCCCCCATACGACTCCTACCAACACCACCAACCCCAGTAGGGCTCGGATTACCCCTAGAGGACCCATCGGTGTTAATCTTGATAAACTCATCCTGGGTTGGCATCCACCTTCCCACCCTTTGAACCTTCTTCATAGCATGTCTACCTCTCCTGACACAAGCTGAGGTAGGAGACAACTCCTGCAAACCCAACCTACTCACAATATCTGCCTCATCTCTATTCAGAGGAAAATTCACCTCACATTTAGCTTCCATCGTCTCCCGAATCATAATAATGATTCTATTCCACACTTGTTGAACTAACAATCTAACCTCCCTAAAGATCCTCCTATTCCTCTCAAGCCAGATCTGCCACAGTATGAAAATGGGCCCAATATGCCAGACAGTCTGGAGAAAGGAGGACAAGATAGGAGGCCTGCCCAAACTCCTCCAAAACTCCACTAGTGAATCCGTGTGAACACAAGGATGCTTCCACACCCCCACCAGTAATGCCAAATAAGCAGTGAGAAAGGGCATCTGAAGAATAGGTGTGAGGAATATTCCTCCCCATTACCACATAAAGCACAGATGGAAGGCCCCAAGAATCCCCGCTTGCAAATATTGTCCCAAGTTAGGCATCTATTCAAAGCCAAAGTCCAAGAGAAACAGTTACACTTTAGCCAAGAGAAATTATTCCACTAGTGCACCTCCCTCCCCTCCAATCTATGGGACAATAGCTCTTGATACCCACAAGCCACAGTAAAGATGCCCTTAGGATTCGGAGACCAAGAAAGTCCATCCCTACCCTTGAGGGAACAATAGAGTCTACTCGCCAAAATTCCATGCAACTCGGCACACTCTTCATCCATCCCAACAATCAGCCACTCATTAGGAGCCTTCCACCGCTCCAAATCTAGCCGCCCACACCTATAAATAGCCTTGAAGTTGCTCACCCTAGACCACCCTGCCTCTAGAAACCTCTGGAAAATATTCTCAAGGTTAGGAAACTAATCAAGGATGGGGGGGTATCCATCCCAAGAGTCATACCAAAAAAGGACCTCTTTCCCCCTCCTACATATCCAAAAGAGTCCTTCCTTAATAAGAGAAGCCCACTTCTTGAGAGTGCTCCAAATCATTGAGCATTTTCCCTCAAGCGGGTATCTTGGGATTTCCTCCTTCGGGATCCTCTGCATATATTTGTAGGCCAAAATCCTAGCCCAATCTCGATCATGTTCAACACACCACCTCCAGTACAATTTAGCCACCAAAGCCTCCCCAAATAAAATAGACTGCCTTAAACCAAGCCCACCCAACTGTCTCAGGCTACACACCAAGACCCAAATGACAAGACACCATTTGTATGAGGACAGATTGCCTACCCATAACAATTGCCTGCCCATAATAATTGCCTTGCCAGAGAGTCTAATCCCTTCAAGAACCACTTAGGGGCCACTTGTAGCATACATTGATAAATCGGAAGAGCCTGAACCACCGATTGAATCAGTTGAACCCTCCCAACAAAGGATAACCATATGTGTGTCCAATGTTCAACCTTCGTGTGAAATTTATCCAAGATACCATGCCACGAATACCTAGGAGGGTTACCAGGAGAAATAGGAATACCCAGATAAGTCAAGGGCAAGGAGCCAACGTGGAATCTCAAGATATGAGTAATCCTCCTCTAAATAGTTTCAGGTGTGTTAAAGAAGAGGATAGAAAATTTATCCTCATTGATCAACTGGCTCAAAGCTACAAGATAAACATCCAAAACTTTACGCAGTTTAATAGCTTCTTCGATCCGAGCTAATCCCATCAGGGTCGTGTCATCAACAAACTGCAAATGAGACTGCAACTGCAAGTCAATACCCCAACTCCAACCCTAAATAATACCCAGACCCACATTATGCTTAATCAGCCTCCCCAGACCCTCAACCAAAAGAATGAATAAGTAAGGGGAGAGGGGTCCCCCTGGCAAAGATCCCTAGAAGCACCAAACAACTCAGTACGATCTCCATTAATTAGCACAGAGAAAGAGGTAGACGTAACACAACTCATAACCCATTGGGTCCATTCATCAACAAAGCCAAAATCCCTAAGGATCTTCTGGAGGAAGGACCAATGAACTCTACCGTAAGCCTTAGCCATATCTAGCTTAATAAACATAGCTTTTTCCTTGGAGGTTGCCATAGAATGAATGGTCTCTGTAGCAATGACCACATCGTCCAATATTTGGCGACCTTCCACGAACCTATTCTGCTCCTTAAAGATGACATCCCCAAGACAATTATTCAACCTATCCACTATTAGCTTAGAGATGATCTTATAAATCGCATTACAGAGAGAGATAGGGTGGAACTGTCCTAACTGGTCAACCCCATCACACTTAGGGATTAGTGCAATGAAAGTTGCATTCAAAGCCCGAAGCATCTACCTATTCCTCTGGGACTCTTGGACCACTTTCAATAAGTCCAATTTGATAATATCCCAGAACTCTTGAAGGAATTCAATCGGAAACCCATCTAGTCTAGGAGCTTTTCCCTTCCTCATGTGAAAAGCAATCCTCTTGAGTTCTTCTAGCAAAATAGGACCCATAAGCTGCTCATTCATCTCCCTAGTAACTAGAGAAGGAATGCAAGCAAGAACCTGATTCTCTTCTTCTAATTCCCCCTGAGAATCCTCATTGAAGAGGGACCAAAAATACTGTAAAGACTCCCTAGAAATCTCCTAAAAGGATAAAAACTGCTCACCTCTATCATTGACCAGAACAGGAATGGAATTTCCATGTCTTCTTTCTTTCACAGGATTGAAGAAGAAAGTAGTATTCTTGTCCCCCGCTTGAAGCCAATCAATACGAACTCTTTGTTTCTAGTATATTTCCTCCCTAAGCTCCCATTCCTCTAAAGCATTGACAATCATGTCTTCCTCCCTAAGAAAGGCTTCAGACAAACCATGCTCTCTAATCTCACAGGTGATGGCATTCAACACTATTTGAGCAGCTTTATTAGCATGAAAAATGTTCCCGAAACACTGGTGGTTCCACCGTTTAAGCTGAAACTTAACAAATTGCAGTTGCTTGGCAAAAGTGTACATAGCAATGCCAAAGGCTGGCCTCCCTTTCCTCCACCACTCCACTATATGATTCTACAAACAAGGATCCCATAACCACATAAGCTGGAATTTAAATGAAGGAGAGCAAGTGAGTCGAGCAGAAGAAGAAACCAACTTAATGGGCTAGTGGTCCGACCCTCTCCAGTCAAGAATATTAGAACATGTGGATCACCCCCCACCAACCCAAAAATTAGAAACCAGAAAGCGATCCAGCCTCTCCGCAATCCAATACTCCCCCACCCTCTTGTTGTTCCAAGTGAACAAACCATTACCAGGCTTAATGTCAACAAAATGTAAAGATGATATACTATCCCGAAAAAGGAAAGAAGAAGGTTCCAATCACATAACACCACCCTTCTTCTCACTCAACTCTAGGATGGCATTGAAATCACCCGCCATAATCCAAGGATGAAAAGGGAACAACCTTCGCATAAAAGAAATATGAGACCATAAGTTCTTCTTACCCTGAAGATTAGTGGGGGCATAAATGTTAGTAAACAAGATATATTCCCTAGTCTCAAGACTAGAGGCAACCCTGGATAAAGAAGATCTGGAGGCAACCCACCAAATAGGATGAATCCTCAAGGGGTTCCAAAGATAGGCCACCCCTCTAGAGGAGCCAACTGCCCCAATACACTGACATTGGCTTCTCCCCCATAGCTTTGGCACCAAATCCAACATACTTTCCATAGAAAGTTTTTTTTCCTACAAGAAAAGGACATCAGAAGAATGGCTCCTTATCAACTCCTGAACAACTTTTTCTCTAGGGCCACTGTTCAATCCCCTCACATTCCATGACAGCACAATCATTTTAGAGGATTGGAAAAATGAGAATCCAGAGTCTTTACTGACCCTGACTCAACTAAATTCTCCCCCATCAATTTGATCTTATCCAAATCCTTATTTCTGCCAACCTTTGAAATCTTCTTCCTTGGTCCTTTCTTAATGTCCTTCTGATGAAGACCCAAATGTAAGGCGATCTTGTTACTTTTGACCCCAGCAGGTTCCAATTTTTGAGCTGCAGGAGAACCTTTCCCCCCAGCCAACTTCACTTCAGCACCAGAAATGGGCCCCAATTGAGCAACTACTGGTTGATCCATCTCCATTTGCTGACTCCCAACTACTTGCAGAGCTTGGGTAGAGTCCCAATTCACACTATCAGGTAACCTTGATGCAACCTGATCCAAAGGAATTAACCCTAGGTTCACCTCCTATTGGGTAAGGTCGTCTAAGGCTTCAAATCTGTTAAAGGTATCCTCCTCCTATCTCTCCTGAAGGGGACTCTTTTGCCCCCGACTCCTATTCTTTGTCTTAACTGGGACAAAACCATCAACACCCACAACTTCATCAAACATGGCATCTCTTCCTTTGTCGGCCCCATCGATGTTACGGGTCGGCTATTGAGGTTGGTGCACCATCAGTTTATACCTAGGACACTTGTGCTACAAATGACCATACTCATGACACAGACGACACCGAAATGGTAAAGTCTCATAATCCAACTGTTAAGGGTTTAGCCTCATTCGAATTGAAGCAATATATATATATATATATATATATCATACACATATTGATTGATTGTAACATTAACATATTACCGATTGCTTATGGCAAATCAAAGACTATCATCGTTGCATTATCTGATGACTGTCAAAGTTGAAGCATTATTGTTAAGCCCGATAGTATCGAGCACCGTAAATGTTTTGATACATAACTAATAACTAATGAACAGTGACTAATGCATGTGAAGAGTTATGTTTACGTAGGGTCATGACTCTACATGGCATAAAGCCACGTAGAAGTCATGCCCCTATGTAGACATGACCTTTCACTGTTATACATATACAATGATATCGACGCTTGATGTGAATGATATCAATAACAGTGGCAATTTCATGATATAGCAAGCGGTCGATAATATTCATCAAATATTATTTGACAGAATCATACATATATATCAGTGGTCAATATATTCATATCAACGATCACATAGAAAGTTTGTTCTTACTATATAGTATTAGACTATTGTTTTCTCTATCACTGATCTATATTCCTTAACATGGTATCAGAGCCACGTTGGTAGAGAAATAAATAAAAGATAGTGACATTTTTAATTAAAATTCAAACTTGCATTCATAATTAAAGGAAGAACAATCATAGTGAACAGTGTTAGAGTGGGGGATAGACTTGAAGGCGCAGCCAACTTTGTCTCATGGAGAATTCGAATAATAGCAATTCTTCAAGAACTTGAAATAGATGCATACATAGAAGAAGACACAAAGATGCCCAAAGACGAACTAGAGAAAACAACCTGGAAAAGACACAACAACAAGGCTAAGAAAATAATAATTGATGTTGTTAAAGATCACATTCTTCCAACCATATCAAAACTAACTACAGCTTATGATATGTTCAAGACCATTCAAAATACATATGAAATAAATAATGCAAGCAAATTGCTCACTTTAAAACAATAATTAATGCATATCTATATGAACAAAGGAGAAACAATCACATCCTATTTCATGAGGATTTCAGAGTTGAAAGACCAATTGTCAACTATTGGAAATAATGTAGATGATATGGAGCTATCTCTAATAGCACTTAAGCGATTACCATCCAGTTGGGAATCCTTTATTAAAGGCATTAGTGCTCGACCGACACTACCGAAATTTGATCAACTCAAGAACGATTGCACTCAAGAAGAATCCCAACTAATTACATGAGGGATGGGTCCAAACAAAGAGGGAGAAATTCAAGCACTACATGCTAACACAAGCAACAAAGGGAAGAAAAGGAAGTTCAAACGGAAGAGAGAAAATAATCACAAAAATAGAGACTTCTCTAAGATTCAATGCTACAAGTGTGATAAATTTGGACACACTCACAGGTTCTGGCCGGAAAGAAAGAAAGCCCAAGAAACCATAGCTAAATTCAAGGAAGTAGAGAATCCTCTATTCTTCTTAGCCTTATCAATCGAACTAAACTCAAACAAACATATGTGGATAATCGATAGTGGAGCATCATGACACACAACCGGATTTAGAGATCAATTTGAAACCTTTGAAGGGCACTCAACTGAAGAAGCTACAATAGGAGACAATTCTACCTATCCAGTGAAAGGAATTGGGACCTACTCAATTCAATTAAGAACAAGAGTTACATTCAATTAAAAGATGTTCTTTTTGTACCAGGTATCAAAAGGAATTTGATCTCTATTTTAGGACTAGCTGATCAAGGATATCGCATCACCTTCCATGAAGATAAAGTTCTACTTTGGCCTAAAAATTCTAACATAAAGAATGCTATTCCTATAGGATCTAGAGATGGTAGTTTATATAAACTATGTAATACTCAAAAGCAAGCACTAAATCATGAAGTATCAAATTCTAATGAAATTTGGCATAGAAGATTAGGACATCTTCAATTTAGTGCCCTACCTTCTATAGGAAAGATTACAATGGGATTACCCAATCTAAAATCTGATCATGTTGGAACTTGTAAAGGATGTACTCTAGGGAAGAACTCAAAAGGGTCATTTCCCTCAAGTGAACACAAATCAAAAGTTGTACTAGAACTTGTCCACACTAATTTGTGTGGTCCAATGTCATTACCATCACTAGGGGGATTTTTGTATTATGTGATATTTGTTGATGACTACTATAGGAAAACTTGGATCTATTTCATAAAACTCAAAGAATCAAATGAAGTGTTATTGAAATTCAAATAATTTAAAGCCTTAGTGGAAAATCGAAGTGAGAAGAAAATAAAGACTCTAAGATCAGATAATGGGGGTGAATATATCTCTAAAAATTTTAAAGAATTCTGCATTTCTATTGGGATTAAGAGGGAGTGTACAATACCTTATAATCCTCAATAGAATGGAGTCGCAAAAAGGAAAAATAGAACCATCATCGAAGCCAATAAAGCCATGATGCATGATCAAAATCTACATATCTTATTATGGGTTGAAGCCTCAAATATAGTTGTGTACATTCAAAACAGATTCCCTCATTCAATCCTAGATAATATAACACCTGAAGAAGCCTTTATAGGGAATAAACTAGATTTAAGCCATCTAAGAATCTTTTGTTGCCACATGTATATTCACGTTCCTAAAGAAAAGAGGACCAAACTAGAACCCTTTGGGAAGAAAGGCATATTTGTTGTCTACAGTGAAACCACTAAAGGATACAAAGTTTATATTCCAGGATGAATATCTATTGAAATCAGTAGAGATGTCAAATTTGAAGAAGATGTTGCTTATAAACTCTCTCTAAGTGCAGAAGATGATCAAACCACAAAATCAGATGAAAATCTTACAATTGAGAATCAGAGGGAGAATAGCATAGAAGATCATGAACTTCAATCATCTAATTTTGAGAATGTTGAAAATCCTAACAACAAGAAAAGACCACTATGGGCAAGAAAGATGATTGAAGAAAACAATGTGGAACTTGATGAAATCTTCAGAGAGAATAAGAAAACAAGAAGTCAATCATGCTATGTTACACTCATGACCGAGCTTACAAAATCTAAACCATCAAATGTTGAAGAGGCTTTAACATGTCAAGCTTGCAAAGATGCAATGATTGAGGAATACCAATCTATCTTAAAAAATGATGTCTGGGACATTGTACCTAGACCAAAAGAAAAAACGGTTGTCTCTTCAAAGTGGTTATTCAAAATCAAATATGCACTAGATGGTAGTATTGAAAAACACAAAGCTAGATTTGTTGCCAGGGGGTTTTCTCAAAAGGCTGTAATTGATTATGAAGAGACATTTGCTCCAGTTGCTTGATATACTTCTGTAAGAACAATTATTGTCATTGCAACGTCTAAAAGGTGGAAGATACATCAAATGGATGTAAAGACCATTTTTTGAATGGTGTTATTGAGGAAGAAGTATATATAGAACAACCTGAAGGCTTTGCTACACATGATAAAAACCTCTATGTGTGTAGACTGAAAAAAGCTCTCTACGACCTTAAGAAAGCTCCCGGGGCATGGTATGAAAGGATAGATAGTTATCTCTCCAAGCTAGGATATTCCAAAAATGAATCAGATCCTAACATATACTTCAAAATATCAGATGGTGACATGTTAATACTTGTTCTCTATGTTGATGACTTGTTGATAACAGGACAAGATCACCTTATTGTAAAATGCAAACAAGATCTTGTGGTTGAATTCGATATGAAGGATCTAGGTCTTCTACACTATTTTCTGGGTCTAGAAGTATGGCAAAAAGAGAATTATATTTTCCGAAATCAAGGAAAATACACCACTAATATCCTGACCAAATTTGGTATGATGGATTGTAAACCTCTATCCACTCCAATGGAAACAAATCTTCATAAGCTCAAAAGTGAAGTAGTAGATTCAAAACCTACAGATCCTACTTACTATAGACAAATTATTGGATATCTTATGTACTTGGTAAACACTTGACCTAATATTTCTTACGCTACTAATGTGTTAATTCATTTCATGTGCGAACCCAAGAAGATTCACCTAATGGCTGCTAAGCATATTCTGAGATACTTGCATGGTACTATTGGACTTGGCCTGAAGTATGAAAATGTTGAGATACAACACCAACCAAGGGTATTTTGATTCTAATTGGGCGGGTAGTTCCATTGATCGTAAAAGTACAACGGGGTGTTGTTTTAGTCTTCAATCAGCTATGATATCTTGGTTGAGCAAAAAACAATCAGCAGATGCTCAAAGCTCCACTGAAGCTGAATATATGGTTGCCTCCATGGGAGCTCGTGAAGTAGTGTGGTTAAGGAATTTACTAGTTGGACTATTTGGGAAGCCCCTGAACCCCACTGTGATCCACTATGATAATCAAAGTTGCATCAAACTTTCTATAAATCCAGTTTTTTATAATCGATCCAAGCATATAGAAATCCCTTACCATTACATAAGAGATATGGTAGACAGAGATGTTATCAAATTACCTACATCAACACTTAAGAGAAAAGTGTCGACATATTCACCAAACCTCTTGCAAAGTTGAAAGTGGAGTACTTTAAAGCTAAACTTGGTATGACTAAATTATAATTGAAATTTCTGATATTGAATCTTAGTCATATGTAATTTGATATATTCATGAATATCTTGGATGCAATATTGCATGTATGTGTTATGTCATGAAAGGTGATGATCTTTCATGTGATGTATGTGTAAGATTGCTATTGTAAGGTGACAACCTTCACAATAGCCTGATCTATTATCAAGATTGACTACAATAAGTTGTTGTCCTGGAATGTGCCGAAAATCTTGATACTAAATTTGTTATGTTGAGTTATTGATTTGTTGTCATTAAGTGTTGTTCTGAAATGTGTCAAAAATTATGATAACAATCATATCATGATTGACTACATTAATTTGTTGTCCCGGAATGTGTTGGATGTTATGATACTAAAATTATTGCACCTGTGATAATGACAATTTTATAGTTGTCACTAGGGTCAAGGTCGTTATCTTATAAGACTTCATGTAGTTGTTGTCCCAGAGTGTTGGATATCAAATAATCCATATCTCCCTAAGATATGAAGTATCTCACTGGTAAGCATTACTAAGTGAATGATGAATATATATCTAGAATGTTGTTCCTTAAACTTAATTATGAATTTCAATCCTGTTTTGCTAAGAGGGAGTGTTAAGGATGTAGCCTCATTTGGATTGAAGCAAGCAAAATATATATATATATAGTATCAATTGCTTACGGCAAATCAATGATTATCATTGTTGCATTATCTGATGAATGTTGAAGTCGAAGCATTATTGTTAAGCCTGATAGTATCAAGCACTGTAAATGTTTTGATACATAACTAATAACTAATGAACGATGACTAATGCATGTGAAGAGTTATGTTTACGTAGGGTCGTGACTCTATGTGGCATAAAGCCACGTAGAAGTCATGCCCCTATGTAGACATGACCTTTCACCATTATACATATACAACGATATCGACGCTTGTTGTGAATGATATCAATAATAGTGGCAATTTCATGATACAATAAGCGGTCGATAATATTCATGAAATATTATTTGACAGAATCATACATATATAACAGTGGTCAATATATTCATATCAGCGATCACATAGAAAGTTTGTTCTTACTATATAGTATTACACTATTGTTTTCTCTATCACTGATCTATATTCCTTAACACCAACTGCTGAACCCAAGAATAAGAACCCGCACACATATCTATAGCATCTAGCAGGTGTTTACTAAGATCAATTTCAACATAGATACGGATGAAAGTCATTACCTTTCTCCCCAAAGTTTGCGTTGAGAATCCAACTAGCCTCCCAAGCACTAAAGCGAGCATCCGCAACACATCCTCCCAACAACATTCCACCAAAAAACACAGTAAACGAACCCACATTGGACCCTATTCGGGAGCTCCTCCAAAGGGTTAAACCCCACATGCCAAGGTTTGATGAACAACCTCACCTGGTTGTAAAAATACGACCCTCCTTCAAAGACCCTATTGAGATCCTCCATGCAGTTGAATGTAACCATGAAGTAGTTGTTGCCAGCAACATAATCTCCATTTCCCCTTCCAGTGCCCAAGTCCTCTGAGCCCAGTTCTCCAAAAATTGCAAAGAAACCCTCATCCCCAAAAACTTGCAATATAATGAGTGTTTTGAAAAGTATTCAACATCTTCAGCTATCATCTCTGGAGGAATAACCAACCTTGGCCTCTCACTGCACCTCTCCAGACAACCATTAATCTTTGTAATCTGAGGGCCACCAACACTACCAAATCCTGAATCTGAGGCAAAAAGGTTATTATCAAAGGTCTTGACACTTTTGGATAGGGATGTTAAACCCACCGTAGCACGGAAATCTCCATGTCGGGAGACGCCTTTGAGGCCTCTGCACCAATACTAGACATAGCACCTCACGAAAAGACCACACCTCGAAAAGAAAAGAGTAAGGGATCCACACACCCCTGCAAGGTACCAAACACCCCCCCCTTCCAAGCTCCACCACAGGGAAGATCGGACCCCCACTGCCCTTCCTCGTAGGCAAACTACGAATCCGCAGGACGCCCCGAGCCCCTGCCTCATGCAACACCAACCCATCTCCCACAGCTACCGAACCTCCACCAGTACCTGCAACCTTGAGAGTAGCCCCTCCCTGCACCAGCACTCACCTCCCTCCCACCCACGCACCAACACGCAGACGCTTATCACGACCTAGGGCTTCGATGCCCTACCCTGAGCACAGCAACCCTCTGTGCACGGCTCCATCAATCAAATTCCAAAAAACATATATTTTCACTCTATTGTTTATTTTATATAATTTTATGATTAGTAATAGTTACTTTATTAAGATGAGTTATAATCAAATATTTCATAAATATAATTAAAAATATATATAATCGTAAAATAATAATTAATAATTAAATTTTAAATTGATTTTATTATTATAATTATTTTTATTGGTAAAGATATATATTTATATTATGTTATTAGTAAAAAGTTAGCATATATCTTCAAATCTAGTTCCAACTACACCATCAAAACCTTCATTTTTACCCATTTACCATACCAAACTATTATCTATCAAACAAACACCACCCTACTAATATCAACCGCTAACCTAGAACTAAGATAGTCTTACATTATAATATAAACATTACAATTTTCTATGAAGACCAAACAAAAATTAGACCAAAAACCTAATCAATTGGAAATTCAAGCCTTATTTGGTTGCGAACCCAATAATCCTTCTTTGAAATTTTGGTATTCTTGCCCTTTTCCTTTGGCCCTCCTTCTTCCTTATCTCATATTGCCTTCTCCCTATCCTGATTATATTATTTTATGAACCTAAAACTAATTGTCGCCTCAACTCGTCTATTATCTTTATTAACTTCAAAGTTGCATATCATAAATAGCCAAAGAGGAAGTGTAAAACCTATAGCCTGCAGCCCACTGCGTCCTTGAGTGATGTAGAGTGGTTAGGCTCTCCTAATCGGTTTTCTTAGACTTGAGGTCTCTTCAAGCTGTCTCTTGAACCATCCAATCGTACCACACTTTCCAACCCTCCAAGGTTTGTAGGGAACACTCTTACTGACCTTCCCAAGGTCCTTACACTAAGGTGACCATTTTTTGTTATGTGAGTGTCCAACACTCCTTAATAGAGACCTTCCTTCCCAACACCTTCTCACTCCTTAACCAAGAGCCAACCCCCCTCTACTATAGGATCTTCACCCACACATGACCAGCCCCCTTAGGGATGATTTACCTTAGTTTTCCAACCCCATCCCTTCCTTTAGGACACTGGGGTTTATTGATTCCAAGCTTTAGGGCTGATCTGCTCTTTTAGGCCTACTAGGAGACCTAGTACAATTAGCCCTACCTACGAGGTATTTTGCAATTATCTATCAGAAGTCCTGAACACCCCTATGAACTCTTTATCTATTCAGATACCCTTTTGGAAGCTTCATACAATATCACAAAATTGGACATGGGCTTGGTCTCTAACCACCCTAACCCTTACTAGGCCTAATTCCCTCTTTTTAAGCCTACAAAATAGGGATTTGCTTGAATGTCTTCACCAATCCAATTGCTCAAGGATTCTGATGATTGTTACAGGTTTTTACATCCATGAGGATGTCCAATCCAACCTATTCTTAATCACATCCATCAGATTTACCCATCTAGGGCTTGCTGTCCATAATCCCCAATGCTTGCCAACTCAACGTGCCAAGCCTAGGGTATGGTGGCAAATCGGTAATTTAGCCTCCCCTGTCTTAAAACCAAAAAGAAAACATTATATATAAGGCCACCTCAAATTCCATAAGGCTTCAGTATGGAAATCCACCATGGAATGCTAGTTAGGGGCCATAGAGTCCTCAAACCCTAGTTTTTAGGTCTTAAGAACCCGCCTGCACCAAAATGCCAATAACTTGCAATCTACAACACTTCAAAACTTCAAACCACCTACAAATGTAATATGTCACTCCACTATTATTCCATGCCTTGGTCTGGGCTTGAAAGTCCATAAAAACTGTACAAAACCAATCAAAAACAACAATGCTCGCTGAAAAATCAGATTTTGAAAGGCTAAACTTGCTCTTCTTGTTTCAATTCTTCAACCAACCATTCTCATCATTTTTCCCAAGCCTTATATCATTCTTGGTTTTGTTACAAATGCCTTTAACTGAAAAGACAACCAACTAGCCGTTGGTGTATGAAAGTGCAAATGTTGCAAAGTTGCTATGAGCAACTTTTGCAACTTTTTACAACTTTTTGCATAGGTGAGAAACTTTGCTCAAATCCAACCTAGGTCACTTCCAAATTATTCAAATGACCCTAAAAAACCCTAAACCATAACAAATCACACTATGCTAACTCATTAATAACTTATTCTACTAAGTTCTCTACCTGGCACCCTTAAGAGCTCATATGCCAAAATTGGCCAAACAGTACTCTTAGGGTCCTTACAAACATTTGAGCACTTATTCAAAGACCTCTTGACCTTATTAAAAACCAAAAAAACATGATTCCAAACTCCTTGAATCAATCACAACAAAATTGCCTAAGTGCCCCTACACCATGCTTCGGGGGTAAGAAGAACTCAAGTCTCTTGAGTGGATAAGGCTTGAACAATGGTACCATGTTGTAATATATCTCTCTCTAACATCCATGTAGCCTCTGACTCTGGTAGTCTTATCCATTTGATCGGGTAGTCTTTATAGACTCCTTTCCTAGTCTTTTTCACAACCTTAGAATCCAAAATGCATTCTAATGTGACTGGTTGGCTTGGAGATAAATCTTTTAACCATTCTACATATTCAATAGCACTAGTTTCTTCTTGATTTGTAGTTGTCTGAGACCCTTTGTATGGATACAAATCACATACATTGAATATTGGGGATATGCCCAAGTTTAGAGGTAACTCTAACTCATAGGCATTATTGCCAAACTTATACATTACCTTAAGAGGTCCAATCTTCTCCATGCATAGCTTACTAGGTTGTCCCTTCGGTAGTCCATCCTTCCTCAAGTAGGCCAACACTAGATCACCAACCTTGTAGTGTACTTCACTTCTTATTTTGTCTGCTAGTGCCTTGTACTTCTCATTATTCTGCTGCAATGTCTTCTTGACCTGCTCATGTATCTCTTTTATATTTTCTGCAAATTTTTCCCCTTGTGCACTTCTATGGTCCATAGAACTGAGATCTCTAAGCTCTAAGATGCCCCTAGGATGACATCCATAGACTATCTCAAAGGGACTCCGACCTGTGCTCCTATTAACCGAGTCATTGTAGGCATACTCTGCTTGACCCAATACTAGATCCCAATCTTGTCTATGTTGTTTGGTGAGACATCTCAACAAGTTGCATAAGGATCTATTAACTACTTCAGTTTGACCATCTGATTGTGGATGGTATGCTGATGAAAATGAAATTTTTGTGCCTAGTTTCTTCCATAAGGTTTGCCAAAAGTGGCTTACAAACTTAGTGTCTCTATCACTCACAATGCTAAGCAGTAAACCATGAATCCTCACAACATCTTTGAAGAATAACCCTACTATGTAGGAGGCATCATTAGTACATTTGCAAGGCACAAAGTGTGCCATCTTGCTGAATCTATCCACTGTGACAAAAACATTGTCATACCCTCTTGGAGTCCTAGGAAAGCCAAGAACAAAGTCTGTTAGGACCCGAAGGCAACTAAGAGGGGGGGGGGGGGGGGTGGTGAATCAGTTGTCTAATAATTTTATCTCGTATACAACTTTAACCAAACTTGAAACTTAATACCGGTAAACAAATTAATAATTAATAATAGTACCGATGAAACTTAATGCATGAAACAGAAAGAGAGACAATATCCAAAACACATAACACAGAGATTTGTACGTGGAAACCCTGTGAGGGGAAAAACCACAGTGGGAAACCTTACCCACAATCAGATGATACTACTGCAGATAGTATGTGCTTACAAATGGGGTCTGCACATACAGAAAGGCTAGCTGCCTAGAGCTCACTGCTCCATCACAAAATAGGAGTCACACTGACTACAATTGGATGATTAAATCCAATGATAATGTACTGCTCAAAGTAGCATCTCTAATGCTGGATTTAGTATCTGTTAAGATCTAATTGTCTTCTTCAAACCTTCCTTGAATCTTCAAATGATGACTGCGTGAGTAGCTCTGCTTATATTCGCATATACCAAATATCACAACCTTATAATACCTTATTACCACCACCTCTATATTAATCTCACAATTGAGATCTTACATATATACCAAAACCTAAGACCAAATGTGTAGGTCGGCTCACTAAGAATATTAAAACAAAATCAATTACAACAAGTCAAGATGCGATGCATCATGTTGGCTCAACAACAATATTAATTGATTAAACTATCTCCATAGCGTGTCGTGCTGATCTGGAATAGATAATGCGTGTCGGTCCATAACCTAGACCAATTTGCCGGTAACAACAAATATGTCAACCCGATTAGACCATTAACCAAATCTTCAAAACAAAGTGTCCAAACCATGTCATCGACATAACTAAGTGATCTCCAGATGATAACAAGTTATCCTCAGTGTTGGTGAACAATATAACCTGTCGGTGAACCAAATACTGGTGACTATACATAAGTCACTGAACTTGTCAGTGAACATAATCAAAGATCTCCAGAAGGATAAGTGTTGGTAAGTGTTGACATCAATAACAAAACCAAGCAACATATCCATGATACCAACAATCTCCCCCTTTGGCATTGATGGCAACACAAGATGGAAAAACCATCTAAGTGCCAAAGCATAAATGCCAATAAACCAAAAACCAACAATCTCCAGAATAGATCAATACCAAAAATTAAAATGTAAATGCAGAAAGTAAAAATCTCTCCCCAAAGGATAATGTGTTTTTCCATAGATATCTCTCCCCCTTTGACATCAAATGCCAAAGTAATGCAATTACTAGATACAACCAGTTACAAATACCAGCTTATCCAACTACTCCCCCTGAGAAGTAGCTCTCCTCCATCAAAGCCGGAAAAAAGTTCCTCTATAAATTCTGTCGGTTTGATGCCAAGCATCAACTGTCTAAGTCTCTACTAGTGAGAGTATCACCCCAAGTTGTTCTCTAAGATATTCAAAAGTTTCCTTAGGCAAAGGCTTAGTAAAGATGTCTACAATCTACTCTTTAGTATTCACATAAACCAATTTCACTTCTTTTGCTTCAACATTCTCTTTCAGAAAATTCTATTTGATAGAAACATGTTTAGTTTTAGAGCGAAATACCAGATTCTTAGATATATCAATTGTTGTTGAATTATCACAATAGATAATTATAGGTTCTTTGCATTTTACCTTTATGTCCTTCAACATTTTCTTAATCCATAATACCTGAGTACAATTAGTTGCTGCTACAACATATTCTGATTCAGCTGTTGATAATGATGTACAACTTTGTTTCTTGTTCAACCATGAAATCAATCTGCTACCAAGAAATAATTCCCCACCGATGGTGCTCTTAAAGTCATTTACATCTCCTACCCAATTAGCATCAGTGTATGCACATAACTCAAAATTTTCATCTTTAGGATACCATAAACCAAGATTTGTTGTGCCTTGTAAATACCGAAAAATCCTTTTCACTGTTGATTCATGATTTTCTCTAGGATTACCCTGAAATCTTGAAACAATACATACTGCATTCATTATCAGGTCTTGTTTGTGTCAAATACAGTAAACCTCCAATCATGGATTTGTATCTTGTCAGATTAACAGGAGCTGATTCATCCTTCAATGATAGTTTATCAGTTGTAGTCATAGGAGTACTTACTGGTTTAGAGTTTTCCATACCAAATTTCTTCAATAATTCCTTCAAGTATTTTCATTGACATAAGAATATACCTTTATAAGTCTGAGAAATTTGCAATCCTAAAAAGAATTTTATCTCTCCAATGATAGACATTTCAAATTCTTCCTGCATTTTGTTAGAAAAGTCTTTACACAATCCATCTTCTCCTTCAAAAATGATGTCATCAACAAAAACTTCAATAACCAAAATGTCTTCATTAGTCACTTTGAAATATAAGTTGTTGTTAGCATTACCTTTAGTGTAACCAAGTTTCATAAGATATTTGTCCAATCTAGCATACCAAGCTCTAGGAGCTTGCTTTAAACTATATAAAGCTTTCCTTAACCTGCAAACCATATCTTTATCATTTGTCAATGAAAATCCATCGGGTTGTTCAATGTAAACTTCCTCTTCAAGATCACCATTTAGAAATGCACATTTAACATATTATTTTTTATTACCTTACCATCTTCATTAAGTTTATTTTTGAATACCCATTTATTTCCAATTAGATTTTTATTTTTAGGTTGGGGAACCAATGTCCATGTATTGTTCTTTTCAATTTTCTCTAATTCATCTTCCATAGCCTTAATCCAATGTTTATCTTCACATGCCTTAGTAATAGATGTTGGTTCAATTTGAGAAATTAAACATACCTCTTCATTTGTCAGTCGTCCTCTAGTCATAACTCCTTGATACTTATTCCCAATTATCTGACTTTCAGAGTGATTCAATCTTACATACCTGGGAGTGCTCACTTGCTACTATTCTTTAGTCACTGTGGAATTCTCTGATGATGCCGGTGTGACTGGATCAACATTCTATACCGGTGCATTCTGTATAGGTTCATTTGTGACTATCTCAACTGTCAGTTCTGAATCCATAGACCTTGAATCTTTTCTAAAGTGTTCATCAATCTTCACATTTGCAGTCTCAATGATTTTTTGCAATCTCTTATTAAAACATCTATATGCTTTGCTTTTAGATGAATATCCAAGAAATATTCCTTCATCACTTCTAGGATCAAATTTCCCAATATACTCATCTCTCCTAATGTAACATTTGCTTCCAAATATTCTGAAGTACTTAAGAGTATGAATATAACCAAACCATAATTCATAGGGTGTCTTACCGATTTCACCTTTGATGTGAACTTTGTTGAAAGTGTAAACCGTTGTATTCACTGCTTCTCTCCAATACATATGAGGTAGATTTTCTTCTGATATCATGCTTCTAGTTGCATCCAGAATAGTTCTATTCATCCTTTCCACAACTCCATTTTGCTGAGGTGTCCGGGGTGCTAATAGTTGTCTTCTAATTCCATTTACTTCACAAAATTTATTGAACTCCTTAGATGTAAATTCACCTCCTTGATCTGATCTTAAACATTTGATTTTCTTGTTGGTTTCATTCTCTACAAGTGCCTTGAATAATTTTAATTTCCCAAAAGCTTCTAATTTCTCCCTGAGAAAAGTAACCCAACACATTCTAGAATAATCATCAATGATTAGCATAAAGTATCCATCTCCCTGTAGACTTCTTGTTCTTGCTAGACCACATAAGTCAGTATGAATTAAATCAAGAACATTATTGGTTTTCTCAAAAATACTTTTGAAAGTTGTTCTAACTTTCTTTCCCAATTGACATTCCTTACATACCGGATTATGAGGTTTTACAATCTTAGGTAAATCCCTTACTGCCTTAGATGAACTAATCTTCATAATGCAATCAAAATTTACATGACAAAGTCTTTTATGCCACAACCAACTTTCATCAATATGTGCAATCAAGCATGTCTTTTCATTTTTATTTAAATGAAAGATATTACCTCTAGTCTAATTACCGTTTGCAACTTCCAAACCAATTCTATTCATGATTTTATATTTACCATTCTTGAATTGTAACTGAAATCATTTTTCAGCTAATTGACCAACACTCAAAATATTGTGCTTCAAACCTTCAACATAATAAACATTGTCTGTATTATGCTTACCATCAAAAGATATAGTGCATTTTCCTCTTATCAAACAAGCTTTTTCATCTCAAAATCTTACTAGACCTCCATTGTATTCCTGAAAAGATAAGAATTTACTTTTATCACCAGTCATGTGATGTGAACATCCAGAATCTATAATCCATTCATCCTTTTCTTGAATTTTAGCTGCCAGGGCCTGTTCTACCGGTGGAATAGTAGGTGTCGATTGATCTTCAGTTATTGCAATAAAATCTCATCCATTGTCTCCTGGTTCTTCATTAGAATCATCAGTAACTCCTTCATCAACATAGTAACATGATTTGTCTCTATTCTTCTTAAATATGTATCTCTGATATTCAGGGTTAGGCTTATATGTTCTTTTAGCTTCTTCTCTCAATCTTGCATGTCTGTCCGGACATCTAGATGCCATATGACCAATTTTGTTACAGTTAAAACATTTAAAAGGAGCTTTACCTTCATACTTACTTCCAATAGGACCTTTTGGCATTTTCCTTGCAAATAGTGCTTCAAGCTCTTCAAGTTCTTCATTTTCCCTTCTGATTTCTTCAAGTTCTTTTGCATAGAGTGCTTTCCAATCAGATTTATCAGCTGATGATGAAGATGCTATAGATGATGATGCTTTGAAAGCTAAATCTATCTTAATTGTAGCAACGGGACCAAACTCTTCAAGCTCAAATGTTGAAAGTTTTCCAACCAAGGTATCTCTAGATACTGATGTATTAGGCATAGTTCTTAACTCATTAATAGCAGTTACTTTGATTTTGTATGCCACTGGCAATGCTCTTAAAACTTTATAAATAATTTCATCTTCACTTAAGTAACCTCCACAGCATTGTATTCCCAAAACAATTTCATTAACCCTTTCCATAAAAGCAAAAATTCTTTCATCTTCTTCCATTTTCAAATTTTCATACCTGACCTGGAAGCATTCCAGTTTTGCAAATTTGACAATGGTATCTCCTTCGTTCAATGTTTCTAACTTATTCCAAATAGCTTTAGTAGTAGATCGATCTGATAATCCCATGATTTGCTTATCTGACAAGGTGCTCAAAAGTGCTTCTCTTGCTTTGCAATCATTTTCTTGATCCTTAGCCAATGTAGGTGGATTAGGTTGACCTTGTGTAGGACCAACATAACCATTATGTGTAACATCCCATATGTCTTTTCTAATGCAATTTAGATGTGTCTCCATCCTGATCTTCCATGTACCATAGTTAGTTTCATCAAGTTTCAGACTGTCCTTCCTGAAATAGTTAGTTGCCATAGAATCTCCTCAAGTTGTTAAACTTTTTCAAAAAGAGGACCTCGCTCTGATACCAATTGTTAGGACCCGGAGGCAATTGAGAGGGGGGTTGAATCAATTGTCTAATAATTTTATCTCAAATACAACTTTAACCAAACTTGAAACTTAATACCTGTAAACAGGTTAACAGTTAATAACAGTACTGGTGAAACTTAATGCATGAAACAGAAAGAGAGACAATATGCAAAACACATAACACATAGATTTGTACGTGGAAACCTTGTAAGGGGAAAAACCATGGTGGGAAACCTTACCCACAATCAGATGATACTACTGCAAATAGTATGTGCTTATAAATGGGGTCTGCACATGCAGAAAGGCCAGCTGCCTAGAGCTCATTGCTCAATCACAAAATAGGAGTCACACTGACTACAATTGGATGATTAAATCCAATGATAATGTACTACTCAAGGTAGCATCTCTAATGCTAGATTTAGTATCGGTTAAGCTCTTATTGTCTTCTTCAAACCTTTCTTGAATCTTCAAATGATGACTGCGTGAGTAGCTCTGCTTATATTCGCATATACCAAATATCACAACCTTATAATACCTTATTACCACCACCTCTATATTAATCTCACAATTGAGATCTTACATATATACCAAAACCTAAGACCAAATGTGTAGGTCAGCTCACTAAGAATATTACAATAAAATCAATTACAACAAGTCAAGATGCAATGCATCATGTCGGCTCAACAACAATATTAATTGATTAAACTATCTCCATAGCGTGTCATGTTGATCTGGAATAGATAATGCATGTCGGTCCATAACCTAGACCAATTTGCCAGTAACAACAAATATGTCAACCCGATTAGACCATTAACCAAATCTTCAAAAAAAGTGTCCAAACCATGTCTTCGACATAACCAAGTGATCTCCAGATGATAACAAGTTATCCTCAGTGTCGGTGAACAATATAACCTGCCGATGAACCAAATATCGGTGACTGTGCATAAGTCACTGAACTTGACAGTGAACATAATCAAAGATCTCCAGAAGGATAAGTGTTTATAAGTTTTGACATCAATGACAAAACCAAGAAACATATCCATAATACCAACAAAATCCATGCTCAAACATTCCCAAGGTCTGGTTGGTATGGCCAATGGTTGATATAAACTTGCATTGTTGGAGGTTCCTTTAGCTCTCTGACATATAGGGCATTCCTCCACAAACCTTCTAACATTTGACTGAAGTATAGGCCAATGATAGAACCATCCAACATGCTCTAAGGTCTTGTCAAGACCAAAATATTTTCCTAAGTTGCCTTGATGCTTCTCCTTGATGATATTGTCTCTCATAGAGAATTGTGGTATGCAAAGTAAGTGTCCTTTAAACAAAAGGCCTTCCTGCAACATAAAATCAAAATATGCAACATGACAAACATTAGTAAACTTGGTGCAAACATTATATGCTTCACCAAAATCCTTGTCACCTTGGTATAGGTCTTTGAGATCACTTAACCCCACACTTTGGAGTTGCACTTCTTGGATGGTAAGAACTCTTCTACTTAAGGCATCTGCTACCTTATTGGTGACTCCTTTCTTGTGTTTGATGGAAAAAGTATAGGCCTACAAGTGCTCAACCCATTTGAGGTGTCTTTGGTGAAACATCTCCTCTCCATTCAATAAGTTAAGTGCATGGTTATCAGTATAGACTATGAATTCCTTAAGGAGCAGATAATGCCACCATTTCTTAAGTGCTTGTACCATGGCATACAACTCTAGGACATAGGTAGAATACTTTTGTTTTGCCTCACTGAGCTTCTCAGAGAAAAAATCTACCGGATGACCTTCTTGACTAAAAACTGCTCCTATTGCCAGCTTGCTAGCATCACACTCCACAGTAAAGAGCTAATTGAAATCAGGGAGCCTAAGATAAGGTAGTTCTACTACTTTTTGTTTCAACAACTCAAACCCCTTGTCTGTTGCACTAGTCCACTTAAACTGACATTTCATTCCATCTTTGATGGTGTTCAATATAGGTGCACATACATGGCTAAACCCTCTAATAAACTTCCTATAGAAAGAAGCTAATCCATGAAAACTTCTCACATCTCCTATTGACTTAGGAGTAGGCCAATTAACTATTGCATCTACCTTTTCTGGATCCATTTTGAAATAACCTTGAGAAACTACAAAACCAAGATATACTAGTTCAGTTTTGAAGAACTCACACTTGTCTAAGTTGATCATCAACTTATCTTGATGTAGCCTCCTCAGGACCTGATCCAAATGTCTGATATGCTCCTCCCTTAACCTACTAAAAATTAGAATGTCATCAAGATAAACAATCACAAATTTACCAATAAACTCAGCAAGCACTTCATTCATGAGTCTCATGAAGGTTCTAGGTGAATTTGTGAGCCCAAAGGGCATCACCAACCATTCATAGAGCCCCTCATTGGTCTTAAAGGCTATTTTCCACTCATCTCTAGCCCTAATCCTTATTTTATGGTAACCTAATTTCAAATCCACCTTTGGAAAGTAACAAGCTCCACCTAGGTAGTCCATTAGGTCCTCAATTCTTGGCATTGGAAACCGATATCTAATTGTAATCTTGTTTATGGCCCTTGAGTTAGTGCACAATCTCCATTTGCCATCTTTCTTAGGTACCAAAATAGTAGGTATCGCACATGGGCTTAAACTCTTCTTTATCAACCCCTTATCTAGAAATTACTGCACTTGTTTTGCTATTTCCTCATTTTGAGTAGGTGTCATTTTGTAAGCAGCTTTGTTTGGCAAGGTAGCTCTGGGTAGGAGGTATATTTGATGGTTCACATCTATGTATGGGGATAAAGCATCCGGTATCTCATTTACAACAATGTCTTTGTACTGGTCCAACAAGGTCTTCACTTCTTGAGGTATCACTAGTTTGGGTTCAGTCTTTGCCTCTTCTTTTGGTTTCACTATAATGGCACATCCTTGGTCCCCTTCATGCTTCAACACCTTTAGGAACTCCTTCCCACTAAGAAACATAACATTTGAACCTACATGTCTTTATTCTCCCTGAACAACCAAAGGATCCATTTGGAACTTCCTTCCTTCCTTGGTGATAACATAAGAATTCTTCTCCCCATCATGTATGGCTTTGAAATCATATTTCCAAGGGCGTCCAAGCAAAAAATTGCATGCATCCATGGGTAGTATATCACATAGTACTCTATCCTTATACTCTCCAATTTCAAAGTCTACCCAATCTTGCTCATCAACTAACACATGTTGTCCTTTACTCAACCATGATACCTTATAGGGATTGGTGTGTGACAACCTTTTCAACTTGAGTTTGTCTACCATCTCAACTACTACAATGTTCTCAGTAGACCCTGAATCCACTATGACCTTACAAATCTTACCATGTCATCTGCAAGTGGTTTTAAAAACTGTCATCCTTTGAGTAGGTTCTTTGGCCTGTGGTACCTTCAACAAGGTTCTTCTTAGCATCAGATTCTCTCCATCTAAGACTAGTCCAGCTTTGTTGATTAGTGAGGTAACACTTTAATTGTCTTCCTCCTGCACCAATTGAGTTCTCCTTTCACCTACATAATAACTAGAAGTCTTTTCAGGACATCGGTTCATTGTGTGGCCCACTTGATGACAATGAATATTGTGGGTCCTCTTCCTTGAGTTCCAAAAATGCCTCTAAAGTTGTTTATTCCTCTAGAGTTTCCTCTAAACTGACCACTCTTGTTGAAGTTATCCCCACTATTTTTCAGATTGATTGCCTTCTTCATTCTTGCCAGAGTTATGACCCCTTCCAAAGGTGCCTCTTCCTCTGAATCCTCTTCCACCTCTACCTCTTTGATTTAACTCACCTTTCCTCTTGATCTTGTCCTCTGCTCTCAAAGACAACTAGAAACACTTATGGACTATCTCAGGTGCCATCATGTGATTTCATCTTGAATGTTTTGTCTAAGGCCATTTAGGTATCTTGCTACCTTCTCCACTTCTTCCTCTTGCTTCCTTTCTCTTAGAGTTAGTTTGTTGAACTCCTCTGTGTAGGAACTCGCATCCATTTCTCTTTGCTTCAAACTCATCAACTTCTTGTGCATTTGCACCTCATAATCTAGAGGTAGGAATTGAGTTTTGATTTTGATCTTCATTCTCTCCTAAGAGTTGATCTTATTTCTGCCAGTTTGTTCCTTTTCTTCTTGCATCATGTTCCACCACACTAGAGCTAATCCTTTCAACTTTTTCTTAGCCATATTGACCCTCTTTTCTTTTTCAACCTCCTTGTGTTCAAAATGATTGTTCAAAGCTTCTATCCAATCCAATAGCTCTTCTTCATTTAGGCTTCCCCTATAGACCGGTAAACCATCTAGGCTATCTTTGTTGAGTCATTTAAGGGCATCCAAAAAGATTTTTTGATCTTTGTCCAACTCCTTCTTTTCAATCATCACTCCTACACATCTGCATCTTCATCATCAATTTCATCACCCCACTCTGTGATCTTGCCCTTACCTTTCTTGGTGTCTTGCTCCTGGGCTTCACTAAGCATGTCTTAGACCAATTTCCTAATAGAATCTTGACTCATTGCCTTAGGTGGCATGTTGCTGGCTTATGAATCTACCTCTTGGTCTGACATACACCACTTTGTTCAATCAAGTGGCTCTGATACCAATCTGATGTAGAGTGGTTAGGCTCTTCTAATAGGTTGGCTTAGACTTGAGGTCTCTTCAAGATGTCTCTTGAACCATCCAATGGTTCCACACTTTCCAACCCTCCAAGGGTTGTAGGGCACACTCTTATTGACCTTCCCAAGGTCCTTACACTAAGGTGACCACCTCTTGTTTTGTGAGTGTCCAACACTCCTTAATAGAGACCTTCCTTCCCAACACCTTCTCACTCCTTAACCAAGAGCCAACCCCCCTCTACTATAGGATCTTCACCCACACATGAAAAACTCCCTTAGGGATTATTTTACTTAGTTTTCCAACCCTATCCCTTCCTTTAGGACATTAGGGTTTACCGATTCCAAGCTTTAGGGCTGATCTGCTCTTTTAGGCCTACTAGGAGATCTAGTACAATTAACCCTACCTACAAGGTATTTTGCAATTATCTATTAGAAGTCATGAACACCCCTATGAAATCTTTAGCTATTTAGATACCCTTTTGGAATCTTCATACAATATCACAAAATTGGACATGGGTTTGGTCTCTAACCACCCTAACCCTTACTAGGCCTAATTCCCTCCTTTTAAGCCTACAAAATAGGGATTTGCTTGAATGTCTTCACCAGTTCAATTGCTCAAGGATTCTGATGATTTTTATAGGCCTGTACATCCATGAGGATGTCCAATCCAACCTATTCTTAATCCCATCCATCAGATTTACCCATCTAGGGCCTGTTGTTCATAATCCCCAATGTTTGCCAACTCAACGTGCCAAGCCTAGGGTATGGTGGTAAATCGAAAATTTATCCTCCCTTTTCTTAAAACCAAAAATAAAACATTATATACAAGGCCACCTAACATTCCATAAGGCTTCAATATGGAAATCCACCATGGAATGCTAGGTAGGGGCCATAGAGTCCTCAAACCCTAGTTTTTAGGTCTTAAGAACCCGCATGCACCAAAATGCCAATAACTTGCAATCTACAACACTTCAAACCACCTAAAAATGAAAGATATGTCACTGCACTATTATTCCATGCCTTGTTCTGGGCTTCAAAGTTCGTACATACCGTACAAAACCAATCAAAAACAACAATGCTCGCTGAAAACTCAAATTTTGAAAGGCTAAACTTGCTCTTCTTGTTTCAATTCTTCAACCAACCATTCTCATTGATTTTACCAAGCCTTATATCGGTCTTGGGTTGGTTAAAAATGCCTTTAACTGAAAAAGACAACCAACTATCCGTTGGTTAATGAAAGTGCAAATGTTGCAAAGTTGCTATGAGCAACTTTTTATAACTTTTTGCATAGGTGAGCAACTTTGCTCAAATCCAACCTAGGTCACTTCCAAATGATTCAAATGACCCTAAAAACCCCTAAACCATAACAAATCACCCTATTCTAACTCATTAATAACTTATTCTACTAAGCGCTCTACTTGGCACCCTTAAGAGCTCATATGCCAAAATTGGCCAAACAGTACTCTTATGGTCCTTACAAACATTTGAGCACTTATTCAAAGACCTCTTGACCTTATTACAAACCAAAACAACATGATTCCAATCTCCTAGAATCAGTCACAATAAAATTGCCTAAGTTCCCCTACACCATTGAGCTAAAGTCTTCGTCTAGTCTTGTCATAGCTATGAATACTCTAAACCCCAAACACCAATCCATTTTCACACAGGAGTCTAGATGCACCAACCTTCCTCCTTAATTCCTATCTCTAGACACTAGGAAAGTACCATAGAGGTGATATCCACATTAGAACAATAATTTTGCTTTGCCTTTGTAATATTATCTCCCAAAAGCATTCTTATGAACTAAAAAAATATAGGGTCCTCATATTTGGAATAATTCCATAAGCACAATTTAGTGATCTCCCCCATGAAGGAGATTTGTGTTTTCCTTGATCTAAGATTGAAAGTGGCCTCCATTTTTCCTATTGTCAAAGCAACTTGAGCTATAGAAGAGCAACTTTGAGGAGAGGATGGACACTCTATCTCCCACCTCTGTGCATTTTCTAATTTCCAGCACTCCTGAAGAAAACACTTCCACACCCAAACAAAAGTAAAAAAATTATATGAAAATACAATGAAAACTTCTTTCTTCACATATTCTTATTTCACACACATTAACTAACACCCCAGACACTTGATTTGCTCCTACCATTATAGTGCATCACTTCAATCTCCCAATTGTATCTCTCATGCCTCGAATTGCAAATTTTGAAAATCTAGCAACCACAATTCATCATTAACTTCATTTAATGAAATTTCCTATTTCGATAAGGTGTTTGCCACCTTATTTCCATCCCTCCTGACATGAGTTATCTTAAAATTTGAAAATTGGGCTCTAATTTGGCTCTTACCATTTTAATACTCTTATCAAATTTTCAATGCGTTGTATCTCCCTTAGCTATACCATTGACTATAATTTTAGAGTCGCCCTCCAAATGTAGATTAGATATCGACAACTCGCTTGCCAAAGTGACTGTCATTAATGGCACACCGACTTCAGCTTCATTATTGGTCTCATCCTTGAGTTTTTCCATATTGCTAGTAGATTACCCTACTCATCCTTGACCACACAACCTACCGAGGATGGCCCCAGGTTTTTTGTAGAAGCCCCATCAAAATTAACTTTAACCGGTCCTGCATCTAGTCTAGTCCATTCAACCTCTTTTACCTTAAATGGAGATGGATTAACCCATAAAGGCTCATTAACAGGCCAATTTTATTATTATTATTATTATTATTGGGCAAAACGCATTTGTGCATATAGATATTAAAAAATATATAAAAACATTACATATGGAGAAATATGAGAAGATTATAAATATGGCCAATTTTATTATTATAATTATATAGATTTTTTAATTAAATTATGATTATATTCTTAAGAAAAATCTATATTTTCATTATAGTGTTTATGTTATAATATAATTATTAATATTATTTTATTGAAGTGAGAGTTATAGTTAGTATTACAAAAATATAATTAAAATAATATAATTTTAAAATAACAATAATACAAAATTATAACTAAGAATTACAACAAATATTTTTATTACAATACTATGAAGGCAAGTACTCGCCAATACATGGCACTTGTTTAAATATTATTATTTGAAACAATGCAATAAGAAATGGTAAAGATTATGATGGCATAATGGTTTAATAATAGAAATTCATGGAAGAAATATTCAATTGAAAAAAAAGACAAATAAATAATACAATTATTTAAACAAGCAAACCTGTCTTTTTTAAAAACAATTTATGTAAAATATATGGAGAGAAGACAAATTTGAAAATATCTAATATTCATAAATATATAAATAATAAGATTTACTATTTTAAAAATTAAAAAGATTATAAATATAAAAAACATAAGATTACTAAAAATATCCAATTTCACAAGTTTATGTAAATTTCTACAATATACATGAAATTCATAGGACCTAATAGTTGTTGGTGATGTAAAGGCTCTATTGCATTGATCAATTGTCAAAAAATTGGATGAGCTAACTTAGACATATTTGATTATTTTATTTGAAATGTTTGAAAATCTTTCTAACAAGAAACATATACATAGAAGCAATTGACTATTATAAAACCTAGAGCTTAGCAATTAAATCTAATAAAAAAATTCTTTTAGATTCATGGTCAATTTTTTTTGTTCTTATGATAGTGCACTTTACCCTTTGTTCATCATTATAAGTCTCTTTTTTCACTTGAAATTTAAATATGTATTTATATAGTCTTGCATTTTGTATTCAAGCATATATATAATCACATTCAAGAAAACTCTTATCACATCTTTCACAATACTAATTGCCATTTCCATTATTGTTCACCTTATTTTTGCTTTGTCTACCTTCACTTTTCGAGGGGTAAACTATATAACAAAAATTATCGACCTTTATGAAAGATAAGGTAGTTATTATCACAATTTAATAAGGCTTATTAGATCTACCAAGTCCCTCATGCTTAATTTTGTGTCACGGTTTTCTACATTCTAGCTTGTCTAAAGGGTGAGATTTCCTTTGTAATAGAATGAGAAGCGAGATTCTTCCCTTTTGTATCAAATCAGGATCTCAATTACTACAACTCTAGAAGATTTGGATTATAATAAGTTGGGTTATGTTGATTGTTCTCACAGATTTTCCACCAAAACCACTAATTTGTTTGTCCTTTATAGCAAAGTTCGTCAATCACATAGTTATTGGAGTTGTTGGTCTTCCTTATTGTAAAAACCACCCCACGTTGTCAACTCCACTTTGAAATATGACATGCCTTCCAGCTAAAGAGTTCTCTTTTGAGTTTGTGTGACATCATTTTTTATTATTATATTTGATGGATCAATTGATAAAACAAAACAAATGATATCAACTATAGAATTTATTTTCATGCCCTCAACTTCACTTATTGATATAAATTTGAAGTGTTGTTTAGGTATAGAGCTATCCTCCTCCAAACACAATTCAACTATTAAATTACTTTGTAAGTAGATTTCCTAATCATTCTTTAAATGGTTGAAATTATTTTGTGCAATTTTGAGGCTCTCTTTTGAGATTGTAAACACTCTCCCACTTCTTTCCCATGATTTGTTGTAAAACCTACATAAGAAATTGTGGAAGTCTTTGTGCTACACAAGTTTCTTAATTGTATTTATTTCACTAATACATTGTTGAGTTTTTCTTCCGTTCAACTTAACTCTTTATTGATTATTATTGCTCATACTAGTGTCTTAAAATTTTCAAGTATTGAAAGAAGTAAAATCTCTTATTCTAAAAAAAAAAAGAATAAGGAAACACTCATTCTAAAAGAGAGAATTGAATGATTGTAATGCCCTTGGATAGAATAGAGTATTTGATTTTAGAATAGATATTAGTTCCTTAGTGGAAATACAATAAGAAGGTAGCCTCCCCTTTGTGATGATATATTTAATCTCATACATTGTGGTTGAAACCCAATTTTTTTAAACGCTTCTAGTTTACAAAATTTTCAACCAACACATAAATTGTTTCCTGTATATTGAAACTTCCACTACACCATCCTTCCAAAAATACCTCAAGCTTGCTCAAGATAATTACCAAACAACATAGCAACATCTAAACACCCATTTCTGAACCATCTACAACATCTGCACCATGCACAATGACATCAATGACAACACCTAACAAGTTGACATCAATGACAATGCAAGTCAACATAAATCAAGTTTCCAACAAATACAAGCATTTTTTTTTTAAGATGTTAAAGAACTAGAATTATTGCAAATGGTAGACATTACAAAAAATGTTTCGCAGGCATTTATAAAACTAGCTAGATTTCCAACTTTTTTGGAGAATTATATCGTGATGAATAAGAAAATATGGATCATAATGTCATTCTTATCATTGAATAATTCCAAATGTATTTATACCATTGCAACAAAGTGTTTTTAGTATATTTTTGTAGTGTCCTAAATTGTGCCCAATGCATTTATGATACTTACGCATGGCGCCTAGTGCATTTATGATGAACCTATGATCAAAATTATATTATTTTGATATCTTGGGCTCGAAAGACAAAGTGCCTCGAAATGCCTGGAAATCCCCTTAGGGCATACTTTTGGATGGGCATCTGTGCATTGCACTAACATCCTGAAAAGCTGGCAGAATCTCAAATCTGACAGAGAGTTGGACGTTGGCTGATGTGTGTCCTTTGGCTCATGTTTCGTCATAACGAATCTTTGCGCCTCTTCCGAGTTTGAAAACCCTTCCTAGCTCATTTTGAAGGATTCTAATCTTGGGTTCTTGGCTCTTGGCTCTTATTGCACTCTTGATATCATATTGTTCTCTTCATGCTCTTGGACTCACACTCTATCAATATCAAGCTACAACTATCTTGTGGTGGCTCTTACCAACAAACACTATCACAGGCTTCGTCACGCTCATATCTTCAATAAAGAGGGGTTTGGCTTCACGCCTTGTCTTCTCTTTTACCTATTTTATTTACATGCAATGAGTCCTTTGCATTGTTGATTGTATCTATCATCTAGGTGCATTCATTATTTCTCAAATTTCTAATATTTCCAATATTTAATACATGCAATAGGGGTTTGCTTCCATTAAGTGTAGCATAGTTTCTATTTACATATTTCCAATTTCCAATTTTCCAATTTACCCAGTTTCCAATTTATCTTTCCAATCTATTTATCTGGATGTCTGTGGCGGTGGAAACACCTAAATGGGGGTCTGACTGAGGCAAGCCCCTATACAACCCCAACAATTTTCCCCATCTCAATGTGTGCAAGTGACCTACAAGTTCCATGCGCAAGAAACTATGTATAGAGTCAGATTTTGAGGCTTATTTGTCCTATGCTAGTGTCTTAAACCTGAGAGCTCTCCAACTGGAAGGTATAATCTGCTTTCAATATTGTATTATTTTGTGAACTCGATTTCTATATATTTATTGTTCCTACATTATAATTTTGTGCTTTAGTTAGGTTAGTTATTTATTATCCCCTAACTCACCTTAGCGCGAATTCGAAGAAGTAGCGAGAGACTACTTTTCCTTCTAAGATTCATCATCTTGGAAGGGGAAAATTTCCTCCCCTACATTTTGGTGAACCCGACATGAATGCCTAATGTTAGATTTCTTCCTTTTGGAGTTTGATGCCTTTGATAAGGCATTCTTGAAGGATGATTTCAATATGTTGGATGAAGTCTTGGATGACTTCCTTGAAGGACCTTCTCCTAAAAGAGATGTAAAAGTTGAGTCATCCTCCACGATGTCCTCATGCAAGGATGAAGAGTCTGTGAATGTTATTGTTGTCTCCTTGACTCGACAAAAGCCTAAGAGACCATGAATTCATGTACCAGCGGCAAGCCCCTCTCCTAAGAAGGTTAAGACCATTAATGGAAAACCTTTCAAAGGAGAAGTTTCTGATTTATATGCGAGATTCATGCAATCCAAACAATCATCTTATAATACTATCACTCACACATATAACACTCGGAATAACAAACAAGTTCTTGAACCACCCTGAACTTCTTTACCTCCTTCCCAACCTCTTCTTCCTAAGGCACCTTTGTCAGCGGATAAGTGACCAGGTGATTATGATCTCATTGAGCAGCTTAAGGTTACTTCGGCTAAGATCTCACTTTGGGATTTGCTCCAAATCACCCCGATGTATCAAGGTATCCTATAAGAAGCTTTGCAAAAGATTCTTCTACCTTCTTGTGCGAGACCAGCTGATGTCTATACACTAATGGATCATATCTATGTGGATCATATCTGTGCAGATTCACCGAATATTAATTTCTATCTGCATGAACTCCCACCTCCCGAAGTGAGGAACTTAGTAGATCCGTTGATGATTATTATTAATGTAAATGGCGTTGGTATTAGACAAACGCTTGTTGATACAGATTCGATACTGAATGTTTGTGGTTTAGACTTGTTACCAAAGATCAAGGTGAACCCAAATTCTTTGGTAGCCTCCTCTTTGTTCATTCGAGGTTTCGATAACAATGGTAAGACCATTGTGGGGACTGTCATACTGTCCTTTAAGGTTGGACCCATCACCATCCCAACCCTTGTGCACGTTATGCCATGCCCTTTATCATATAATCTTCTTTCAGACAGACCATGGCTACATGCTTTGGGAGTTGTTTCATCTACAATTTATAGGTTCATGAAGTTTGTGGCTAATAATTAGGTTGTCACGGTTAAGGCTAATCCTGAGGCTACGCAGATCGCAGTCGATCAAGCTTCTGTTACACCTTCATTTCAAAATTATGTACCTGCTTTGTCTTTCTCGATTGAAATTTGTACTTCTTTCTCATCCCCTAAAAAGGAAGAGCACAAGAGGGCAGAGGTCACTAAGGAAGTCGTTAAAAAGGAGAAATCACCCAAGAAACAAGAAAAATCCCCAAAGGTAGATACTCTTAAGGTGAAGACACTGGAGCCCAAACCTAAAAAACCTTCCCCAGCTGAATCACCTTCTCCATAAAAATTCAATGCATGTTTGGGTGATGATTGGGTTTCTTTGGATTTTACCGACTCTCATGTTGGTGAGTACAAAGTAGACCTTGTCCATCTAATCTTTCCTAAGATCTTGTAAGGAAACTTGCAGCCATCTTTATGACAATTTCTACATAACCCATTTAATATTTCAATCAAATCAATACATAGAATCCACTTGCAAAGAATAGACAACATGCCCATGAAAATGTGGCACGCGATATATCCTAGGAAAACCCTCATGAGAGAAAAACCCAACCTCCAAAAGCATCATCCACCATGTATTATCAATAATGCATCCATGCATCCATCACAATACAACTATGGAAAGCCTTTGAAAACCTAACCATAACCAAGCACTCCATGTGACCAAGCATGAATCCACACATCCCATGCCATGCTTCCTTCTTCACAAATGCTAACCTGGCTAACTGACCAACCCAAACAACTACCCTTGTGGTTCTTTTATAGAGACAAGCAACAACAAAACCACCAAGTGGTATTACATCAAAACCATGTGACAATAAATATAATATTTTTCCTACCTACTCTTGACCCACATTTAATATTGGGTACTTCATCACAATTACATTCCCCAATATTAAATAAATACAATAAATAATACCAATGTGTCAATACAACTTATCAAGTGGTTACAAGAATATTCTAAGGGAATCTCTACATGTTGCATGTCCATCTAGGTGCTCCTAGCTGCAACAATATAATATTATATTACAATATAATTCCATGTCCACTTCACACAATAATAAAATAATACAACAAAGAAGCATTATTATGCAAGGTGTACAACATTATTTTTCCCAATAGATTGCATTCACCTCGTCTACGAAAGATGATTATGCATCTATAAAGTCAGGTGATGCTTATCATGTCGATCACCTCTTCTATACGAAACCACCATCATTCAAAGAATTACAAAATATCTAGGGTCCTGGATAAAAGCTTGTTTCTCATCTTGGATATTATAGAAAGGGTTGTGGACCTAATGAACAAGGTATTTGGATTCCTTTGGAGGCTGAACCTTGTCACCACAACATCGGACTAGGATATCATCATACGGGTCGAAAGGCGAAACCATAGTTAATTGTTAACATGATTTCAATCAATCCCCTTTCCTTAAAGCTTGTTCATCCAGAACTCATTAACACTGGTGTATCGCCTAACAAAATTCCGTTGGATCTTTTCCCTTTGGAAGAATCCTTGAAAGAATTTTTGGATGCATACGATGGGTTGCCTTCTTACCATCATAAACGTCGATTCCCATATTGCTTGAATTCTTAGGTGTACTTTGGAGAATCCATTTTGCAGGGGGCACCTCTATCTCACAATGGAGAACAAATGTCTATTCCTCATCCAGAAGACCGTAGTATGCTTCTTAGTGGAGAAACTAATTATGTCTTCATGAGTGATAAGAATCCTGACAAGGTCATAAAAGTGGGGAAATGCTTATCCCCTGAAGAGTTCAAGGAACATTCTGGCTTGCTACATCAATTCCTTGACATCCTTTCTTGGTCTTATGAAGAGATGTCTAGCATTGATGAGTCCATTGCAATACACAACATCATACTTAGTCTTGATGCTAAGCCAGTGAAGCAAAATATTCGAAAGATGAATCCTAATATGGCTTTATTAGTCGAGGCCGAAATAGAGAAACTCCTAAAAGTTGGCTTTATTAGCCCTATTGACTATTCACCTTGGATCTCGAACATTGTCCCGGTAAGCAAACCCGATGGTCGAACCTGCATTTGCATTGGTTTTCGGGATGTGAACAAAGCCTCCCTCAAGGATGAATTTCCTCTCCCTAATATTGATATGATCATGGATTCAACCACGAGGTATGTTTTTCTCTCATTCATGGATGACTTCTCGAGTTATAACCACATCCATATTAACCCAGAAGATCAATATAAAATTGCTTTCACGACCCCTTGGGGGACCTTTTTCTATGTCGTCATGTTGTTTGGGTTGAAGAGCACTGGAGAAACCTATCAACGAGCCATGACTTTGATATTTCATGATTTCATCCATAAGGTCTTAGAAGACTACGTCGATGATATCTTGGTAAAGTCCTTCGCACGTGGAGCGCATATTGAGAAATTTGGTTTGGTCTTTGAAAGACTTTAGATGTATAAGATGAGATTGAATCCTCTTAAGTGTGTCTTCGGTGTTGATGTCGGGAAGCTCCTAGGATCATTATCTCCCATCAAGGAATCGGAATAGATATGGATAAGATCAATGCTATTGTGAACATACCTCCACCTAAAAATATTTCTCATTTTCATAGCTTGCAAGGGAGGATACAAGTCATTCATCATTTTGTGGCACAATTGGTTGATCGTACCCTTCCTTTCACATGATTGTTGAAGAAAGATGCATGCTTCAAATGGAATGAGGAATGTCAAAAGGCATTTGAATCCATCAAGGATTACCTAGCCAATCATCCTATCCTAATGCCAGCTATGTCTGGTAAACCTTTCATCATGTATATCTCAGCTTCATCTCATGCTTTAGTGACATTATTGGCCCAGCACAATGATGAAGGTTGAGAAAGAGAAGTCTATTACATTAGCCACACTTTGATAGAATATGAAACCCGATATTCTGTTGTAGAAAAATAGTGCTTGGCTCTTTTCTTCGCGACTCAGAAGCTGAGACATTACATTCTCCATGCATAAACATGGGTTATTGCTAAAAACGATATTCTTAAGAACCTCTTTGCAAAGTCTAATCTCTTAGGAAGGTTGGCCAAGTGGGTGATGTTACTCTTTCAGTTTGGCTTGCAGTTCATAACTCAAAAAGCAATCAAAGGACAGGTCATTGTTGATCAATTGGGTGATGCTCCCTCAAGAAAGTCTTTTCCCACCTTAGACCTCTTCCCTGATGAGGATGTTCTGGTCATTGACCAAAACTTCATGTGGGATATGTATTTTTATGGTTCGAGGTGTCAAACTAGCTTAGGCGCAGGTGTGATTTTCATTTCACCTTAAGGAAAGAGAGTTCCTCTCTCTTTCCATTTAGAATTTCATTATACCAATAACATCGCCGAGTACGCAACCCTGATTGTAGGACTTCATGTTGTGATCATCATGGGTGTGAAGAACATCCACATCCATGGAGATTCTAATCTCATTGTGAACCAATTGATGGGTGCCTATCATGTTAAGAAGTTGAAGTTATCTCAGTACAAAGACTTGGTATTGACCATCCTGAAGAAATTCACTACTTACATGATTGATAGCATCTCACGGAGAGAAAATTGTCATGTGGATGCAATGGCGAGCACTGCTTCTCTTGTAACACCAGACTTTGGTCAACATGAATACCACTTTATGGTACAAGTCCTTTGCTTTCCAGCCATATCTGATCAAACTCAATTTGATAGCCTTATGTGTGTGTGTGTCGATTCGGGAGAATGGTTTGCACACATCTTCAATTATCTAAAGATCAGGAGTTTTCCCAATGATGCTAGCAAGACATTGCGTGTGCATATTTAGAAGTTGGTCACTCGATATATTCTCTTATCTAACGTGCTTTATAAAAGATCATACAACGGTCTTCTTTTGTGTTGTTTAACAAAATACGAAATACCCCTTGCCCTTTAGGAAGCCCACTTAGGCTCTGGAGGTTGGCATTATTGAGCTTCTTAATTGCAATTGAGGTTGGAATACTAATTCACAACTCATGGATTTTTATCCACACTAAGCAACCCTTCATGAAATAGAAGCTACATTTAATTATCAACTCAGTGACGTGAACTTGAAATGAGACAGCACTGTATATGCACTATGGAAGCCTTTTAAGCTATTCAGAATAATAAACTGAATTGAAAACATGACAATGATAGAAATAAAACTAATATTCTTAACACTACTATCAACACTACTTACTCACAACTCAACAAAATCTCCGATTTATGCTTGAGGCTTGAGAGTTGAAGTAACTACAAACTCAACAACTTATTACAATTGTCATTTCTCCTATGCCAACAAGGACATGACTTATTTTACTCATGACTGATAATACAAATTAAATTAACAAGAGTTGAGAGAGTTCTAACCTCTTCGAACTCTACAACTATAAAGTACAATTATGGTTGAACATGTGTACGAAAACTATTATAATTATTTATGAATCATCAAATATTGTTTACACAAGCTTATCCAGTGGTCCTTAACTTTAATAACTCCAAATACACGAACTCGTGAAGAGTTAGAAGAGTCCAAGTTGAATTAGAACTCAATCTTTAACGGCTGCCTGGAAATCTACTATTTTGTCTCGATCAACTTTTGGTGAATTCTTCTCATTAAATATTGTGAATCCGCTCAAACGATTTAAACCCTTTTTAGATAACCATTTAATATTTCCAAATCATTTTTAAAATCTAAATTTAGTTAAGAAATGAGTGAGATATGCCCATTTTACTGAAATTGGTCTTTTGATTTTTTCTACACTTTCATTCAACTGCTACATCTGTCAATTGCCAACTTGCTCCTCCTTTCTTATAAGCTTGTATGAACAACTCAAACCACTCAAAAACAACATGTTAATCCTTCTTAAGTACTATACATTCAATAATAACCATTTATTATAATATGTTACATTTATTTAGCATCAACTAGCTAGACACACATATGCATATCAAACACCATTAATCCTAGTTAATGCTTCACAAAACCAGGGTAATGTTTGGAAATTACTTGGAAGGAAATTATAAACATGAGATAAAATATCATAAAACATGAAATAATATGGTTAATTTATAGGCTCGTCACTTCGGAAGGATCTCAAGAATCTGATCTCTCAAATCCACACCAAGGGTCGACAGTACAACCTCATGTCACCTCCAACTCAATGCATCCACTGCCACATTCTCCTTCCCCTCAATATACCTGACCTCAAAGTCATACTCACAGAGGAACTCCATCCACCTATGTTGTCGGGAATTCAAGTTTGGCTTAGTAAATATGTACAGTAAGCTACGGTGATCACTGTGCAGCTTGAATCGACACCCTAAAAGAAAGTGCTACCACCTAACCAAAGCATGAACTACAATTGCCAACTCTAGGTCATGAGTAGGATAGTTTCACTTGTGATCCTTGAGTTTGCGAGACTCATAGGCAATCTTGCAACCATCTTGCATAAGCACCACACCTAAACCCTTTAGAGAGGCATCTGTACAAACCATGAAATCTTGAGATAGATCAGGTACTGCCAAAATCGATACACTAACAAGAAGTTTCTTTATAGTATGAAAGGCTTCCTTGCACTGCTCTGTCCAAACAAATTTCTTCCCTTTCCTTTGAAGAAAATTGATCGGGTGAGTTATCTAAGAGAAACCCTATACAAATTAGTGATAATAACTGGGCAAGCCCATAAAACTCCAAACCTCTGATACATTAATTAGTGTTGGCCAATCTACAATGGCTTGGATCTTAGAAGGATCCATAGTAATGCCCTCTCCTAAAATCACATGCCCAAGATATTTCACCTTGGTCTGGAAAAACTTGCTCTTAGCAAATTTGGCATAGAGTTGATTCTCCCTCAAACACTGCAGTACATCTCACAAATGGTCCTCATGCTCCTCCATTGTTTTGAGTATATCAATATGCCATCCAAGAATACAAGCATAAACCAATCCAAATAGGTGTGAAATACACCGTTCATCGGACTCATAAACACTAAGGGTACATTCATTGACCTAAATGGAACCACTGTGAACTCGTAGTGTCTATATCGAGTATGAAAAGTTGTCTGATGGATGTCTACGTGATGGATATGCAGCTGATGATACCCTGATTTTAGATCGATCTTAGAGAACACCTTGGCCCCTTAATTTGATAGAAGAGATAGTCTACCCTGGGTAATGAATATCGATTCTTGATTGTCACCTTATTCAATTATTTATAATCGATACAAAGTCGAAGGGAACTGTCCTTTTTTCATAAATATAACCGACACTCCCCACAAAGAGACACTAGGGTGAATGAAGCCCTTGGCCAATGGTTCCTCCAACTAAAACTTCAACTCACTCAACTCCTAAGTGGTCATCTGATATGGGGCTCTTGAAATAGGTTTTTCTCCTGGTACCAAATCAATGTGGAAATCTATATCTCACTTCGGTGGCATACCGAGAATGTCATTAGGGAACACATCGGTATGCTCCTGAAGAAGAGGCTAACTATCCAAGGAGACTTCCTGACATTTCTCCTCATCCAAATCCTCTAAAGAAACTACAAACTGTTGGCATCCCTGACACATACACCGCTTAAGCTACATAGTGGAGATCATGCAAAGGGATATGGGTCTTGGAATTCCTATTATCTCCACTTTCCTACCACTGTCATCTAAGAATTGCACTGTCTTTTGTTGAAAGTCAACACAAGCTCCATGGGACTCTAGCCAATCCATCCCCAAAACAACTCCATAAGACCCCAAAGGAATGACACAAAAGTCTATTGTGGTAGAGAAGGGGCCTAAATCCAACACACAACTCAAGATAAAAGAAACTATGGCCACATAGGAACTAGTAGCCAACTCAACCTGCCACCTATCCGCCTGACTAGCAGCCGCAAGCCCACACCGCTCCACGATAGAAGAAGATATGAAAGAATTTGTGGCACCTGAATCAAAAAGAATAGAAATAGATGTGCCTCCCAACACAGATGTGGTCTTAACACTTTTCCATGATGCTCTACTTGGCATTTATCAATCATTACAAACACTTGATGGGATCTACCTACATCCCCTATGGTGGGCTCTGAAGCTGTTGGTCTTTGACTCGTTGCTTGAGAAGATCTCTAAGGGTAATGGGCAACTATATGGCCATACTATCCGCAAAAAAAAATATCCACCTCTACCAAACCCCCTACCTCTAACCAATGCACTAGACTGTTGGTAACTACTCCTACTAGAAGCTTGAGGTGCACTCTAAGAAGGTTGACTAAAGAAATTTTGTTTGGTATGCTACCAGTTACAGTCATTCCTTCACTGGTAATTTCCCACATGATGACTCTAAAAATTCTTTTGTTTTTGTTGGGATTGTTGATGTTGCTGCTACTACTGTCCACCCTTAGCGAGTGCCTAAAAGTTCCTAGAGGAGTTTATTGCCTGTAACTAACCACCTCTAGCTCCAAAACCTTCAGATGGTGCACTACCAATTTGTACACTCATCTGATCACCTAGTGCCATGGCCAACTATTGCTCCACCAAACAAGCCTTCGTTATTGACATCTACATGGTTTTTGGCTCGAAAACTTGGACTCCCCTGTTGATGTGGGTATTCAAACCACTAATGAAATGTTGGACTAACATTGCTTCATCATTACCAATTCCTACATATTGTTTGAGCTCAAAGAATCTTTACTTGTACTGCGCAATAATCATAACCATCTATCTCAACTCATGAAACCCATAAGTGTGATGCTGGCTCCAATGATATGATAGAAATCGAGCTCTAAATCTCTCAAGAAATAATTCCTATGATATTAAGCCTATATCTACGTGTAGCTTATGTTCCTCCAACCGCCACCATATGGAAGCAAATCTCCCAAGATGCATGATGTTGCATCTCGTCTTGGTGTTACTACCATATGGGTGTATGAAAAAACACATGTCCATGTCTCTGCCTCCAAACCACTACCTGAGCCATTGAAGGTAGGAGGATGAGACCACATAAGATCTATCATATGGTCTACTAAGATAGTCTCCTCATCTACTACATCATCTTTTCTCCTAGGAGACCTCTCTCTCTGTAATGATATGCTCAGACCGATGTGATTCCCCATGTTGATATTCCTCTTGCTAGGAATTCTCTTGTCTAGGTCTCAAACAAGCAAGAATCTCTTGAAGCAACTTACGTAACTAAACCCCCTCTGGCTCCTGTTGAGCATTATCCTAACCCCCACTCCTCTAACCACTCTGATGCTCAGAATGTTGCTTATCTTCCCCATCATTCTCATGGGAAACATGAGGTGAAGGGTTCTAGTGAGTGACCATGTGACCACACCCTTGACCCCTACCTCGACCTTGACCTCAACCTCAACCTCTACCTCTACCTTTATTAGGCATCTTCCTAAACAAAACACCACAAGAGGAAGATTTTGAGATCACTATACAAAGATACCTAAAAGGGAGACACATGCACTAGGTCTAAGCAATTAGAATAACAAAATAGGTTCATATGAAACTAGAGTACTAGGTGTTAGAACTTGGGCTTTGATACCAGATGTAATGCCCCTCCAAGGAACCCCAGAGGACCTAAATAAACCAACTCAAATAAGAGTGGCATATTTTTTTAATTTCATTAATTATCCTCATCATGTATTTAATAATTTTAATTAATTCACCCTCTAATTTACAACTTAAATCATTCATTATTTAAGCTTGCACATTTTAATTTAATTGTTTAGAATATTAATATAATTTTGTTAATTAATTAATAAGGTAAAAAAAATCAAATACATACACACACACACACACAGATATATATATATATATATATATATATATATATATATATATATATATATATATATATATATATATATATATATATATATATATATATATATATATATATATATATATATATATATATATATAAATTTATAAATACAATATATGTATTTAAATTAAATTATCACAATTTTAAATAAAACCTTATGATAAAGGTTTACAATAAAAATTTATGAAAACAATATGACAAATCAAACCCATGCGCAACACAAACGTATACTCACACACAACATGCCAAGGTCATCGGATTTTTCCTATGTGGTATTCTGATTAGGTAAGCACAAGACATGAAACACTGATCTAATACCAAGCAAGGGCTAAGGGTTTGAGTAGCGGGCCTTATGCTATCTCCCACAACTTCCATCGGGATTATGTAGGCACACTCAAACCTATGAAACCAGGTGGCTTTGATTCCTTGTACCTACAACCCTACATCACAAAGAAAAGCATATATACAAGTAATATACATATACTTAACAATTACATGCATATTGGTGAAGGGGAATCATGACATCCCGTGTCTCTTCGAAGTCATTGACAGAATATCATCCCCTTGCACCACAATCAAAATCAAACACATAGAATATAATCCAACACATGATGCATCTCATAAGATAAGCTAATATGTTAGTACATGGGTTAGTACACATAGATCACATATAACATCTATTCATCCATAATAATAAGGAGCATAATCAACATTCATTACACATAAAAATAAATCATAGCCTACGAATATCAAATCAAAACATCATAACATAGTCTCATAACAAGAGTCATCATAACATAAGGTACCATCAAAACCATATGCGGAATTGAAAGAGTCGCCATGAGTCCAACAAAATAAAAACAGTGTCTGAACAAGGGAGGGGTATCACATAACTATAATTCAAATTATAATTTTAACCCTTACCCCAACCCTATTTATATCTCTACCACTTATCCTAAGTTATACCCTATCATAAAATTGTTATTTTATCTCTAATCCTATCTCTAGCTGTAATCTTAACCCTAACCATGATTGTAAGCTAAACCATATCATAATTGTTATTTTATCTCTAATCCTATCTCTAACTTTAATATTAACCCTACCCTAACTATATCTATAACCATAACCATAACCTTGACCACAACTATAATCCTAAACCTAACTATATCTCTAACCCAAAGCCTAACCCTCAGCATTTAACCATAACCATGATGTAAACCCTAACCATAATCCTAATCTTAACCTTCACCCTAAACCTAATTGTAACCCTAATCCTGACACTAACCCCAACCCTCATCCTAAGATAAACCTTATCATAACTATTATTCTATCTCCAATCCTATCTCTAACTATAATCTTAACACTAACCATAACTCTAACCGTAACCTTAACTATATCTCTAACCTTGACCTTGACCCTGATCCTAACTATATCTCTAACCCTAATCCTAAACTTAACCCCAACTAAAACCCTAACCCTAACCCTAATTATATCTCTTAACCCTAACCCTAATCCTAACTAAACATTAATGATGTAGTATTCTATATTATAATTTATAAATATAATAAAAATATATTTATATATTATAATTAAAATATATATTTATTATTATATGTATTATTAACCCCAATATTGATGTTAACCCTAACCATAAACCTAACGCTACTCATGACCCTAATTGTGACCTCGATCCTAAAATACATTTTTATTATTTATATAATAATACTAATATATTTTAATATTATAATTCTTTTTTTTCTCGATAATGGGTCATAGTCAATATTTTATTGATATTTTAAATGGTATCACATTCTTATGTCTGTAGTCAAAATTGAGACAGGGCGAACCAAAACCTGACCTAAGAGACCAAAAATAAGGACCAAGACCGATCTTAGATTCATAGCCATACTATTCGACCTAAACCATTATACCAGAGCTAACAACTGCAGATGATGGATAAAACAAATATCCAAAAAGCCTAATATCTTGGCTTTACATTAGCTAAACTACTAGTCCTATGCTATCTTTCCTAAGAAAAGTGGAAAGACTAGAATATTTGGATCAAGATTGCAGATAAAACCCAAAATCAAATAGTAAAAAAACCACCTAATGGTTTGGAGCAAGAGAAACATCCACAATAGCCTCCATTGGTTCCTCATTTGAGCTATCACTACTTAAAGAGTCTTCGTTGTCCTCATCCCATAGTCCCATCCAAATTTTGAAATTCCTAACCCATGGAGCTTGGAAATCTACCCTGTCCCCAATCACCGATACAAGAGAGTCATCCTTTAAGAAGCCAACAATCTCTTCAAGAAATCTAGACTCATTCTGATAATCGGCTTCCTAACCTCCCATAAAGTTTGGTTGCAAATATATAAAATGGGAAGCTGAGGGACCAAAGTCTCATTTCTCCTTGGCATTTCATAGTTGGAAGCATGAGGGATAGTTAAATTTTGATCAATTTCCTCAACGACCCTCTCCAAATCCCCTAGGAAATAGTGTTTAAACACCCAGATGCATAAAGCCTAGGTCGTTGCCCTTGTCTCCTGCACTGTGGCTTGAAATAAAGTCGGTATATCTGGATTTACCTGATACCTGTGGTCCACAAACATGAACTTGACCTCAAGAATTTTGCGTTGAGCATGAAGAACAAATCATGCAAAAAAATTGTGGTTTCTCACAACCTCTTGTCAATAATGGCCCCCCAAAAGCCCATTTGCCTTCTGCTGGCCACAAGAAGAATGTTTGAATCCATCTTTATCCAACTTCTTTGAAAGGATGTAATATGCAAAAGATGGGTATGAGCCAAAAAGCCATCAAGCTAGTCTATTTAATATCTCCTCCACTCATCTTCCCGAGCAAGTTTCCATTATGAGAATAAATGTTGAAATTAGCTCCCATCAATTCAAATCTATTTCAATGTCTACCTTGAGCCAAATACATGCGACTTTGCAATTTAATCCATTGTTGAGGTGGTGAAACCAAAGCTCTACCACCATTGTCTGGGGAAAAGGGGGTTAGCCAAATAAATGCATTCCAAATACCAACAGAACATGATGACCCATCCCATTAATGTGAATGCATCATAATGGATGAGAGAGGACTTAGATGAGTTATCATTCCACATCAACTGCCTTATTGGTTACCAGGCCCCATCCATCCACTTGAGCAATACCCACAGTCTGGGTAGTGGATTTGAATTCCAACTAGCCTCCAAACAATTGAATTTCAAAATATCTTATGTCACATATAAAAGTTGAAAATGAAGTCCCATGCTTATTTTTAATTAACATTATAACTTTAAAAAAAATGGCTAAGCTTCCCTGAGATAAACATTGAAAAACTAGAACATGCCAAACTATTAAGCCCTAGACTCCTGTATCCACGTTCCACCTGCTCCGTTATTGGCTAGCTCATCTGCCACTCTGTTTCCTTCCCTGTAGACGTGATTAAGTGTTATTGCTTCAAAAGATCTAAGAATATCCATTTCTCTTCCTAACAAAGCATTTAATTTCCAATTCGGTGTCAACTCTATTCTTAAAGCATTGATTACTATAGCTAAATATACCTCAATTCCCAACCTTTCAATGCCTAAATCCTTACATTTCACCAATCCTATCAGTAATACTTGAAATTCAACAACATTTTTAGTACCTTGGTTGAGAGGTCTTTCCATACTAATAATATTGACTCCATCCCATCGATGAATGACACACCCCGCTCCAAAATTTCTAGGATTTCCTCTAGCCACTCCATCAAAATTTAATTTAAACTAGCTCTCTTGGGTAGGTGACCAAATACAATCTATTCTTGCTTGATTACTCTCTTCTCACCCTACTAAATAAGTGTGGGACTTTGAGTCCATTCTATCTGCCTCTTGTTATGCCATCCCAATGTGTGAACTCGGTTTGCTGGTGTAAGTGTTTTTCATTTCTACTATTAACCACTTCAACTACAGTTGTTTCTATTTTGTTAACGATGCCATATCCATACATAATTTCCCCTTTGAAGATCCTTATGTTGCTTTCCTTCCAGATTTCCAAACCATGATCAAGCGACTGGCTATCCATAAACCACCATACAACCCTGACTTGTTAAGCAACAACCAACTTTGGAAAAGATTAAATATGTCTAAAGGTAATGTAGTGGACCATCCCAATTTCACACACAACCATTGCCAACATTTTAAGGAGTAAGGGTAATGTGAAAAAAGATGATCAATTGTCTCTTCTTCCTACTCACATAAGACATCTGGATGGACCACTGAAGCCAATCTTCTTAAACCACTCTGCTATGAGAATCATGACTTTTAACATAACCCAAGTAAATATCTTGCTTTAAGAAAACATCATTTACTCTAACATAACTATAAAGGCAAATTTGACTGAACCCAATTTTGTTTTCTGATGAGGTCTCTATATCTATCTTTAGCATTGTAGGACCTTGTTTTAGCCCCAACCCACACCAATCTATCTCTAGAATCCCTAAAAGCCAAGGATCTTCCTTGAATAATGTCATTTAGTTTCTAAATTGCATCCCTTGGTAACAGGAGATCCTAAACTATTTCTATTCCCACCCTAAGGCTTTCCCTTCTACATTAAATCTCACATTATCTTGCACATGTATACCCCAACTCCTCTTGAGTATTTCTCTTAGTCGAATTGTATCTATAAAGGAGTTGATTGGGGAGTAACTAGCCCAAGAATCATTCCAAAACAAAGCCTTGGTACAATCTGCTACGTCCTAAGTCAATTTTTCCATAATTAGTCCTCTACATAATAAAATGAAATTCCAAACTCTTGAGCCTCTGAGTGGGTTAACCGTTTTGAATATTAACTCAGGGTTATCTCCTAATAAATATTTTTTCTACAAAATATCAACCCACTTGAGATGTGGTTGTTCATACATTTTCCAAACCAATTTAGTGCCCAATGCCTTATTTAACTAAATTTGGTTCCTTAGTCCTACCCCCACATTCTCCTTGGGTTTGTAGATGGTATCCCATGCTACTAGTACCAACTTTTTCTTCTCAGAAACACCTTTCTAGAAGAAATATCTCATTCTCTTAATTAACTTCTTATTAGCTCCCATTGATAGTGCTAAGCAAGACATGAGATAAATTGGTAATACTGAAAAAAATTGATTTAAGCATTATGACGATGCCTGCCCATGTCAACCATCTACCTTTCTAGGCTGACATTTTCTTATCCATCTTCTCCTCTAAAGGATCCCAAATCTTTGTAGATCTGATTCTTTTTTCAAAGGCTAAACCTAAGTATTTGCAAGGGAGAGAACCCCTTTGAAATCTAAATATTCTTTAAATATCTATTTCCATCCCAGGCTGGAGAAAGAAAATGAAGATTTCTGATTTTTCAACACCGATATGTTGCCCTGATGCCTTAGTATAATTCTCCAAAATACATTTGAAGTTTGAGGCCTCCTACAAAGACACATCTCCTAGTAGCATTGTGTCATCCACAAACTGTTGATGGGAGACTCTAGGGATGCTATTGGTTATACTAATGCCTTTGATGTTTCCAACTGTTTGGGATTTTTTAATGTTTCTGTCGAAGGCCTCCGCCATGATAATAAATAGGAAAGGGGATAACAGGTCTCCTTGTCTCAATACCCTAGATGCCTAAAAAAAATCCCTCTAGAGAGCCATTTATAATAACTAAATATTTTGGAGTAGATATGCAGTAAAAGACCAAATCTATCCATTGTTTATTGAATCCAAAGGCTTCTAGACATTTACATAATAATTTCCAGTCTGCTTTATCATAAGGTTTTAAAATGTCTAGTTTGATCAACATACCTGGTAGTCTATTATTTTGAATTGAATGGATGGCCTCTTGAGCCATAATAACTCCATCTAGAATAGAATGACCTAACACAAATCCTGATTTCTCTTTAGAAATAATTTTGACAATACTATTTTTAAATGGTTAGCCAATGCTTTAACTAAAATCTTGTATAATGTGTTACACAGGAAAATCGTCTTGTAATCCTCTGGTCCTCTTGTGACCTATTTTTTGGGGATCAATACTAAAAATGTATTATTAATTTCCTTTAAAAATCTTTCCTCATTTCTTGTCATATATAGATCTTCCACCATTTCTTTCCCTAAAATATGCCAGCAATTCTTATAAAAACCAACACGGAATCCATCTGGCCAAGGGGCTTTGTCTGGATGAAGTTGAAATAGAGATTAATGAATCTCTGACTCTAATCCAACAAATCCAAAGTTCCATTCACTGTCATAATTGCACCTACGCGGCCATTTTCTCTACTTGCTGCCATTGTAGTGTACTCAATCCACATAAGCCTTCCCCACCCCTCAACATGCATATCTAAAATGGGTTCACACGTAGCTTTTCACAACTTCTCGGGTTCCCCTTTCATACTCAACGCTTCTTCATACAAATTCTAAGGGATCCAAATCCATTAAGTCTTCAAAGAAATTAAAATGTTCAGCCAAGGAACCATTTGCACCTACGTTCGAGAGCACATCAACTTCTGCATTCACTTCCCTTAGAACATGCGATACTTTAAAGTCCTCGAACCCATTCAGTAGGTCATTTATTCTTCTGATATGTTTGTCTAGGTGCCAAGCATCCATCCTACCCCTAGCAATGCCATTCACCACTATCTGGGAGTCCCCTTCAAGGTGTAGTTTTTTCACCTCCAATTTTTTCGCCATAAGAATTGCTTCAATTATCGTCTGACACTCAGCTTCATTGTTAGTGCCATCCACCAATCTCTTTGCTCCAAATGCTAAAATACTACCTTTCTCATCTCGAGCAATGACCCCTGCACCAGAGATCCCAGGATTCCCTCTGGATGCCCCGTCAAAGTTGATTTTGATCCATCCCCTGTCTAGCGGCATCCACACATGACTTTTTTCAATAGCCCTAGGAGGATAAGCCCTCAAAAGCCCATTAGCAAGCTATATAATATTATTATTATTATTTCATTAAATTAATTTATTACTAATGGTATAATATATTTTATATTATATCATTATAAATATACTAAAAATATGTTCATATATTTAATTATAAAATAATATTATCATTGATTATTTTTAAAATAGAATTATAAATGTTATACTAGTGCATTATAATATATTAATAATAATTTAGGCTCATTCAGGGGCAGCTAAGGGTTGATCCTTCTAGTGTGTAGAGGACGAAGGTGAAATGGGAAAAGCCAAATCAAGGATGTATAAAGATATATTTCGATGGAGCCTCTAAAGAAAATATTAGAGTGTCTAGAGTTGGATGTGTGGCTTGAAATGAATATGGAGTGATTCTAGCGATCGAAACCCAAATAATTAAGGATGGAACCAATAATGAGGCTAAAGCCCTTACAACCTTGCTTGCAATTAGACTAGCAAGACAACTTGGATTTTCTAGATTACATCTCGAAGGTGATTCACAGATAATTGTGAATTCTTTAGCATCAGGCGAAGCTCAAAATTGAAAGATTAATGGAGTTGTCCAACTGATTCTAAAACTCTTAGAACAATTTCAAGATTTTAAATTGTCTCATATTCTAAGGGAGGGAAATGTACTTGTTAGAGCCTCGAATTGGGGGTGAAAAATTGATAGGGTGGACGAAGTTCGATGGTCGGGTGAGAAGGATAGTTTCCCTTCCCAATTGCGGAGGACATCGATAGTGAGAATGAAGTGATGAGAGTGGGTATGTGAGACAATGTCATTGACTATGAATAAATGGTAGAGGTAGAAGATGTTGGTAGAATGACATATGGTTTACAATGTCATCAATTTCAAGTGAAGCCTTGAATTAATGAACACATCAATCAAGGCATGGGTGTAGTACCCCTCCCTTGATCAGAATTTTTAGACTCATGTTTTGACTTTAGTTGACTTTTTCAGTGGATATTAGTGGATACATTATATTATGATATTTTACTCAGACATTATGTTATGACGTGTTATACTTTAATTTGAGTTTCAATGTATGTTTTTCATGTAATAATTCCTTATTGATGGTTAAATGTTATTATATTGGAATACTGACATGGACTAACATATTTATTTTATGTGTGCGATGCGTTATATACATGTTCATGTTTGTAAGTGTATGGGGTGCGAGGAGATAACTTTTCTTCACTCACTTTGGTGAGACATGGAATGTCACGATTCTCCTTCACCGTGTCTACTGTATTTATATATATATACATATGTGGTTCGTTCATGCAGGAAATTGTAGGTACAAGTATCATGTAGGTACGAGGTATCATCTCCACCTGGCTTCACAGGTCTGAGCGTACCTTATTGACCTGATGGAAGTGGAGGAGATAGTCATAAGGCCCTACAATTAACCCTAGCCATACTAAATAGTGAGCATTGTCAGTCGTCCGTCAGTTCCCTATGTTTGGTATGTGGGTCTTGTGCTTATTTGGTTTACTTGAGTTGCGTGTTATGCGTTTTGTAAACTTAATTATTAAACCTTAAATTATTTGAACTATCAGTCTAACTTCTCGAAAGATCCTCCTATTCCTCTCTATCCAAATCTGCCAAAGTAGGAAAATGGGCCCAATATCTGAAGAAAAGAGGACAAAATAGGAGGCTTGCCCAAACGCTCCAAAACTCCACTAGAGAATCCGCGTGAACACAAGGATATTTCCACACCCCCACCAGTAATACCAGATCTACATCGAGAAAGGGAATCTAAAGAATAGGTGTGAAGAAGCCTCCTCCCCATTACCACACAAAATACAGATGGAAGGATCGTGGAACCCATGCTTGCGAATACTGACCCAGGTTAGACATCTATTTTGGTGCAGGAGCAACTGAGGTTTCTTAGTGAACATTCAATTTTTGGTGTGACCAATCCTCATTGGGTCAATGGTTGAATAAAGGACTATTCAAGAGTCCAAAAGTGTTCTTTGAGTTTGTTTTGTAGTTTGCTTGTCATTAAACTTAGCTTATTTAATCTGTATTGGGCCTATGCGCCTTTGTAAGCCTTAAATGGCATCAAATGACAAATTTTGTAAAATTCCTTGTAAGGCCTCATAAGGCTTTTGAATATGTTTATTTGATGTTAGGAAATCATCCTAAATGGTCAATATTGTGAAGATTTGAAATATTTGTCAAAATGCATTGTAGAGTAGAAAGTTGTCATGGTGGCTTGACAACATTTTGTCAACAATGTGAGCAATTTTGGAAAAGTGCTCAAAGCGGTAGTTAGTGGTTTGATTGGTGGTTGGATTTGATTGTGTGGGCATATATAAGGCCACTCAAAATATTGTAGAAGAGTTAAAACCTCTAACATTGAATTTTCAATAGCAACTTGAGATAATTTCCTGGTTTTTCACTGAAATTTGTCAAATTGCTTATTACAGTCCGTACCAAATGGATTAGTCTCCATGCTATAATTTCATGGAGGCCTAGAACTTGTTGTTGTGGTGCTCAAAAATTATTTGTGTCCTTTCATTTTGCAGGTTTAGTAGGTGTATTAAAATTCTTTCTTGTTTTCACTGTTCTCGGTCTAAGCAAGGGGTTTAGGCCCTAAATATGGCTCCATCTTGAATTCCCATTGTGGTTTTCCAACGGCCTTTGGGATTCAAGTTATGGAGTCTATTTCCAGTGTAAATGCTAAATTTTTTGACCTGGAAGTTGCATTTGATCATTTTAAAATCATGCCCTAGGCGAGCTCTTCCATAGCCCGACTAGGGAACATGACTTCTCTTTACCTTATTTCTTGCAAGGGTGGCCAAATTTAATAGTGACAAGTGATTGATATTGAGGATGGATGTTCAGAAGAGCCTTAGTGTATGTGTGGAGGTTTGACAAGGTGTGGAGACCCACAAACCCCATTGATGAAAGCACACAAGACTAAAACCCTTGAAAAGTGTCATTTTTGGGACAATACCTGTACGGACGTAACAAACCACATAACCTTAAAAAATATTGAAGGGTGTCCAAATGGGTATTCATATTAGCAAAGCTTCTGAGGGGTCCTTTGGGAGTTTTTAGAGCCAAAGAGCAAAAACCGTAAAAGGAGGGCTAAAAGGGGCTCATAGGGCTACAAGGCCTTAATTATAAGAAACTATGAAAAAAATAGGGAAATGAAAGGGAGTGAACACCAAAACAACATAGATGGAGTTGATAAACCATGTCAGATCTTTCTTAGTCCCCTGCAAGTGAAGAGCATCAAATTAGGCATGTTGGAGGTTGAACTTACTCATGTGAGTTCTAACCTTGGACTTGAGTAACTAGAGCAATTTAATTGGTAGAGAGTTCTCCAAAGGATTTTGGATATTGGGATTGATTCACACAAGGAGAGTAGGGCATAAAACAAACAAGGAAGCCCATAATAACACCTTTTCCTATTTTATAACCCAAATTGCAACTTGTTTGAGAGATTCTCCCTATCAAAGTGGTATCAGAGCCCAATAAGACCTAGGTAGGAACTAGTTTATGTCAGAGATTGAATCGGTGGGTGAGAATAGTTTCAGTATGGTGACTAATGCAGAGTTGGATGAAAGGGTAGAAGAATAAGAGGAAGAGAATAGACTCCTTAGGGAAAAGTTGGAATGATTGGCGAATAAACTAGGTGAAGTAGAAGACAAAACCGAGAAGGTGACTATCAAAGTCAATGAAGAAAAGGGTAAAGAAGTGGTAGAGGAGGATGGCACACTTGAACCAGATCCTATTTTGCTAGAAGAACCTTTCCTTAGAGCCATAAAAGTCTTAGGGGTAAGTCCCTAGAAGGAGTGCCACTTTTTAGTCAAAAAATGGAACCAAAAGTGGTTATGGAGTGGATTGAAGGGTTATATAATCACTTTGAGTGTGATGAAGTTAGTGAAGCCCAAAAAGTGAAGGTAGCCAAATCTATATTGAGAGGAGCAACCTTGACTTGGTGGAAGTTCATCCAAGAGGAGAGACAAAAGGAGGGTAAGAACCCAATTGCCACTTGGAAAGTAATGTTAACCAAGGTGAGGGAAGCCTATACCCTTGAAGACTATAAGATCCAACTACACAAAAGGAGACAAAATTTGAGGCAAAGAGAACTAGATGTGAGCAGCTACACTGAAGAATTTCAAAAATTGTGCTTGAGATCCAAGGTGGTAGAAGATGAAAGCATCAAGGTTGCCAGGTACTTGAATGGTTTGAGGTGGAATATCCAAGAAGAGCTAAGCTTGTTGTATCCTAGTACTATCCACAAGTGATATCAATTGGCACTCAAGGTGGAAGAGAAGAGTAAAAAGAAACAACAGCAAAGTAATAGCGGCAGAGGTAGGGGAAGAGATGTCATAGGTCATAGAGGTAGCTATGGTGGAAGAGGTGTAGACCAGATATCCCAAGCGGAATCCAAGTTGGTAGATAAAAGTGGGGATTCCAATAGCAAAAGCAGCTATAGAGGAAGGGGATCTAGCAACTCTAGTAGAGGAAGGTCTAGTGGACCAGGAAGAGGGTCCTATTTCTCCACAATGAAGTGCTACAATTGTCATCAACTTGGGAACCCTGCCTATAGATGCCTTGAGAAGTCTTCTTCATCCAATGGAGGTGAAAGGAGAGTGAGTTATATCCAAGAGAATGCAACAAGTGTGAAGTCACCAGAGGTGAGTTTAGATTTTGAGGTTGGAGAGAACCTCGTGATAAGAAGAGTTTTTATCAAAGAACTAGTAAAGGAGGAACCTAGTCAAAGAAGATCCTTGTTTAGGATAAAGTGCAAGATCATGGGTAAGGTGTGTAGAGTGGTGGTGGATTTAGGATCCACTAAAAACATAGTGTCAGAAGAAGCAGTAAGCAAACTCAAACTGCAAAGAATCCCACATAGTGATCCTTATAGGGTTACTTGGCTCAACAACGGGCAACATGTTTTGGTGAATGAGAAAACTTGGGTGGAGTTCACCATAGGAGGATACAAAGACAAGATTTTGTGTGATATCTTGCCAATGGATGCATGTCACCTACTCCTAGGTAGGCCTTGGCAATTTGATAGAAAAGCAATACACCATGGAGAAATGAACTCCTTCACCTTTCAAAAAGATGGAGTTACTTACAAAATTCAGTCCATAGGAGATGGAGAAGAGGGCAGATCTAAAGGTTCAAATGTGCTACTACTTGGTGAAAAGGAGTTCATAAACACTCTCAAAGAAGGAGAAGGAGTGGGGTTTGCACTTGTTGTGAAAAGAAAAGAGGAAAAGAAGGATAAGAAAGTTTGTATACCTGATGAAGTGCAGAAAATACTCAATCAGTCTAAGGAGATTATAAGTGATGGAACACCTACTAATTTTCCTCCTCAACGAGCCATAAGCCATCAGATTGACTTTATACCTGGAGCCTCATTGCCTAATAAGGCAGCCTACAACATGACATCGAAGCAGAACATAGAAGTGGATAAGCAAATCCAAGAACTTTTGGATAATGGTCTTATAAGAAAGAGCATCAGCCCATGTGCAGTTCCCACCGTTTTGGCACTTGAGAAGGGAGGTACTTGGAGACTTTGTACTGATTCAAGAGCCATCAACTAGATTACAATCAAATATAGATTTCCTATTCCAAGAATTAAAGATTTGATGGATTGTTTAGGGGGTGCTAAGTATTTCACCAAGAAAGACCTCAAGAGTGGCTACCACCAAATCAGAATCATGGAGGGAAATGAGTGGAAGACAACATTGAAAACCACTGAAGGTCTTTATGAATGGCTTGTTATGCCATTTAGACTCACAAATGCCCGTAGCACATTCATGAGGCTCATGAATGAAGTGATAAAGATTAAATTGGTAAATTTGTTGTTGTTTATCTAGATGACATCTTGATTTTTAGTAAATATAAAGAAGAACATCTTAGGCATATAGAGATTGTATTGAATAAATTATGTGATGAACAACTAACTATCAATTTGGAGAAATGTGAGTTCATGAAATAGGAGTTGGTGTATCTTGGGTTTGTAATCTTAAGTGGTGATTTGAAGATGGATACCTCAAAGGTGGAAGTGATAATCAGTTGGCCTACACCCAAAACAACAAGCGAAGTGAGGAGTTTTCATGGTTTGGCTTAGTTTTACATGAAGTTCATCAGAGGGTTCAGTGAGATATGTGCATCTATGCTTGATACAATCAAAGGAGGTGCAAAGACTAAGTTTCAATAGACAAAAGAGGCACATAAAGGATTTGAACTCTTGAAGAAAAATGTGGCTACTCAACCTATCCTTGTTCTTCCAAGCTTTGACAAACTTTTCACCATTGAATGTGATGCAAGCAACATAGCAGTTGGAGCAGTCCTAAGCCAAGACAATAGACCGGTGGCATTCTTCAGTGAAAAGCTCAATGAAGCCAAGAAAATGTATTCTTCATATGATTTGGAATTATATGCACTTGTTCAAGCACTTAGAAAATGGAGGCATTACTTATTGCCTAAAGAATTTGTGGTTTATAATGATAATCAAGATCTTAGTTTCCTCAACTCCCAGGAAAAGTTGAATCATTGGCATATCAAATGGGTAGAGTTGTTGCAATCTTATACTTTTACCATTAAGCATAAGAAAGGTCAATGTAATAAGGTTTCTGATGCATTGAGTAGAAGGTTACTAACAGTTCAAGAAGTGCAACTCAAGAGCATTGGAGTTGATAGTTTCAAAGGGCTTTATCAAGATGATAAAGATTTTTCTGACATCTACAAGGTTTTCCAAGAGTTTAGGAATCATTTTCATAGTGAATATGCAGATTTTAGTTTGCAAGATGGTCTTTTGTTTAAAGGAGGACAAATTTGTGTGCCAAGAGGGCCCACGAGAGAGAACTTGATGCAAGAGAAGCACAATGGTTGTTTAAGTGGTCATTTTGGGTTGAATAAAACCTTGGAATTTGTTCAAAGATTCTATTATTGGCCAAAGATGCAAAGGGATATTAGAAAGTATGTTGAACAATGTGTTTGTTGTCAAAAGGTAAAGAAAACCTCTTCCAATGTTGGACTCTATCAGCCATTACCTATCCCAAACTGACCATGGGAGTGTGTAAGTATGGATTTTGTTGTTGGTTTATCCAAGACCAAAACTGGATTTGATAGCATCTATGTTGTAGTAGATAGATTCAGTAAAATGACCCATTTTATTCCATGTAAGGTGACTCATGATGCTAGCCATATTGATCATTTATTTTTCAAAGAGGTCATTAGGATTCATGGTTTGCCAATTAGCATAGTGTCAGATAGAGATACCAAGTTCATTGGTCATTTTTGGAAAACTTTATGGCAGAGATTGGGTACTAACTTGTCTTTTGGCTCAGCATACCATCCCCAAATGTATGTCCAAATAGAGGTGGTAAATATGACACTTGGGAACCTTCTTAGATGTTTGACAAAGGAGTATGGGCAAGCTTGGGATTAGATCATCCATCAAGCTGAGTTTTCTTATAATGACAGTGTGAATAGATCAACTGACAAGAGTCCTTTTAAAGTAGTTTATGGGATTCATCCAAGAGGTGTGTTGGAGCTTAGAGACCTTGGAGGTATGGAGAAAAGGAGTGGACATGTTGTTGATATGACTCAGTCCATGAAGGATATTCATGAGCAAGTTAGGAAAGCTTTACAAGAAAACTCTCAAAGAATCAAGGACAAAGTGGATGAAAAGAGGAAGAATGTGAAATTTGTTGTTGGTGACTTGGTAATGGTCCAATTGAATAAAACAAGGCTTCAAAAAGGTGTACCCATCAAGCTTAAAATGAGAAGGATTGTACCTTGTAAGGTCTTGGCTAAGTATGGACAAAATTCTTACAATATTGATCTACCCGAGGACATAGCTTTGTCTCCTATTTTCAATGTTGTAGATTTGGTGCAGTACAAAGGCACAATTCTAGAGGAGTACAATAGAGTTTCAGATGTCTCTCAGTCACTTTTAGACCTGCCTTTTCCACCTCCAACCATGCTACAAGTTGAGAAGGTGTTGGATTCAAGGATTATCAAGAAGACAAGGTAAACCACCTACATGGAGCATTTGGTTAAATGGAAAAATCTTCCTGACTCTGAGGCCACTTGGGTACCTGAAGTAGACTTTTCAAAGGTTGTAATTGACCTCTCTTTGTTGCCTAAAGTAGTCACTTGACTTCTTTCTCATTGGGGGAGTATGGTGTAGGAGCACCTGAGGTTTCTTAGGGAACATTCAATTTTTGGTGTGATTGATCCTTATTGGGTCAATGGCTGAATAAAGGACTATTGAATAGTCCAAAAGTGTTCTTTGAGGTTGTTTTTTAGTTTGCTTGTCATTAAACTTAGCTTATTTACTCTGTTTTGGGCCTATGTGCCTTTGTCAACCTTAAATGGCATCACATGGCAAATTTTGGAAAATTCCTTGTAAGGCCTCATAAGGATTTTGAAGATGTTTATTTGATGTTAGGAAATCATCCTAGGTGGTCAATATTGTGAAGATTTGACATCATTGTCAAAATGCATTGTAGAGTAAAAAGTTATCAACAATGTGAGCAATTTTGGAAAAGTGCTCAAAGCGGTAGTTAGTGGTCTGATTGGTGGTTGGATTTGATTGTGTGGGAATATATAAGTCCACTCAAAATATTGTAGAAGAGTTAGAACCTCTAAGATTGAATTTTCAATAGCAACTTGAGGCAATTTCTTGGTTTTTCACTGAAATTTGTCAAATTGCTTATTGTAGTTTGTACCAAATAGATTAGTTTTCATACTGTACTTTCATGGAGGCCTAGCACTTGCTTTTTTGGTTCTAAAAAATTATTTGTGTCCTTTCATTTTGTTGGTTTAGTAGGTGTATTAAAATTCTTTCTTGTTTTCACTATTCTTGGTTTGAGCAAGGGGTTTAGGCCCTAAATATGGCTCCATCTTGAATTCCCATTGTGGTTTTCCAACAAACTTCGGGATTCAAGTTATGGAGTCTGCGTGCGGTGTAAATGCTAAATTTTGTGACCTAGAAGTTGCATTTGATCATTTTAAGATCATGCTCTAGGCGAGCTCTTCCATAGCCCGACTAGGGAACATGATTGCTCTTTACCTTAGTTCTTGCAGGGGTGGACAAATTTAATAGTGCCAAGTGATTGGTATTAAGGATGGATGTTAGGCAGAGCCTCAGTGTATGTGTGGAGGTTTGACAGGGTGTGGAGACCCACAAACCTCATTGATGAAAGCACACAAGACTAAAACACTTGAAAAGTGCCATTTTTGGGACAATACCTGTACGGACATAACAGACCACCTAACCTTAAAAATATTGAAGGGTGTCCAAATGGGTATTTATATCAACAAAGCTTATGAGGATTCCTTTGGGAGGTTTTAGAGCCAAAGAGCAAAAACCATAAAAGGAGGGCTGAAAGGGGCTCATAGGGCTACAAGGCCTTAATAATAGGAAATATGAAAAAGATAGGGAAATGAAATGGAGTGAACACCAAAATAGCATGGAGGGAGTTGATAAACCATGTTAGATCCTTCTTAGTCCCCTACAAGTGAAGAGCATCGAATTAGGCATGTTGGAGGTTGAACTTACTCATGTGAGTTCTAACCTTGGACTTGAGTAACTGGAGCAATTTAATTGGTAGAGAGTTCTCCAAAGGAGTTTGGATGTTGGGATTGATTCACCAAGGAGATTAGGGCATAAAACAAACAAGGAAACCCACAATAACACTTTTTACTAGTCTATAAATCAAATTGCAACTCTTTTGAGAGAGTCTCCTTATCATATTCAAAGCCAAAGTCTAAGAAAAATAGTTACACTTCGGCCAAGAGAATTTGTTCCAAGAATATTTACACCAGTGCACTTCCCTCCCCTCCAATCTACTGGACAACATCTCCTGGTACCCACTAGCAACAGTAAAAACACCCTTAGGATTTGAGGACCAAGCAAGTCTATCCCTATCCTTAAGGGAACTACAATGTCTACTAGCCAAAATGCCATGAAGGTCAACGCAATCTTCCTCCATAACAACAATCGGCCATTCATTAGGCACCTTCCACCACACCATCTCTAAATTCCCACACCTATAAACAATCTTAAAGTCGGTCACTTTAGACCACCCCGCCTTAAGGAACCTCTGGCAGAGATTCACTAAATTAAGAAACTATTCAATAATGGGAGGGTAACTCCCAATAATCAAACAAAAAAAGAACCACTTCCGCCTTCTTACAGATCCAAAATAATCCTTGTTTTATCAGTGCAACCCCTTTCTTGAGAGTACTCCAAATTGTGGATCCTTTTCCCACAATCAGATATCTTAGGATTTCCTCCTTCAGGATCCTTTGCAAATATTTATAAGACTAAATCCTAGCCTAGCCTTGATCTTGTTCAACACACCACCTTTAGTACTATTTTGACGCCAAAGCCTCCCCAAATAATGTAGATTTCCTTAAGCCAAGCCCACCCAACTGTTTCGAGCTGCATACCAATTCCCATTTGACAAGACTCCATTTAGAGGAGGACAAGTTGCCTGGCCATAAGAATTGCCTTGCTAAAGAATCCAATATCTTCACAAACCACTTTGGGGCCACTTGGAGCATACACCTATAAATCGGAAGAGCATGAACCACCGACTAGATTATTTGAACCTGCCCAACAAAGGATAACCATTTGTGCATCCAATGTTAAACCTTTATGCGAAATTTGTCCAAAATACCCTGCCAAGAGTCCCTAGGAGGGTTACTAGCAAAGATAGGAATACCTAGGAAAGTTAAAGGGAGAGAACCGACTTGGAAACTCAAGATATGAGAAATCCTCAACTGGATAGCTCTAGGTGTGTTGAATAAGAAAATGGAAGATTTATCCTCATTGATCAACTAACCAGAAGCAACAAGATAGACATCTAAGAATTTAAACAGATTTATAGCTTCTCTAATCCTAGCAAGTCCCATTAGGGCCGTATCATCCACAAATTGCAAATGAGATTGAGGAGGTATGTCATTACCCCACCTCCAACAATGGATAATACCCATTCCCATATTATACTTAATCAATCTCCCCATGCCCTCAGCCAAAAGAATAAATAAGTACGGGGAGAGAGGGTCCAGGGTCCCCCTGATGAAGACCCTTAGATGCACCAAACAACTCAGTATGATCTCCATTAATTAGCACAGAGAATGAGGCAGATGAAACATAGTTCATTACCCATTGGATCCATTCATCAATAAAACCAAAGGCCCTAATAATCTTTTGGAGAAAGGACCAACGAACTCTATCATAAGCTTTTGCCATATCCAGCTTGATAAACATAGCTTTTTCTTTGGAAGCTGCCATAGAGTGAATGGTCTTAGCAACAATGACCACTCCATCCAAGATTTTATGACCCTCTACAAAACCACTCTGCTTTAAACTTGAAATTTAAACCCTCTATTATTTTATTTTAAATTGTCCAATCAATTCTTAATTTGTTGAAAAATTAGTTTCAAATTGAAATTTGGGTGTGGCTATTCACTATATTTTTTGTCAAAAGATTTCATATTTGAAGTTTTCAATTTGTTTATAGAATGAAAATTAGGTTGTTTATTATGATTTTGATTTGGGTAAAGTTTAAAATTTATTGAAATTCACCCCTGTATGGGGTTATGCTGGCAAAATTTGCCCAAATTTGGTTTCTCGGGAGTTGTTTTTTTTTAAATAAAAAAAAATTGAAGTTCTCATATAATTTCTAGAACTGTGTTTTTATTTTATTTTATGTTGTTTTGAACTTCGTGTACAATTTCATGTTATACCTTGGTTTGGGAGTTCGTTTGATTTTTTTTGGTTAACTGTCATAAGGGAGAGTGGCTTTCGAGCGAGGGTCGCGCCCAAAGTGGTTAGCAGGGTAACCCATCAAAAGTTTTCTTAAGTAAGTGATAAATTAATAATATATTAGGGGGTTTGGTAGATTAAACATTAAGTAAGATAATCTTACCTCGCTCATGGTTGAGTGCTAGTACAGACTCAAGATGCAGTAAGAAGGCCTAGAATGACAAACCAACAACCTTGCCCTCATGAAAGAATTATTTGGGTCCACATGAGACTTGGATGGGGCCGGGGATTTGAGAAAGGTTACCAGGGTAACCCAAGATGGGGGTCGGGACCTATGGAGGCCTACCAGGGTAACCATACCAAGCTATGTGATGACACTCTTCCCTTATGGTCACTAGTGTGTAATCGTGTTGGTTTCACCTGAATTTTGATGTGGAGTTATGTTCTGCGAGTTTTACTTCACGAGAGTCTTTCCGATGTTGTGATTTTGACCACGTGTGTGTGCATACCTTTAGGTTTCTAGTGGGTCTTATTTCTATCTCCTAGCATGGTGGGGTGGTTCTTTTTGATCCACATGGTCGTGTGGTAGTGCCATTTTCCATCGAGTGTGTTGTTCTTTCTTGCGGAGTTGGCTTCATAGGTGTTCCAATTGCACTTGGATTCGAGAATCTTGTTATCTAGTTGGATCCCATTTTTTGTTATGGATCATTCTTTGTAAATCATGGACCTTATATGGTCGGTTGTAATTATTAAATTGTACGCTTTCATGACAAGATGTAAATTGTGATGTAAGTTTTATCTGAGTTTTGAAACTTAGTGATTTAATAGAATGCAATGTAATTATTATCTTATGATGCAAACAATGTATGTATGGAAATTAAATGTTAATGCATGTTTTCATTTGAATATTAGATGTAATGTAATGTAATGGTCTAAATTATTCTGCTTCACAACTAAATTGAAAAGTATAAAGAAGAAATTTTTAGATTGTAGCAAAGAGAAGTTTTGTAACGTCTTTGAATCCAAAAAAGAAAAGAGAAGATGTCTTAACATAGTAGAATGAAGAGGTCCTCAAATCTGGTATGGACAATGAGTGTTATCTTCTAAAAGAATATGAGGATATATTAGCAAAGGAAGAAACATGTTGGAGACAAAAATCAAGGGAATTGTGGTTAGAGGCTAGGGATAAGAATCCCAAATACTTCCATAATATTACTAGGCAGAAGAGAAATTTGAACTGTATAAGTAAACTTGAGGGAGCAGATGGTATGGTTACTTTCTTTAAAGATATTTTAAACAAGGAAGTTGGAGCAAATTTAAAAGTGCAGACTGGGCTCCTAGGATATATTCCCAAGATCATCAATCAAGAACAAAACAAAACTTTAAACAACAATTTTTCCTTGGCTGAGGTGGAGATGACTCTCAGTCAAACGCATACAGATAAAGCCTTTGGCCTGGATGGTTTTCCTATTTCCTTCTTGGCACTTTCTTGGGAGTGACCTAGTAGAGGAATTAGAAACAACAAGAAACTCGAGACGCCTAGTAAAAGAGATCAACAATACCTTCTTGGAAATCATCCCTAAAAAGGAATTGACATCTAAATTGGAGGATCTTAGACCAATTTCACTATGTAATACCGAATATAAAATCCTAACCAAAGTCCTGGCTAATAGAGTTAAGAAGCTCCTACAAACCATTATCTCTGAGGAACAAATTAGTTTTGTGCCTAGAAGAACTATTATTGATGGAGTTATCATCACTCAAGAGGCAATTCATTCATTGCAAACTAACAAGGAGGAGGGTATGCTCATAAAGTTGGACATCAAGAAAGCTTTTGATAAGGTTGATTGGAGATTCCTTTGTAAAACTATTGAAGCATTTGGCTTCAACCGACAATTCATTAAATGGATTTTTGAATGTATTTCTACTCTCAAAATATCTATTTTAGTAAATGGCTCGCTAGAGGGATTCTTTGAGATTTCAAGGGGCTTGAGACAAGGGGACCCTATATTCCCCTTTTTATTTATCATCATGGCAGAAGGCCTTGGTATGGCTATTAAGAAGGCATCTTACAATGGGAAAATATCAGGCATAAAAGTGTCAAGAAGCATATCAGTGCCACATCAACAATTTGATGATGATATAATGCTATTTGGATCCTCGAGCAAGAGAGAGGCAAGGCAATTTTGCTCACTTCTATCACACTATGAAGACGCTTCAGGACAACAAGTTAATTGTTCAAAATAAGAAGTTTTCTTTTTTAATACCCCTTCCAGAAAGGAGTTGGAAATCTTGAACATATTGGGATTTAAAAAAGGCTCTCTTCCATGTTCTTATTTAGGGCTACCTCTAGCCAAAGGAAAAAGAAAAACCAAATTATGGGATCCCCTAAAAGACAAAATGGATAAGAAGCTCGACTCTTGAAAAGGTCGCTGGCTACCTTGGGTAGGTAGGATAGTTTTGTTAAAATAAGTTATTGCCTCACTACCAATCTATCTCTTATCTTTCCTAGCTCTCAATGCTGGGGTAAACAATGCTATTATCCAAAAGATGAGGACGTTTTTTTGCCAGGGTCTCTTGAAGTAGCATAAATTAGCTTTGATCTGTTGGGAAAATATCTGTAAACCAAAGGAGTATGGAGGGGTTGGGTTAAAGAATTTTATGTGGTAGAATAAGGTGTTGGGGGCTAAATTGATATGGAAAATGATCAGGCAGCCTAGTTCCAAATGGGCTCGGATCCTTCAAGAAAAATATCTAAATGATGAAGCTACATACATTGTCAGAATTGAGAACCCTCCTAAAGGATCTAAGGTTTTGAATTTTATACTAAACTGTAGGCCTATTATCTATAGATTCCTATTTTGGGACATTCATGATGGGAGTCAAGCTCTATTTTGGGAAGATTTGTGGTGTGGATATCCCTGTCTCAATAACATAATTGATATAAGAGATACAAAAGCATTCCTTAAGAGGCTATGGGACTCAAAAGTGGAGATTAGATCATTCTATCTCCACATGGATTGGCTTTTGGTTGGGAGTGGAAAGATTTTAGTTCTTTACCTTTGCCCCCTCAAGATATTGCAATTTTGAAAACAATACTTTCACAGAGACAAGTGAACTTCAGAAGGGGTGTGGATAAGATAATATGGACTGCCTTGAAGAATGGGGAGTATAATGCAAAAGATGGATACCATTGGATTGTTGAGGAAGGAAAACCTCAAGAAATTGAAATTATGATTTTCTTATGTTGGGACAAGCTTTGTGCTCCTCATGCTGGGACTTTCACTTGGGCTGCTCTACAAAAAAGAATTTTGACCATTGAGAAGTTCGGAAAACTGGGGTTTGAGGGTCCATCTAGATGTGTGCTATGCAAAATGGAGGAGACACCATATCATATTCTCCTTGGTTGTAACTTTGTCTAAGAGTGTTGGCAATGGATCTATGCTAAGCTGGGATGGATCACAACCCTTCCCAATGATACCATCGGTCTTTTTCAATGTTGGGCATCAGGGGTCAAGACTAGTTTGTTGCAAAGTCTATGGAAGATCTGCCCTTCTCTCCTTATTTGGAAATTGTGGAAAGAGCATAATCGCAAAATATTTCAAGACAAAGAATTGACCCTTACCTCATTCCTTAATAAAGTGAAAGTGGCTATTGTGGAGGTGGAGAATCAAAGGACTCTTGACTTGTCTTCTAAGCATGGGACATTCTCAGAATGGGATGGCAAAATGAGTTTTTTTTGGGCAGGTTTAAAGGTCCCATCTTTCACGAGCCCTGGCCCAAATGTGGCTACCAATTTAAGAATGCAAGCTAAATGGAAGGTTGCAAGGGAAGGATGGTTTAAGTTGATTTTTGATGGCGCCTTTCGGGGCAACCTGGGGCCATTTGGTGTTGGTTGCATCATAAGGGATTGGAATGGGGTCACTGTAGGGAGATTGACATCCCCTCTGGGAACTAACACAAATAATTATGCGGAGTTCCAAGCATTGATGTTTGGTCTCCTCCTGGGCAAGAAAATGCAGCTTGGAAGAATTGAAGTAGAGGGAGACTCAACCATAGTAGTTAATGCAGTCAGGATTGGATCTACCCCCAATTGGAAGTTAAATGCGACATTAGAAAGAATTTTGGACATTCTTAAATCCTTTGATTCATTCACTGTCAACCATATCTACATAGAAGCTAACGTTGAGGCTGACCAGTTAGCTAATTTAGTGGTAGATTGATTCAATAAAAGGGAGATCAGATTAGATTCCCACAGGATGGTTTTGTAATCCATGAAAAATTTGTATTCATATTGGCGACTGCGGATTGGTTAGGATTGAAGGAGTTGGAGGAAAGATTCAAGTAGGAAGATTATATGTCGGCAGAGAGATATGAACTTAACTCTAAGGAAAGCTTGGAGAGTCATTCAACGGGTTGTTCAACTAAGATGAATCCCAACGTTGAAGAAGCTTTGCTAAGGTTGGGCCTTCCTTGACCCGGACTAAATGCCCTTCCCCTCTCGTTGACCATTGCCTCCTGTCGTGGTAGCGGGAGATATACGGGATGCATGTTTCAGATATGATCTTAGAGGGATAGCAAAGAAGTTTGCGATGGAGACCTTAAGGGAATGTAGAGCTAGCTTCAATAACTCGTTGTATAAATGGGGAAAAGAACAAACTAATTATAGTTTGTCATCCGTACCAGGACAATTGTAATCTTTTTATATTAATAAAATTCTTTCGGCTACGACCCATTGCCTATCAAAAAATAATAATAATTCTCTATATTGATATTTAAAAATATCTAAGATAATATTTAAAATATTCTAAAATGAAAAAAATATTTATAATGTCATTTTTACAAAATATTTAACAAATAATATAAATTAAAAAATATTATAATATTTATTTCTATTTTTTTGAAAGTTACTCTAATAGTCACATCTATAATATTATACTTAAAAATTCTATATAATAAATAATAAGAAAAAAATTATAAGATTTGATAAAGTTCTTGTGGATATGATTCACAATTATCATATCTTTTAAATTAAACTTTAATCTTTTCACAGTGACAAATCTCTCTTACCATTATCATACCATTTGTTCTGTTTCTAATTTCTTATTAGTACCATAGGCAATACTATTGTATTCACTTAATCCTGATTAAGATTTCTTGCACCAAAAATCTGATTGTTATTTTTTTTTATTTCAAAATAAACTTGATTTTTATAAAGAGATTTATATTTTTAAACTGGAAATATTTATTTGCAATACGATTGGACGAAAACAAATGGTGTTATAAGAGCAAATTTATAGTAATGATAGATTTTATAGACCTTTTTTAGATTTCTTTATATTTAAAAAATAAATGTCTATTTTAAATAGTTTTATTTTATTTTTATTGATAATCTTGTAAACAAAGTGATTTTCCTATATAAATATATATGAATTTTAATATTTTTTATTTTATTTTTGAAAAAATAGGTAATAAAACTAGTTAACTATTGTATAGGGATTTGATTCAAATCATTTAAATTAAATAAAATGAAAAAATAAATAAATACTTAAACTATTTCATTACAAGCATTACACAACAGATATTTCTACTAGCATACCCATCTCTAGAGGAATGTAGGTAAAGTAAACCAAAGATATAATATTTATTCATTATTTCACTTAAAAAGTTATTATTATTATTTTTTGACTGCAGGAATCGAGTATAGCACCCCCCATAAACTATAGTGCGCCAGGTAAAATTTTTAGCACCCCATAGAAACTGCAGTGCGTCGGGTAAACTGTAGTGCATTAGGTAAACTTTTTAGCAGCCCCTAGAAATTGCAGTGCGTCGAGTAAACTTTTTAATGTGACTAGTGATGCTAGCGTTGGCATGACACATCCTTTGGTACCACGTGGGCTGGGGGGAAACTAGACCTCGTGCTTCACCACTGGAAGCTCTCGCCAATCAAGCTATGCCCCTAGCCACCACTTAAAAAAATATTATATTATAATTAATATTAAATTATTATAAGATATGATATGTTATTATGTAAAAATATATTCTTATTATATTATTTTTATATTTCAATTAAACTCTTTACAAAAGCAAAAAGTATTTTTTTTAATCGATAACCGATTTAAGATTTAAATTGCTTGAAAGGAAAGTATACATGCCTTAAGCTGCTCAACAACATTCCACAAAATGGGGTCTTGCCCCTATAATAACAAAAAGAATCCGAGACATAAACCACACCTACAAAGCCTACCAAATTGGATGCATTCCTTACAACTAGGAATCCCCACCCAAAAAACCGACAACCCACAAGAGACCAACCTACCGGAACCAGCCAAGGGCTTCCTCCCTGGAGAAGTTGGGAATGGCCTGATTGGGACCTGCCTTGGGTAGCTCCATCCTGACACTTGTCGTGGTTCCTGGTCGTCCGCCTCACAACATATTGCGATCCACCACTTTCGCATTCTTTCGCGGGATTTGGTAACGCACCAATGACCGCCCATCTTCGCCAATCGGAGCCCGCGACTTCACCGGGGTTTGCTTGCCACACATTTTTGCTCTCTCCACCGGTCCCAACTTCCGCACAAAGTCCACAATTTCCCGCCACCCATTTCTTACATCCACCATCTGGGATTCCACCGAGCGAGGAGCCAACCACACCACCAGAGGCTGCACTGCTTCATTTCCCCCACCTAAACGCCTCCATGACCCTTGCTCTATTTTCAGACCCATACCAATCTCCGCCCGAGCCACCACCTCCGCCAGGCCACCTGACAATTTTGATCTCAGAACTAGGGATGCCACCTGCAACACCTCCTCCTTTGAACCTCCCACCATCAGAGCTAAAGCCACGAACAGGGACGAAACATCCAAATTTGTTTGCGGGCGACAGTCAGTTTCCAAGAATTCTTCCCCAAACATCAGGCGAACAACCCTCTAGAAATCTTCCTCATCCACCCTAAAACATTCAACAGGCGGTTGCTTGAGATTGTGCCTCGAAATGCAGGCATTTGGCCCTCTGTAAACAATGAGAAATTGGCTTCCATCCTTCCCCTAACTCATAGCCAAAACCAACACTCGCAATAGCCAAAACAGTCCTTTGCACAATGCCAAAAAAAAGAAAATGAGGGCCTAAAATATCCGTAGCCACTCCAAACATTAATTTATTCGCACGCACCACCTCAAACCACGCATCATCAGCAAACAAAAATCCATACAATGACATCATTGCATCTGCGCCACCATTACACAACTTGCTGCCAGTTTGATAAACACAAACCACGTGAGCCATCCCCACCCCTCCATCATGCGTATCAAAAAAAGATCACGCAAGTATCAACACCACGTCTCGGGTTCCCATTTCAAACACATAGCACCTTCATCCAAAATCTAAGGGACCCAAATCCCTTAAGTCTTCAAAGAAATTAAAATGATCAGCCAATGAACCATTTGCACCTACGTTCAAAAGCCTATTAGCCTCAACATTTGCTTCCCTTAGAACATGCGATACCTTAAAATCCTCAAACCCACTGAGAAGGTTATTCATCCTTTTGATATGTTTATCCAGGTGCCAAGCCTCCATCCGTCCCCTAGCAATACCATTCACCACTATCTGGGAATCCCCTTCAAGATGGAGTTTTTTCACCTCCAATTTCTTCGCCAAAAGAATTGCTTCAATTGCCGCCTGACACTCAGCTTCATTGTTAGTACCATCCACCAATCTCTTGGATTTACTTTGACTTTAATGTAATGTCAATCTTGATTATTTTGACGTTGAAAAATATTTAGAAAGTCTCTTCCTCCCCCTCTCCCACTCCCCCCCCTCTATCACCCTCTCTCTCTCTTCCCCCTCTCTATCTCTATCTTTCTCTCTATCTATCTCCTTACCTCTCCCTACATCTCTGCTTCTCTCTTCCCCCTCTATATTTCTCATTATCTCTCTCTATCTCCCACATTTTATACCTCTCTTTGTCCCTCCCCCCCTCTTTTTCACACCTCTCTCTCTATCCATATCTTTCACTACTCCTATCTCCCTATGTCTCTAACTCTCTCCCTATCCATCTATATCTCTCTCAATATCCCTCTATCTATAGCTCTCCCTCTCCCTCTATCTATATTGAGCTATCTCTCCCTCTCCCCCTCTCTACCTATCTATCTTCCTCTATCCCCCCTCTTCTCTCTCCTCCTCTAAATATCTCTCTCCCTCTCCCCCCTCTTCTCTGTCTCTAGCTCTCCCTCCCTCACTTGCTCCCTATCCTGCTATTTATATATCTATTCCTATAGGTCTCTGTCTCTCTGTCTCTCTCTGTCTCTCTGTCTGTCTCTGTCTCTGTCTCTGTCTCTCTCTGTCTCTCTGTCTCTCTCTTTTTCTATCTCTCTATCACTATCTCACTCTCCCCCTTTATATATATATCTCAGTTTATCTCACCAACTATATCTTTATTTCTACCCCTCTTCCTATATCTCTCTCTCTATCTCTCCTCCATCTCCCTATCTTTGTCTATCTTTATCTTTCCTTCTACCTCTTTATATCTCTCTATCTATTTGTCTCCCTTTTCTTCTCTCACTCTATCTTCATCTCTACTTCTATCTTCATCTCTACTTTTATCTTCCTCTCTTTCCCACTATCTCTAGATATGTCTCCCTTTCTCTCCCTCTCCTCTTCCTAGACGTCTATATCTATATCTCTTTTAATCTATCTCTATCTCTCCATCTCTCTAGCCCTTAAATATCTCTCCATCTCTCCACCTCTCTCTATTTATCACTTTCTACCTGTATCTTTATCTTTCCATCTCTTTATATTTCTCCTTCATCTCTATATATATCCCCTTCCCCCTCTCTCCTCTCCATATCCTTCTCCTTCTCCACTCTATCTTCCTCTCTATCTCTATCTCTATCTCTGTATCCCTCTCTCTCACTTCGCCTCCCCACCCCCTCTTGTCACCCCCCTAACATCCCCTCTATATATCCCTCTTTCTATCCTTCTCTCACCTCTCTCTCCCCCCATCTCCCTATTGCAAACATAAAATGAGTCTATTGGTAATTGATCTTGATTATCTTCTTGATTTAGAGGTTTTTTAAGTTGTGTTTGGATCCTTGTAAGTGGATGCATGGTTGATTTGAATCTATCACTTCTCCATTCAGACCATTTTTATACAAACAACATCATTTGCCAAATGGCCTACCAATTGACCTAATGTATTGCACAAATGTTACAAAAAATAGACTAAAGTTTTCCCTAATTGATCTTTCACACCTCTTTGACATACCTATTACACACCAAAATACAATTACTAGTTTATATCTTCTTTTACCAATTTTTAATATTTCTTCTACAATTTCTCTCACAAACTATTATACCATCACAACCTTTACAATTGCTCGTGTCTTTCACCCATTCTAGTCATGAATTTCCATGAGATATATTGTTTTGTAACAGGCCTTAATCTACGTCCTTTCTCTACAATTCCAAAATAATTTTAACTTTAACTAACCCGCGAAACCCAACTTATCATTTATTTATCTTACAAATATCCTCACTTCTTTTTTCACATATTTATGTTTTCATCTAGTCCTAATTATTTTTTCTTATCTCCCTTTGTTACATCCCTGTTTTTGTCAATGTGTTTCCAGGCATTAGATTGGTAATTTCTCATTTAAAATATGGTGACTTCCGAGAAATGCACACGATTAAAATATCCAATAACGCTTCAAACGCAAGATGTTGGGAGGTTAACCAGATTTGAACCAATTCACTTCTTAGATGTTTATTTCGTCCTCTGTATAAATTGAGGGCACTTGATTGCATTCGTTTTCTGCAAACGCTTTGTTAAGAAATCACTCGCTTATCAAATTTTGATAGACTAATTCAAATCCAGCACCATGGTAGATTAATCCAGCGGCAGCATTTCTTGGAAAATAAAGAGGACGACAGCAAATCTTTGCTTAAATTAGAAGGTTGGCGCTCTGCCGCTGCATTTATTTTTATTATTCTTGTCTAATTTGCCTGCAAATTAATCTCGAAATCTGTTTCGGGATTCACTGCAATTCAACGACTTTCAATTTCACCGCGAATTCAGACATGTAAAGAAGCTCAGATATTAATTTTCCTGAATTATAATCTGGATGAACCTAGAATTATTTCATTTCTGCTTTTGGATATTTGATTACTAGGCTACAGGTCTGGAAGCTGGACTTTTTTTTTTTGAGGTTTTTATTGCTGCAGACTTTCAATTTCGTCGCGAATTCAGAAATGCAAAGAAGCTCAGTTCTTAAGCGTCCTGAATTATAAACTGGTTTAACCTAGAATAATTTCATTTCTTCTTTTGGATATTTGATTGCTAAGCTACAGGTCCGGAACTCGTGATTTTTTGACGTTTTTATTGTTGCAGACTCCCCTTAAACTAGGAAAAAGAGTTGACAATTAAATGATTTAACGTAATTGTGAAAAGCCCTGATTTTAGGCAACCCTAGGCTTACGAGGATTATTACGTATGCGCCGCTGATGGAATTTACTTGTGTCGTCACCAATTTTACACGTATCTGTCACAATTTCAGCTCATGTTTTTGCTTTTTATTTCAAGTTATTCACTGAAATTTATTTAGCTGATGTTGCATTTTATCATTTGGCAGGGGTGTTCTAGAAGAGAAGAAAGGAAGCCTGTAAAATTTGTAGGGAATCGGTGAAACATTATAATGGCTGCTGATTCGGAGTCTTCTCTTTACGGTAAGTGTATGCTTAACCATACGATGTGTCAAATTTGAATTATTTTTAGTTTGCTGCCTTAAGTGATAATTGACAAATTTTAACAAATTTCAATCTGATAATTGTCCTTGCCAATGACTTACAGAAGTTCCAGGTTCGCATGTGCACAATAGACGAGAAGAAACATCATCAAGTAATGGCTTAGAAGGCTTGAGAGAGCAAGCTGCACCAATATTTTATGAATGTAAATGCCAAGATTTATGGTTGGGGAGAGCAACTGTGAAAAGATGTTTCGGATGTGCCAGGTTGAGAGAGGCTGAGAGATTTGGCAAGGTTAAAACAGAAGGATTACAGTCAAGTCAAGGAGCTCCAGGCAAACATCCTATGGGTATTAGAGTAAAGGAGGAAAAGATAACCCAAAACATAAAACTCAAAGCCATTCGCACACCTTCTATGGGAGGACTTGGGGATATGGAGATCCCAAGAAGCAGCTGCAATGTTAAGTATCCGTTTCGAGATGTCATTGTTATTGAGGATGATAGTGATGATGGAGACAATGAGAGAGGCAATGATGGCGAAACGGATACAACAAGTAGCAACGAAGATGATGACCATGATCTAACTTTAGATAGTGATGCTAGTTCTACCAAAAATCTAAGATCTATTTCATGTGGATCGATAGGGCAAAGTTTCAATCACAATGGTCATCAAGTTCTTAAATCTTCAAATCATTCGGAAGATGAAGATGATTGTCAAATATTTTCTTCAGGGAGGTTCAGGCCATTCAAACGTATGAAAAGTGCACATAGGAAAAATCCTTCGGGTAATGGCCGACATGTATTTGAAAGTTTGAGTTCAGACAGTGATAGTGCAGAATGTGAAATAATAATGGAAGGTTCTTACGGAAAACTTCGTGAAGAGTGGGAACAAGCGGCATTGAAGAAGCAAGTTCTTTATGGTATGGAATACAGGGGACCTTATGTTGAGGAAGAGTTTAGCGTTTCTGGTTCAAATTTATACCCTTATAGTCCTTGCAGAGAATTTGAGCAAGAAGGAAAGAACGAGCAAGCGAATGCTGATTTTCAAAAGCACCATTCTGATAGGTATTCAACAGATCCTCCTGATCTTGTAAGTGCTAGTGGTATAGTTTATACTTCAAGTCAGGATGATGTGACAAGCCATAGAACTCCTAAGCAGCCTAAGACACAAATTCCTAGAGTAGATATCTTCAATGGAGCCTCAATTGGTCAATCTGCAAATACTGTTGAGGTCAAGCCATCTAGAGAGGTGAATGAATTGGGTCAAAACAGTGGTGTTGTCAAGATGAGAGAAGTTCATCTGGATCTCCCTCATCCTAAATCTCAACAAGTGACAGATAAAACTTTAAAATCATCTGTTGCAGAAGCAAAATCTGAATTTGCAGTGGTAGAAAACACAAGTGAATGGATTGCTGATCGTGAGAAGCTAAAGCAAACAGCAGCATTTAGATATGCTGAACAAGAGGAATGGACACGGAGACAGTTAGAACTGCAGCGCCAGGTATGTATTCTTGCGCAAGATGAGTTTCTTCTTGTTCATACCTAAATTTTAACCAGTTTCAATATATTTTTTCCATGTTTATATTTACTTTCAATATATTGAATTTTCAGGTTTGGAGGCATTGTAATAATTTAATTAATTTGTGCTTTTGTTGCCATCTCATTCTTTAAGATTGCATTTAGAAAAGCTATAAGAACACCAGTTTGTGGTTTTTGAAATTCCACAATGGAGGGCTCATTTTTGTTTCTGAGCAGAATTCAAGCTACAATGTTTTTTGATTGTTGCAAAATAGGAACTTAGACAATGAATTGCTGGGTTGACTTGTAAGAAACAGACCCTATGGTGCAAAATGAAGTTGTATTAGTGTTTGCATATAAACAAAATTGGTCTTTGGAATTGGGACTATTGAGTAGATCATGATTGAAGTGCATGAGAAAGTGTCCGTTTTGCACAAGATGAAATGGAACAAGTAGATATTCATTTCCAAGATTATGTTCAGAGTGTGAAATGCAAAAGTGGGTAAAAGAAAAACACATTGTTTCCAGATGTATCATTCAAAATTGTAAAGTATTTTACAGGATATACCTTGGTTGTAAAATCACAATCTAATCCAGAAACTGCAAACAATTTTCATATGGATTGTGGAAATCTAATAGCATTGGAGGATATACCTTGTAAAGCAAGTCTTGTTGGTTGCAAAGTTATTGAAAAGGTGAAAGTCTTTTCACCAACAAAATTGATAGTATAACTCAATCTTGTGAAATTGTCTATGGCTTGTTCAATGAAATCTTTTATAGTCTTGGCATTGGGTGCTTGGTACAATAGCAGCTTAATGAAATCTTCTAGCCAGGTTTTTCTGATTGCTCTCATCTTACAAGGCTGATATATTCTTCAAAAGGAGGAAGAATTTACTAATGAGTATTTCTGTAAGTTCTATTTTGTATAATGTTTATTAAGCTCGAGCATCCTATTAAATTTTGTGGTAACTAATAATTTTTTACCTTCATGATGGTTGCTGTTTTTGAAAAAGGTTTTGTTCCATAAGTCTATAGATGACAATCTCAGTAATTTGATAGGCAGCACAGCACATATGAAGAAAGATTTGTGCAAATATGGAACAGTTCAATGATTCTTAGAAGATATGTTGACTCCCTGAACTGAGAAAACCCTCTGTAATTCTTAATGAAAACTGGGTCCTCGTTTTTCCCCTGAACTTTGTAGGCCTTATCTATAAAGGAAAAGTCGCTAAAACACGGGTGCAACTCTACAGTCCTCAGAAGATATGAACCCTGATAGAGTCAAATTTGAAGGCTAAACTAATTTCTGACATGTTCTACTATTCTAATGATTGTGACCATGCTACAAGAAAATTATTTCAAGCCACAACAAGTATCTGCTCATGAGTATTTGTGCAATGTCTATTTTGTCAAATTTTATAAAATCTCTGGCATGCTATTAACTTTCATCAATTTCGCTCCTCAAGTTAATAGACAACATTCTTGGTAGTTTGATGGGGAGCACAACACATATGATCGTTAGACAAATCAATTCTTCTTAGAAGATAAGATCGTTCCCAGAAAACCCTCTATAATTCTTAATGGAAATCAGTGCCTCTTTTTCCTCCATAGCTCAATAGGAATTAGCTATGAAAGCACAGGTGATAAAAGATGGTCATAATTGTATGCTCGTGTGCATGCATGTGGGTGTGTCTGTGCGTGCCTGCACCTGCACGTGTGTACTTTTGTTTGAAATAGTTGCTACTATAGACATGTTGATAATATTTGTGTCAATTGGGCCCTCGGCAATTTGATGCAGACTGGTATGAAAATGGTCTGTTTATTTATCTTAGTCTGCAGTTTGTATCTGGTCCTCGCATGGTTATTATCCAGGCAAACTCTTTGGGGTCTTCAACTACCAGAATGTAATTGATTTGTTCAATTAACACGATGGGGTCCTCAATAGATCACAAGTTTACATTTAAAAAACAGAATGTTTTGAATTGGGTGACACACACACCCACACACCTCCATGTCCACACCCATGCATGTGAACACATATACACATGGGATTCAAAGTCTGATCCTGACACCCTGGGGCCCACGAAAGTTGTGAAATCAGATTATACTGATGTATTTGGCATGTGCCCAAATTATGCAGGCATATTCGGCCCCTGCAAAATTCGCCAGATGCAGGAGTTAAAACATAGGTGCATTCAGCATCATAACAGATGCCTTTATAAAAGACAAATCAAACTTCATCTCCATGGAACAGAAGGTTGATGTAATGTCCCTACTAGTTAGAGATCACTTGTCCTGCAAAACAGACAGTTAGAATGCAACAAATATATATATATATCTAATCTAATTTGCAATTAAACTTTAATTACTTAATTAACACTAATCTCAATTCTTATTTACTAAAAAGGATACGAGTGCCGCACTGGGACATGTCCTTAGGCGATTGTAATGCTTTCCTTCTTGGAACCCATCTTGGTTCCAAGCCATACCGGGAAATCGATGGATAATTCGATTCCTGTCTTGGATGTAACATCTTACATCCAAGCCTACCAAGGAAGACCATCATATATGATCAATTCCTTGCCTTGGATGATACATCTTATCATCCAAGTCTACCAGAGAGGACTGGCCAGATCCGTCTCTTCTTGGGTGAGCTTTTGACACCCAAGCCTTAACATATATGCATATGAATACTCAGTATATACTGCCTACCAGGGATTATCATAATCCCTGGATTAGGCTAAGGGAATTTCCTCCCAATAGCGTCCCTCATATAGCCACATTATCCATATAACATTCTACATTTTATTACCATTTTCCAATCCATAATTTATGCCTACATTTACATATTCCTTAATTCTCAGTATTTGATCCTATATACATATAAATATTCTGCATACATACAACATTATAATCATGCTATAATTCTGTAATATACAACATTATAATAATAACATAATTCTGTAAAACGAGATTGGAGACATACTCCGTATGACAGATCTACCAAAAGAATACAAGTATATATATGTGTGCGTGTGGCACACACGTCCACACACATATATGTACCTGTAGCGTCAATGCTAACCTCTTACTGCCGGCTTTGCTGACGCAACTGCAGTTCCCTTTCCTTCCTCTCCGTCCTGTGTCTCCCTTTGTGCTGTGGTTCCTTCCTTATTACCCGTGGAGGGGAAGGGTTGCTCCCTCCACGGGTCCCTTCCGCGGGAAGGGGTGTGACGGTGTGACTACCGTCCCACCACTTTGTGCGCGCGTGGGGGAGGGGGGGGTAACTGCGATGTGCTTCCCTTATATTATCGCAGTTCATAATTAACTTTTAGTTTATATAACGTCTTATTTCCATTAACATTATTTATTTAATAATACATTTCTTCATTATTTAATATATTAAATACATTAATATTTTAATCATTTATTTATATTAACCTTTATTTAATAAATTAACAATATTTAATGATTTATTTCCTCTTTTAGTATATTAACATTATTTTATAAGTTTACATCAGGTGATATAGTAGGGGTTATCACAGTCCCTCCGTCTCAATTTTGCTTGTCCTCAAGCATATTTAGATCTTCCTCTTTTTCCCAAGTAGCATCCTCATTTGGGAGATTCCTCCATTTAATCAGGTATTTGGTAATGGTTCGGTTCCTAAGCTCCTTTTTCCGTGTATCCAGAATGATCTCAGGGTACAAAGTGAGTTTCCCTTCATCATCTAGGGGAGGTAGTTCACTGCATGGAGCCAAGTGTTGCCCGAGAACCTTTTTGAGTCGGGAGACGTGGAACACATTATGTATTTTACTGTCTTTGGGGAGTTCTATTTCATAAGCTACTTCCCCAATCCTTCGAATTACCTTGTAGGGTCCATATAACCGGGGTTTCAATTTTTTAGCCCCATTCTTCTTGAGGGAAGATTGTTTATATGGTTGTAGCCTTAAAAACACCAGATCTCCGACCTCGAATGTCCTTTCCGTACGCTTCCTATCTGTATAGATATTTTGTTGATTTTGGGCTTCTTGTAAATTCTCTTTCAAGGTCTTCATGATGTCCCTACTCTGTTGAACAAAATCTTGTGCTCTTGGTACTTTGCTTTCTGGGGTTATTAACTCTCCACAGCTTGTGGCCTCATAGCCATACAAGGCTTGGAAAGGACTCATCCCTATTGACATGTGGTGTGTCGTGTTGTAACAATGTTCTCCTAGGTGTAACCACTTGACCCAAGCAGTCTGTTGCCCTGTAACATAATTCCTTAGGTATGTTGGCGGCAATATTGTACACGGAAATAAAACTAGTTAATTAAGTTATAATTGTCTTGGTTAGTTGGCAACCGAGGGGTGGCAGTTGCGGTGCGACGGTTGGCGCTCGCACCCCCTCGGTATCTTTAGATACTTCCGAATGTAACTTATGAAAAGGAGAACAAATTATGAATGGAATAACATATCTGATACTTGTCTGATATCTATGGCATTATTATTCAGCATTACGTGCTTTATCTGTGTACTTTAAGTTATTCACCCTAGAGGGCAAACATTTGGCACCGTTGCCTAGACGTACTCGGGAACGAAAGATGCGGATGGCGCATGGACGCGATGGGCCTACCCGTCGGTGAGATGAACCCAGAGACCGACGATGCGCACATGGAACAAGAGGCAAAGGGGAAATTGAACCCTATAATAATCCCGACACAATGTTGAGATAAATTGTGGCCGAAAGGAAATTTTTTTTGGCATGTGCTTGTTATGTACGGAAGTGATTTATGCCCAATATATTAAATAAAGATAGAAATAAAAAAGCAGAAATGGACGAGTGGGAGGCCGCGCAGAGGGCCTTGATTTTGGAGCAACAAGTAGAATGTAGATGGAGGCTGAGGCAACTTGCCGAAGGACGACCTGCCGAAGGGTGGCCCGAGGGGAACCAAGGAGGTGTCGCGGAGGGTACAGAAGCCGATGGAAATTTCTATGTGTCACCAGAACACCGTAGGGTGCGGAGCCACGAAGAGTTTCTGGAGGAAACAAGGTTACGGCAAAATCTAGTCGAGGAGACTCGAGATCAGTTTAGAAACTTATCCCTCACACCACGGAGTGAAGATCACCAGCGGGAACCAGGAGTGGGCGCGGGTGAGAGCGAAGGGGAGGGTAACCGTACGGGTGTAGGTGCCACACACGACAGGCAAAACACCGTACCTCCAGTTGCCCACGCAGGACACACCACCGGTGCCACTGGAGGAAGTAGCGCAGGGCCACAGACACAGGTGCAACCACCCCCAGGAAGACGACTCGGGATGGCGAGTAAACAAAAATTGCCAAAGTTCATAGGGGACGGCAAGGAAGACCCCTTACGGCACTGCCGTACATGTGAAACCATTTGGTCCGCCAACGGAGTGACAAACTAGGATGACTGGGTACAGCAGTTCCCAACCACATTACGTGGAGTTGCCATAGATTGGTACTCTGATGTGGACAAGCAAAAAGTGGCCACATGGGCCAATCTACAGAAGGAATTCACGGAGGAGTTTCAGTTGCTCCGTGATGACAATGAAATTGTAATGGAGATATACAGTACCAAACAAGGTACCAAGGAGACAGTACGGGCATACAGCAGGAGGCTGAAGGAATTGCTGGGTAAAATGGAAAGCCAACCAGCAGATGGATTGAAGAAACGATGGTTCGTTGAAGGATTGAAATCCTCCCTACGAAAAAAGATGAAAATTGTACCCCCGACGTCATATGACGATGCCTATAATAGGGCGATGGACCTAGAGAGCGAATACAAAACGTCAAAGAAGAAGAAAAGTAATAAATATTCATCTGACGATGATGAAGACTCTGACGGGGAAAGCAGCAGTAGTGGTGAATCGAGTAAAAAGGTGCACGCTCTCCAAAAGGACATGGAACGAATGCTGAAAGAATTCAAAGCCATGAAGGGGAGTACAAGTAAGACTGAAGAAAACGACATGTGGTGTACCGACTGTAGGAGTGACGAACACACCAAGGGGTCCTGCCCCAAGAAGGCTTTCTGTGACATTTGTCAGATTGCGAGACATTTGACAAAGGAATGTCCCTACAATATGAAAACTAGGAGCCAACAAGTTCTCTTCACGCAAGAGCAGCCGACCGTCGGAACTTCGCAAACCAACACAACGACATCATCTGGAGGTTACTGGGACAACAGACGCGGCGGCGGAAGGAATAGCAACAATAACAATAACGGAAGCCGTATCCAGTATGATGCCAAGGGCCGGCCAATTATCCAATGTAGGGCCTGTAATCAGTGGGGGCACTTCTCTCGTGATTGCACGAAGGAAGCCACCCCTCAGCACCTCTGTCGATGGTGTGGGCTAGGCGACCATGAGGATGCAAATTGCCCACAGGCAAGGGTTAATCTCCTCAACATTGAGAAGGCTGAGAAGACTGGTGAGAAAGAAGTATTGGCGATCACCCGCGCCCAAACGAAAAAAACCACTTATCCCGACCCCCGTACGGAGAAGGAGAGACTACGGGAGGCAAAGGCCAATATTGAATGTGAGATGACGGCCGAACAACGGGACAACGAGGTGGTGAGTACATCATCCCGTACGAAAGTGGAAAATAACATCATTGGGCAAGTACTGCAGATGGAAGTACCTATAAGGGTAAAGGACCTTCTAGAAACAATGCCACAGTTAGGAACCGCCATTTTTAATTCCATACAAACCACTGCGCAGGCACCTTTGCGTGCCACACGAGCGGAAGTTCCGGTCAGCCCCTTGGCTGACCCAATGTTGTTGGCCTTAAATAGTGTTCAGCATCTTGCTATAGTAGGGATGGGAATTCTCGGGGCTATCCTCAAAGACACTATCGTGGACGGAGGTTCGGGGGTGAATGTACTGCCAGAGGATACGTGGAAGAAGCTGGGGAAGCCAAAACTATGGCCACCCACGTTCAACTTGGTAGGTGCAGACCAACATGGCATCAAGCCACTCGGCACCTTGATGGCCCAGCCGGTCACCATCGGCACGCAACCTTTCATACTAGATTTTGTGGTAATCCCACTCAAGAAGAAGGGGTACGATGCCATCTTAGGCAGAGGGTGGCTGGTTACAGCAAAGGTGAACCACGACTGGAAAAAGAACACCCTTTCTATGGAGAAAGGGGGGTGGAAGTACACCATTGATCTGAGGACCTAGGTTGTTGACGAGGAACTGGCATCATCTTCGAAATCGGAGGATGAAGGAAAAGGTGACCCGAGGGACGAAGGACGGGGCTGCAGGGAGCCCAACGACGAAGAGATTCTCAAACTAGGAGTGCTCCGAGGATGAGACAGGGTCATTGAATGAGCTCTTCCATTGGCAAATGGAGGATTATGAAATGTTCCAGAGCTACAGGCTCGAAGTAGAGGAACTAGAGCAAGTAACAGAGGTGTACTTGCCAGAATACATAGAATATTGGAAGGGAGACGCCCCAAACCTCGGTGACGTAGATAATCCCAAGATTATTGGCAACGATTGGAACCTTATGTGGAAGGCCGCAGCCTTCAAAATCTTTATTATTCTTCTTCTCCTTATGTACGGGAAGGAGACCGTGGTTGCCGTAGAATTTGTGGTTCCAGGTCTTCGGATGGCCATTGAAAATAGACTTGCCACCAACGGGTCCAAATTGAAACCCTACCACGCGAAGCATGCAGGGGACCTGAGAGGCCGGAAGGGCACCCGAGAGGATGGATGGGGACTCGAGAGGCCGGGCAGGTGACTTGAGAGGCACAGGACCATAGCGGGAGACCCTCCGACGAGGCAAACCGAGAAAAGGCGATCCCGGAGGCACGAAACCCGAGTCGAATCTGGACAATTAAAATAAAAAATAAAAATAAAACTCATACGCCAGGTGATCGTAGGACTTGCAAAAAAAAACAAAAAAACCTCGTACGCCAGGTGACCGTACGGCGTGGGAAAAAAAGAAGTCGTGGGGCCACCATACGGTGACCACATCGGCGGTGGAACCACCGTGCTGTGGTCACACCGACGGTGGGGCCATCGAAGGTGGAACCACCGTGCGGTCGGTGGAACCACCGTGCTGTGGTCACACCGGTGGTGGATGCCACCGTGCGGTGGACACCCGCACGCCGCACTTAAAACAAACTCCCGCACCTTGCAGCCCACGCAAGGAAAAAGAAGAAGGAAACCCTGCACCACGCCAAAAAAAAAACGGACAAAGAAAAAAAAAAAAAAAAGGAGAGGCGCACAGCAACGCAGCACCGCACAAACAAACACAGCCGAACGGTGGAGGGGTGTTGACCGCATGGGAAGGTGGCCGTATGATTGGCGGTGTCAGTGCTGTTGTTGACCGTACGGGGAGGTTGTATGGCCGGGGTGCCATCGGGGACATTACGTTGAAACAAAAAAACAAAAAAACAAAAAAAAAAAGACGACGACCAGATTGAAAAATCATTCAATGACATATGGAGCCAGGACGCTAAAAATATTAGAGTGGAGAAGGAGGGTTTTGACACCTTAAAATATCACAGAAATGATGCGCGCCATGGACTTCCGTGTGGTTCTGAAGGTTGTAAATTGGTCTTGGCGGCGGGGGCGCTGCCCCTCGACCCCACCCTGTACTGCGAGGCGCTGCCCCCGGACCCCGTGAGGGGCGCTGCCCCAGACCCTGTGGGGGCGCTGCCCCTCGATCCCATGGGGGCGCTGCCCCAGACCCCACGGGGGCGTTGCCCCTCAACCCCACTGGGGGCACTGCCCCCAGACCCCAGTTTATTTTGAGCTACAGTACACTTGTTGGAGTTGGACGGAGGGCATTGGAGATGTCACGGTAAGTGTTGTGGTTGTTCGTACTGTGAGAAAGAAGCTTGCAGCTAAACATTGGCGGGGAAGCCATAAGCCGTAGAGGGGGACGGATTTGGAGGTTGCAAACAAATAGAGTTTGAGGGAAGGCATTGCAGGTCCGCGCAATTGTATGACAACAGAGAGTTATTCAGTTTAGTTAGCAATCTTTGGGGAGTGTGATGGAGGATTTGAGGTGTCTCCTAGCCTTTGTGCCAAAGGGTTGTGGCCACCTCCAGGTAGGAATGGTACGCTTGAGGAACTTGGAGTATGTCTCGGCTGGACGTGAGGTTGCCTTGGTGGATGTAGAGAGGGCTTGGGAGGAGTTGACCACCAGGTTGGAGGCAGTACTAGCGTGAGACATAGCCCAGTGTACCTAGGAGTTGGATGCTGAGAGGGCAGCACGGGTGGCTATCGAGGACAAATTGGCTAGGGAGACAGTATCATTTGAGTAGCAGTTGGTGGAGGTTGAGACTGAAAAGCATGTTTTGCAGACAAGTTTGGTTTAGGCACAGGAGGGTTGTGATGTCAAAGGAAGCACTAATGGTGAAATCCGCACTTGAGCATCGGATGGGAGCAGAAAAGGGTTTTCAGGCGAGGACGCAGCAAGTGTATAAGTTTCGGGCTCGACTGGCGTCAGCAGTTCTGTTTAATGTCATTTCTATTTTGTATTAAGTCGTCCGGAGACGACTTCTTTTCTTTTGGGGGGGATGATGTTGGCGGCAATATTGTACATGGAAATAAAACTAGTTAATTAAGTTGTAATTGTCTTGGTTAGTTGGCAACCGAGGGGTGGCAGTTGCGGTGCGACGGTTGGCGCTCGCACCCCCTCGGTATCTTTATATACTTCCTAATGTAACTTATGAAAAGGAGAACGAATTATGAATGGAATAACATATTTGATACTTGTCTGATATCTATGGCATTATTATTCGGCATTATGTGCTTTATCTGTGTACTTTAAGTTATTCACCCTAGAGGGCAAACAAGGTAGCCCTCTATCCATTTGTTCATTATTTCAGTTTGCTCATCAATTTGAGGATGGTAACTGGTACTAGGGGTTAAGACTGTTCCTGCCATTCTGAAGAGTTCCTGCTAGAATTGGCTAATAAACTTGCTATCTCTGTCACTGACAATATTCTGAGGGAGTCTGTGGAGTTTGAAAATTTCCCTGAAGAATAGATCGGCTATTTGGTAGGCTTTGTATTCTGTGGAGATTGCGAGGAAATGGGCATACTTCGTGAGTCTGTCTACCACCACAAAAATGCTATCCTTTCCTTGTGTCCTTGGCAACCCTGTTATGAAATCCATAGAAATGCTTTCCCACTTTTGATTGATAATAGGTAATGGTTGAAGCAAACCAGTTGGGTGGATGAGTTCAGTTTTATTGCGTTGACAGGTTAGGCACTTCTGTACATATTTTTGGACATCTCTTTTTTAGTCTTTCCATGCATACTTTTCCCTAATGTGTTTATAAGTTTTATAGTATCCTTGATGTCCTGCCAGGGGGTTATCATGGAATTCTTTTAGGATTTTGCTTTTGAATCTGGTCTGAGGGGTCAAGTATACCCTTCCCTTGTACAAGATGAGATCTCCCCTAACTATAAAATCTTCATTGGGAGGGTTTCCCTTTAAAATTTCCTTTGCTTGTGGATCTTGGTCATATTCATTAAGGATTTCTTTCTTCCAGTCCTTTGAGATGCTGGTAAGGGTATTGAGGTGGGCTCTTCGGGATAATGCATCTGCTGCCTCGTTATTTACCCCTTTTACATATTCTATATCAAAGTCGTAGGCTTGTATTTTGCTCACCCATTTTTGTTGCCTATCATTAAGATCTTTTTGGTTCAAGAAGAAGCGTAGGCTGTTATGATCGGTTTTCACACTAAACTTCCCACAGACAAGGTATTGGCGAAATTTGGCCAAGGCGTGCATTATGGCTAGCATTTCTTTGTCATAAATAGAGTAGTGTCTTTCTGCTTCGGTAAGTTTACAGCTCTCAAAGGCTAGGGGGTGTTTCTTTTGCATGAGGACTACCCCAATTCCCTCCCTGGATGCATCACATTGTAGTTCAAAAGGTATAGAGAAGTCGGAAATGGTCAATACTGGACATGAGCTCATGGTTATTTTAAGTTGTTCAAAAGCCTGTTGGGCTTGCTCATTCCATGTGAAAGCCCCTTTCTTAGTTAGATAAGTAAGGGGTGCTGTGATCTTGGAGAACCCTTTTACAAAACGTCTACAGTAGCTGCATAGTCCCACAAATCCCCTTAATTGTGTTAAGGTTCTAGGGGTGGGCCATTCCTTGATGGCCCTGATCTTTTCTTCATTAGCACTTACTCCGGCCTCACTAATTTTGTGTCCTAGGTAGATGATTTCTTCCATCCCAAATTCGCACTTGTAGACTTTGGCATATAATGATTTAGACTCGAGAATGTTTAATACCTCCTCAATGTGCCGGAGATGTTCTTCCCATGTCTTGCTGTAAATAAGTATATCATCAAAGAATATTAGAAGAAATTTCCTCAATTGTTGCCTGAACGTATGATTCATGCATGACTGGAAAGTGGCCGGGGCGTTTGTGAGACCAAATGGTAGGACCAAAAACTCGAAATGCCCATAGTGAAATCTGAATGCTGTTTTGGGAATATCCTCTTCCCTCATTCTAATCTGATGGTATCCTGACCTTAGATCAATTTTAGAGAAATATCTTGCTCCATGAAGTTCATCCATTAATTCGTCAATTCTTGGAATGGGGTATCTGTTTTTTATAGTCTTTTTATTCAGGGCCCTGTTATCTATGCACATTCTCATTGTCCTGTCTTTCTTCTTGACCAATACCACTGATGAAGCAAAGGGGCTGTTGCTTGGTTGGATGTGTCCTATTTCTAATAACTCTTTTATGGTTTTTTCAATCTCCTCTTTGAATTTGTGGGGGTGGCGGTAAGGAGTGGTAATGATGGGTTTTGCTCCTCCTTCTAATTCAATGGAGTGTTCAAATCCCCTTTTTGGGGGTAAGTGCGGGGGAATGTCTTCGAAGACCTTTTTGTGTCTC